>NC_135714.1:110144098-110453129 GCF_964656455.1 Halichoerus grypus
TGGGGTTTATTTGGGGAGCTGGTTTACAAGATTCTGCTGAATTTCAATGGAGTTTTTTCAAAATATTTTTCATCCTTATGAAACATAATTGTTATGCTTCCACTTGTCCTTAAAGTATTCCCTCTAGTGTTGCTTGCTTTTAAAAGTTCCTTTGTGTCCTCTACCCACTTTCTCCAAGGAAGGTGCTTCCTTAATACTTCATGCTTCTTCCTCCAGTCTCTATCATATTGTTTTGCAGTTTGTCTCCAGGCTCCATCAGAGTGCCTGGAACTCAATAATGGTTCAGTAAATATCTGATGAAGGAATTAATTTAAAGAATTCAGTGGATGTGCTTGGAAAGTATCTATTAGTGTAATTGAGTACAAGGAATGAGAAGTGGGAGAAAAATTACTTAGTATGTTTTTAACCATTCTCTAGCCCCAATTTCATGTTTTTATGTTAGATATATTTCTTCAATAAAGAAAACCCTTGAAAACTGATAGCTTTTACTAATATTAATTTGTATAATAAATTGACGTTGAGCACCCAGTACTATGTGGAAAGCATCATGAAGTATTTAAAGTTGGAAATTTAAGCTAGGGTCAAAACCATATGAAACATTCTCTGATATAATTAAATGCCATAAAAAAAGATATTTTTAAAATTTTCTTAATAATTATGTTTATTTTAGGGGTGCCTGGGTGGCTCAGTCAGTTGTGTCCAACTCCTGATTTCAGCTCAGGTCATGATCTCAGCTCAGGGTCCTGGGATTGAGCCCCACAAGGGGCTCTGCGCTCAGCGTGGTCTGCTTGTCCCTCCCCCTCTGCTTTTCCCCCTGTTTGTGCTCTCTCTCTCTCTCAAATAAATAAATAAATTAAACAAATAAGTAAAATCTTTAAACAAATTATGTTTATTTTAACCAGCCAAGAGAAGCATGGCCTAGAAATTGGGAGCTCTCTTTTTAAGCTTGTCTTTTTTATTATTATAATTTTTGTAATAAAAAATGATATGAAATCTACTCTCAGATTTTTAAGTGTAGTGTAGTAGTCTTTACCATATGCACATTGCTGTACAGAAGATCTCTAGAACTCTTCCATCTTGCCTGACTGAAACTCTATATCTACTGAACAATAACTCCTTTATTTCCCTCTCCCACCAAAAGTGATTTTTAGAAAACAAAAATAATAGTTTCGGCAAAACAAATACAAAAGCTATTTTCCCCCAAAGAGGTTTTAAAAAGTATGTTATAAGCAAAATATATTTAGGCTGAACCATGTGAAATTGTGATTTTCTGCAGTTTCATATGGTATAGTTTAATACTTTACCTGAAAATATTTGAATAATGGCTACCCACTAATGTAATCTCTGCTCTTGCCGATCAGGAGGAAATGGTGGTGTCTTTACTTTAAAATGTAGAATATGCATAGTATTCTCAGAGTAGCTGTGAAGTTCAGGTGCAGTGACTCCTTCTGAATTAAACCCACAGATCCTATAGACATTTTGGTAACTCAGCAACCAAAATACAGAGTGATTCTATTATTTGGAAATATTGTAGTTCTGTAAATTATTACCTTTTCTTGAGAAGTTTAGAAGTTTATGTATGATTATGTTATGAATTTACATTTAATCCTGTGTAGAAACAATAAGTTCACACTGTCTTGGGTGAAAGAGACACTAAATGAAGGAAAATAGGTTGATAACTGCTGAAGCTGCTAGGATAAGTAAAACTGAACCAACCAGAACCATGTTGTACATCTCTAGGGCACTTAACCATATTTTATTATCTCAAGGGTCAGTTAGACCATCCTGCCTGGCAATCTAGTTTTTTTAGGAAAAACACTTAAGAAACATGTAATTTTAATGATTTGAAACAGAGGTATTTCCTTTTTTTTAATTTATTTTTTTAAGATTTTATTTATTTGAGAGAGAGAGAGCATGAGCCTGGTGAGGGGCAGAGGGAGAAGCAGACTCCGCAGAGCAGGGAGCCCGATGTGGGACTCGATCCCAGGACCCTGAGATTATGACCTGGGCCAAAAGACAGACGCTTAACTGACTGAGCCACCCAGGCACCCGAGAAATATTTTCTTTAAGCAAACCTGTATATACTTTAATAATAACAGCTACATGCATTCTAGGCACTGTGCTAAATACATATATATATGTATGTATAGAGTATATAATGTATATATTATGTATCTCCACTTAGAAAATCCTTTTTACAGTAACTTGCTGATGATCATAGTTGGAAAGTGTCTGAATTGGAATTTGAATCTAGGCATTCCAATGTCACAATCTTTGACCAATATGTATATGCCTCCCAGTAGTGTAATATCATTTACATTTAGGGTAATATTATTTACAGCCAGTGTAATATAATTAATGTACAGTTTTTGCTTATATCGCCAGTTAACCTTTAGTTACATTAAGTGAATTATTGCTGTATGTGTTCTATTGTAATCTTAATGATTCACAGTTCATTTTCAGATTGTTACACGGTATTTATATTACTAAATTACCCTTCCTTCTCCTTCTAGAAAACCACTCAAACTTGAGTGGAATAATTAAAAGTTCAGATGTTCTCTGGTGGTCCTTCCACGTTTTTCTCCCCTGCAAAAACCCCGAGAGTCGGCTTCAGTCCTCCCAGCCCCGCCCCCGGGATGTGTAGGCAGCTGGGTGCAGCCTAAGGCGGAGCACTCTCCAGTCACCTCCCCAGAAAGCAGCGAGCTGAGTGTGGCACGGAAAAGAGCTTCCTGGTCTGTGTTTTCTTCTTGTGTTCTCTTGTTATGCGCTGTTTCCTCGGTCGTTGCTTGCAGCTTCGCCCAGTCTTGTTAGCTTTTTCTCTGGGAACTTATTTTTCAGCTGCTTCTTCTGCTGGCGCAGTTTACTCCCACTTCCCGGGTGACTTCCTCATTTCTCCGTTTTTCTTATAAATGGGCGGGGGGGCCGGTGGAAGCAGAATGCAAACTGAAAAATAATTATTGTAGGAAACTAAAGAACATTTCGTAAATAGAGGAATTTGGAAATTTTCCTTGTAAAACGTTGTGTTGAGAAAACATCTTTTTCCATAACTTCCTTCTTTTAACCTTTGTGGAACATTTTTCGTCTCCTAGGCACTTAGTGCTCTGCGGTTCTGTCTTTCTCTTCCTTCATTTCCATAGTACAGACAACCAAGAAAATAATTTAAAAATTGTGACTTTTTTGATGAAAGAGTAATTTGAAGAATAGAGGTTAAAATGTGGAAAAACACAAATTAACAATAAACATTCTTTTAAGAAAGTCTAAATAGCCAAAATCAAAATTGCATATTAGGCTGGTGATCACTTTGAATGAATATATTCTAATATTCCCAGTATTCATTCTGACATTTAAGAAATGTTCAGCATATATAATATAGAGAAGAGGTATATCACGTGCTCTGAGAGATCGAGCCATAAAATGGACTTTAAAAAATATTTTTAAATTATTCATTTAATTTTTTTTTTAAAAGATTTTATTTATTTATTTGACAGAGAGACACAGCGAGAGAGGGAACACAAGCAGGGGGAGTGGGAGAGGGAGGAGCAGGCTTCCCATGGAGCAGGGAGCCCGATGCGGGGCTTGATCCCAGGACCCTGGGATCATGACCTGAGCCGAAGGCAGAGGCTTAACGACTGAGCCACCCAGGTGCCCCTCATTTAATTTTTTAATAGTAATGTATATCTATCGTAGTATAAAATTCAGGTAGTTTTTTTTTTTTTTTTAAGTAATAACAGTTGAAAGTAAGCCTCCCTTGCTCTCTTGTCACAAGCAGATAATTCCCTCAAAAGAGGTAACCACTGCCATCACTGGTTTCTTGTATATGCTTCCTGAGATAGTGTATGCATTCACAACAATAGATGCAAATAGTCTTCTTTTTTAATAAAATAAATTCATACTTTTTGCACCTGGCATTTTTTCACTTAATATATTTTAGATATATATAGAGAGCTGCTTCACTCTTTTTTAGCAGCAACGTAGTATTTCATTGCATGATATAGCGTAAATTCCTTACCGGTCCTCTACTGATGGGTATTTAAATTGCTTACGGTATTTTGTTATTGTAGACAGTGTTGCAGTGAATATCTTTATACTTAATGTCATTTTGAATATGTGCAGGTGTAATAACTCCTAGAACTAGAATTATTGAGTCAAAGGATATTTGCTTTTTTTGTTTGTTTTGATAGATTTTGAGGGATTGCTCTTCACAGAGGCTGTACCAGTTATGTCCCAACAATAATGTGATTATTTCTCAGTGTCCTCATTATCACAGCATGTTACCAAACTTTCTAATTGGTGAAAATAGTAATTTATTGTTGTTTTAATTTGCATTTCTATCATAAGTGAGGTTGAACATTTTGTATTTACTTTCTGTCAAATGTTTTTCCCATTTTTCCATTGGGGTATTGAATCTTTTTCCTTATTGATTTTTAGGAGCCCTTTAAACATTAAAGAAGTTAGTTATTTGTTTGAAATACAAGTTGCAGATATTTTTTTCCCCGAACTATCTTTTGATTTTGTAATGGTGGGCTTTTTTTGGTGGGTGTAGGCAGAATTCTGCTTTCAGTTGTTTTTTTTTTTTTTTAAAGATTTTATTTATTTGACAGAGAGAGACAAAGCCAGAAAAGGAACACAAGCAGGGGGAGTGGGAGAGGGAGAAGCAGGCTTCCCGCTGAGCAGGGAGCCCGATGAGGGTCTCAATGCAGGGCTCGATCCCAGGACCCCGGGATCATGACCTGAGCTGAAGGCAGACGCTTAATGACTGAGCCACCCAGGCACTCCCTGCTTTCAGTTTTGTTATTTTTATGCAGCCAAATATACCACTTTTTTCTTTGATGTCTTTTGGGTTTGGGGTTATATTTTAAAAGGCTTTTTCTAGTATAAGATCATCTTTAAAAATTCATTTTTTTCTTTTTTAATATGGTTTTTATTTGTAAATCTTTGATTCATTTAAAACTTAGTTTGGTGTAGGGATTCGACCTTATTAAATTGGTTGGACTACAAAATGAACCGATTGATAATAGACCTGGTTGGTTAGCTACATGAGAATCATCTCTAACTCCCCATAGGCTTATGCATAATTTCCCTAGCACCTGGTATGGTACTCGAAACAAGTGAGTAGTTAATAAACCTTTGATAAACTAAACTGAAAGGAAGTTTCTAGATATATTACTTTAGTTACTTACCTTTGTTTTGGTTGAAAGAGAATGATACCACAAACACAGCTGATTTCTTTTGCACAAAACCGTAGAATCATGAAATTTGGGATCCAGAGACTAGAATGATTATTCACTTGACAAATAAATAATGAGTTCCTATTACTTACAGGCATTCTCGTTGGGAATGGGGAGAGAGCAATGTACAGGCAGTAGAGAATGACAGGAAGTGGAGCAGGGGATGCACACTAGCACAGGTCACAAAGGACATTGATAGTTGAACTGTCTTTACTTCATATGAGCACATGCGCAAACAAAAAAAAAATTATTGAGAGGTAGTGAGAATTAAGCTTCAGGAGACAGTTCTAAGTATCCCCAGGAAGTTGAAAGGAGAATCAGTTGTTTCTGTCTGGGTCCATGTTATCTTTAGATTACATTGTAAACTAGTGGGCAGGACTATACTTTTTAGGTTACTTTTGTTATAAATATTATGCACACTTAGATTAACTTGGATTAACATGAGTATTCTTTAAGCAAATTAACAAATTTGTCATTCTAATAGGAAATTATGCCATTTTATGCAATTAAAGCCAAAATTACTTTCTACCCTTGGGCATGTCAGCCATGGCACTCCTCCCTGCTGATGGAAGTCTAGTCAATATTTCTTGCAGTAATTTCAATCACTGCTCAAAAACATCAGGGAAAAGGGCCAGTAGAAAGTCTTGAGGTACCACTACTTTATACTCTCAACAAGAGTAGCTCTGCTTTTATATTTAATTTCTTCTTAACTTTCAGGTAAGATTACATTTTGAATTAATTTAAAACTATAAAGTACACCTCACTCTGACCACAAGACCCACCATGTGTGCATGGAACTGACCGGCCATTTTTAGGATCAAATCCCTGGATATGCTTTAATTCCATTTAGATGTAAAGATGATTGCCTGCAAGAGCTGGGAGTTGGAAATTCCTAGTGGAAACCCTACTGATTAGGATAGGGATCCTTTTAATGTGTGCGGTGTTTTTGTAGATACGGTGGTTCTGTGGAGAATGAGTGAATCTGCCAAAACTTCTTAGTCGCTAAGTTATATTTTGCCAGGATTGTCAAGCTCCAAGTTAGGAGAATAGCATGTTCTCTCAGCATATTGGTATAAGAATCAGATTTAATCAGCATTTCTAACATCTTGATTTATTCTTATTTCTTCCTATATGCTTCAAGATGATACTTACTAGTACCAAAATTTGGGATAAAGATTTATCCATTTATATATGAAGAATGTGCCTTGATATTTCAACTAAAGAAAATCAGTATATTATTGAGGTATTTTATTCCATATAAATCAGTACTAAATTCTACAAAAATCAGAATCAGTTTATACTGTCTTATCACTCATTGAGCTTATTTTAATAATAAAGAATATAAATTATTGAATATATCCTCTTCTCAAATACTGTTAGTTGCAAATGGGTTATATAATACCAGAATTATTTTTTAAAATTTTTGAGGTTATCAATTAAAATTTGTTAGCCTGGAGTGAAAATCAGGAAGAGCTGCATACTTTAGAAAAAGGTTTTCAGAGATCTTGGATTCCTGTGTGCCACAGAGCTTATATATTTGGATCTCCGAATGATTGGTACCTCGTAGGTATTCAGTATGTATTAATTGAAATAAATTTATCCAAAACTTAACTTTATTATTTGCAGTAAAAATAACATATGAAGCAAGGAAATGTATTCAAAGACTTCAGATAAGGGAAATTGAAGTCTGGAAATAGCATCATTACTAATCAAGAATAAGATATAAGGACCTAGTATGATTTGGGGAATCTACCACTCTTAAAATAAATTTTGCATCTCCTTGCAGATTCCTGAAATATCTTCATCTGGGAAAACATGGCTTACATTGGTTCAGTTTCATGATTTGCCAGCCATATGACCTTGGACAAATCGATTTCTTCAGTTTCATGATTTGCCAGCCATATGACCTTGGACAAATCGATTTCTTCATTGGACAATGAGGATAAAAATAGTTCTTTGCAAGTTTGTTGTGAAATTAAATGAGATAATGTTTGTAAAATGCCTGATATGTAGTGTTTAATAAAAAATGTAATTTTATTAATATAATGCTATTTATGTCCATTTAATCCTTAGAGGA
The DNA here is from genome assembly GCF_964656455.1 of Halichoerus grypus. Taxonomy (NCBI): domain Eukaryota; kingdom Metazoa; phylum Chordata; class Mammalia; order Carnivora; family Phocidae; genus Halichoerus; species Halichoerus grypus. The sequence continues at coordinate 110,151,404 of NC_135714.1, forward strand.
AAAATCTAAAATGCAAATACTGCTTGTAGCAAATGTATTTAGTCTATTTCAAAGTTTAAATGATAAATTCTGTTCCCATTTTTCAATTGGAGAGAAGGGATTAACCAAACATGTGGTCATTTAACATGTGAAATTTCAACAGTTGAAGCAGCTAAGAAAATCTATACCCTGAGACCAAGGAAGACAATATTAAACTCTATTAACCTTGAAATGGTTGGAGTACTCCCCTCCCTGCAACTCCCACCCTACAAAGAAAGGGTTTTAGCCAAAGAAACAAGTGTTAGCAGCAGTGCTTCTGCTGATTTATAGAGTTATTTTTTTTATCAGATTGAATTTTATTATAAAGATCTTGATTCCCAAGGGATCCAATAATTCGGACACCTGCACACTTTAGAATAAAAGACAAAGGATGGCATAGAAACTTGTAGTGTTTATAGTTGTTAAGTATATAAGTTCGTAAGTATATAGGAACAGTTTCTTCTGTGGACTTAATTACAGTTTATAAAAATGATTTTGATACACTCTTTACAAGGTGACTTGAGCTGGATCTAGACTTAGTTCTTAAACTTTTCTAGTTCTAAAACTTTTAGGATCCAGTTACCTATTTTACAGTAGAACTCCTGTCCATGGTTTGCCATAACACAAATGGCCTTTTGACTCTCTGAACTGTGTTCTTGTCACTCTGCTGCCTTCCTGTCTGCTTTTTGACATTGAAATTTTCATTTCATTTCATTTCCAACTAAAGGAAACATTTGTTTATTGTTAAAAAGTTTTTTTAAATTTTTTTTTCCTTTAGAATCTTCAGATGGATTTTAAAATTGAACACACTTGGGATGGTTTCCCAGTGAAGCATGAACCAGTGTTTGTCAGGCTGAATCCAGGTGATGGAGGAGTGATGATGGAAGTTAGTGCTCCATTTTTCAATGATCCTCCAGCCCCACTTGGAGAACCAGGAAAACCTTACAATGAACTGTGGGATTATGAAGGTAAGTGGAAGTACTGTATTTTATTGCAAATATAAATCTCTTTATAATAACCTCTCCTTGAATTATTATTTTATCTTGCTGTAAGGAAGTGAGTGCTCTTCTGAGCAACTGACATGTGCAGTTTCTTCCATTCTCTACCAGTCTCTCATTCTGACTTTTTCACCATCACCTATGTGACTTCAGCTATATAACTAGAACAGTGAAAAATGGCAAGTATAAATCCAGATTTTTAAATTGCTGCCACATTTCTTTCCTTTACTTCTGATACCTATTTTAAAAAGAGTTCACCATTTCTGTTTTGTCTTTAAGTATCTTCAAATTGCTGCTTTAACCTTATAAACCTTCTTTGTGGAAGTTTGGGGATGTTTTACTTATTATAGAAATACTATCAACTTTAATATGAAATGTAGTTTTTATTTTATACTGGCAATTAATCTCACATGTCAAATGAAGGCCAAAGGACATGCCATAAAATTACACTGTGCCAGATTTGCTATATGATCCCCTTCTAATATATTGTAATTAAGCTACCAAACTTATCTTTCTGAAATACTCTTTATGATTCCATTCCTCAGGTCACAAACCATAACTATCCCTGAAATAAAGTTCAAACCCTCATATAAGCTTTCAGAGTACTCATAAATTGGGCTCTTCTATTCAATCAAAAGCTCTTTTTTAATATAGCAATGTTACATTAGTTTCAGGTTCACAACATAGTGATTTGACAAGTCTGTACATTATGCTATGCTCACTGCAAGTGTAGCTACCATCTGTTTCCATACAGCACTGTTATAGTATCATTGACTATATTCCCTATGCTGTGACTTTTATCCCTGTGACTTATTCATTCCATGACTGGAAGACTGTATCTCCCACTCTCCTTCATCCATGTTGCCCATCCCCCTACCCTCTGCACCACACCTTCCCCAGCCCCTGGCAACCATCAGTTTGTTCTCTGTATTTATGGGTCTGTTTCCACCTTTTGTTTACTCATTTGTTTTGTTTTCTAGATTCAATATGTAAGTGGAATCATATGTCAACCAAAAACTCTTGACTTCTGAAAGGCTAGTGGTCTTACTATCCATGCGTATTCTCACCCATGTACCTTTTCTCATTCTATTCCCCCCCCCCCACCTCTAATGCACTTAGTTCAAGGTCTAATATAGGTTTCATTTCTTTAAAGAAACCTTTGATGATTCCTGTAGTCCATACTAACATCTATATAGCATGCATTTTTCAGTGTTAATTTATTATATGTAAAACATATGTTATCTTTTACTGATACAGAACTTTTACATACCAGCTACCTAATGGTGTAGACACTAATGTGACTTATCTACTAGAGGTACTATAGACACCAAACTGAAGAAGTCCTAAACTCAACTCATCCACTTCTCTCATAAATCTGCTTCTTTCCCCAATTGCCCAATCACTGTAATACATCGATTCACTAAATATAAAAATATGAGATCTTTCCAAGATGTCCTTTTCTCTCATTCTCCATATTTGGATTTATTTATGAGTCCTATCAGCTTCACCTCTAAATGTTTCTCTAATTTAGTACCTCTTCTTCATTCACACCATCCCTACCATAGGTTAGGACTTTATGATCTTTTACCTGGGCTAGTCAAAGCATCCTTAATAGTCTTTTTACCCTTCGGTCTATCCTTCACTTAGAAGCCAGAGTGATCTATCGAAAATGAAAATTCAAACTCATAATTGAGGTCCTTACAAACCTTCTCAGGCTTCCTGTCCTCTCAGGATAGTTTCACCCTTCTTATTATGATCTCTATATAAGATTTTCCATGACCTAGCCCCTTATTCTCTTTGCAGCATTACTTCTTTGTGCATTGAAATGTTTGCCTAGGAAGACTGAACTGCTTGTAGCTCTTTAAGGGATGGTATTTCCTAATCATGTACATTTGATTATACTTCTCTCTCACGCTGGAATGCCCTTTCCATCATTCTTCTTCCCCCAATTCCAACTTATCTTTCAAGTTGGAGCTTAGATAATACCCTCTCCAGGAATCCTTCCCTAAACTACTTTTTGGAGCTAAGTGTCTGTTTTCTTTTTTTGTGTGTAGCAGCAACCCATATCTCCTTCCCTTGTGGTATTTTTATTAAGAGTATCAACTTGCGGGGCACCTGGTTAGTAGTAGTAGTAGTAGTAGAGCTGAAAGCAGTAGGTTAAACATCTGCTTTCAGCTCAGGTCATGATCCCAGGGTCCTGGGATCGAGTCCTGCATCGGGCTCCCTGCTCTGCGGGGAGTCTGCTTCTCCCTCTCCCCACCCCCACCCCCCGCTCCTGCTCTCTATTCCTATCTCTCTCTCTCTCAAATAAATAAATAAAATCTTAAAAAACAAGAGTATCCACTTTGTCTGATTAGATTGTAAGCTAATTAAGGTACTCCCAGAATTTGATACAGTATTTAATACAGAGAAGATGCAAAAATGATTTTAAGATGATATGCAAAATAGTAATTAGAAGATGTATTAGAGTTCTCCAGAGAAACAGGACTGAGAGGGAGAGAGAGAGAGGGAAAGACAAAGAGAGAAAGAGTGTGTGTGTGTGTGTGTGTGTGTGTGTGTGTAGAGAAAGAGAAAGATTTATTTTAAGGAATTGGCTTATGCAGTTTTGGAGGCTGACAAGTACAAAATCCGCAGGGTAGAGCAGTAGACTGGAAACCTAAGGAAGAGCTGATACTGCAGTTTGAGTCTGATGGTCTGCTGGCAGAATTCCTCATGGTCAGGGGAGGTCTGCCTTTTTTCTGTTAAGGCTTAGATGATTGATTGGATGAAACTGATTGATTGGGTAAGACTCAGCCACATTATGGAGGGTAGTCTGCTTTACTAAAAGTCTACTGATTTAAATGTTAAATCTCATCCAAAAAAATACCTCCACAGAAACATCTAGAATAATGTTTGACTAGATACCTGGGTACTGTGGTTGAAGTTGACACATAAAATTAAGCATCATGGAAGCATTCTAATTCATTTAGGTAAAAGACTTAGAAAGGGACAAGACTCTGAACTGTTGGTGGAACTGTATCTAAATCTTAGATATTTCATTATAAAAATAACACATGGAAAACTGGAAACAACCTAAATGTCTATCATAAAGGATTATGTGAATAAATTATAACATTCTGTAGAAGAATACTATGCAGTAATTTAAAAGCATTAGGTTTCTATATGCTGGAAGTGTTTTTGTGAAAAAGGATAGTTGTAGGCAAGTATGATTCCATAATTGTTTTTTAAAATCCATGCTGGTAAAATAGGTTGTAGAAGGACAGAAAAAGTCTGACAGGTTTTAGAGCAAAGTGTGAAGAAAAGGACTTTGACTTTTTACTTCATATGTGTTTATATTGTTTTAATCATTTATAAGAAATATATATTACTTTCATAATTAAATAATTTTTAAAGGATGACATGCTCAGAAAACTCCAGGAAGTTGTAAAGAGAAGAAAAATCACCTACTTGTATTCCCTCTATCAGAGATAACCAGTCATTTTTTGTGTGTGTATGCATACTTTGCAGACATCTAGACACACAGGCACACATGCACATTCTTAGTCCATGTACATTTGGTTATTTTTCTGCAGCCTGCTTATGAAATATCATGGCTATCTTCCCATATCAAAAAATATGTAACTGTATAGTTGATTGTAATGACTGCATTATATTCTATTGCATGCAATATATAAATTCCATAATTTATTTAACAGCTCTCCTATATAATAGTTTTATTTATATCATAGGAGATAACCAGGTAGATCATTCCCTATTTTTGAGCAGTACTTTGATGAACAGCATTATACTTACTTTTCCCAGCTGTCTGATTATTTCCTTAAGATAAATTCCTAGAAGAAGGTAACTGGCTCAGAGTCTGTGTAATAACATTCATTTTTTTAAGAACCTCACCCAACACTAGGCTTTATTAATATTTTTAACTTAGGACAATCTGATATGGGAAAAAATTGATGATTTATTTTCTATGTATTTCTTCTTCCAGGCAATGTGTATTTATTTGCTTTTCACCTTTTCCTATGGGGATAGAATTATAGTTAAAAATAATGAGTTAATTAATTTTATATTCTAAAAAATAAATTATTTATTACTGAAGTAAAATTAAATTTCTCGGTATATCTTATCTCTGTTTTCAAAAGTTGTGGAAGCATTTTTCTTGAATGACATAACTGAACAGTATTTAGAAGTTGAACTTTGTCCGTAAGTATAAAATTCTTTCTAATTACTACATAATTTTAATACAGTTAATTTCTAGTTATAAATTATATGGTTTATGGTAAAAGCTCAACCAAAAGGAAGAATGCTAATCTGAATTATATATAATTCTTTATTTTCAAGTAAGCATATAACTTATATTTTATAAATATTTGAAAATATTACATTGATATTATTTTCAGTTCACTAATGTGGCTGGTTTTCTAATAAATTGAAAGTTTTTTTGTAAAATGAAAAATCATTATAAACATCAGAAACTGTCTCTCACTCTTTATTCTGAAATTTGCATCATTATGTATTAGCTATTCAGAAATAAAGGGAGATATAGATACAATGAATTGAACTAGTTTCTTTTAGAGAATTTTTTAAATAACTAGATTAAACTTGAATTTTATGTATTACGTATTATATATTTATGTATTCTTTCCTTTATTCATCACTCATTTATTGAGTATATACTGTGTCACTTCGTGTTCAGTGCCAGGGATAAAAATTAAATCACACATAGTTTTTTTTAGACTTATTAAAAATATTAACCTTGGACTCTTTTGTTCAAATTTAACCAGTCCTTTGGGAACCCTCTTTACCTTGTTGGCAGTTTTTTCCTATATATGTGAAAAAGTAAATTTATGCTTATCTGTCATCTATTACAACAAATTTTAAATTAGTAAAATATTTAGTAATGAAGTATTTCTTTGTATTGCCATTATTCATTTTAATTGACCTTTAAATACCTCTCAGTATCTAATATCCAGTAGCCTCTGTCCCTTTGTAGGGTGGGCAGCATCCCAAACAGTTGATTTAAGTGAGATTTTAGATATTATTTTCTTTTTACTTAGTTTGATTTCTTGCTAATTCTAATGTAGAAAAGATAGCTGTTCACAGTTATATTTTTTGAGAATAATCATGTATCTTTGTGTGTTACCTTTTAACTAACATGCCAGAATCTTTTATTGAAAAATATGATTTAACTGTCATGTGAGGTAAGAAAACTTCAACTCTTGTGTGATTATTTTCATCATACAGGTGAGAAAGCTAAGGCAAATAGATTTATAACTTGTCTAGAAAGCAGTTAAGAACTTGGATATGCTAGAATTCTAGTTTTATCCTTAGTTTTAATTTTATTAGATGATATCAATTTATTTTCCCAAGGTGATGACTTAGTAATAAATGAATAGGATAATTAGATTCTCTTATTTTAAAATTATATGATAACCATTATGTATAAAATCAATAATTTAAAAATATATTTTCAAGTTAAATTATTAATAAGTTAAAAAAAATCCATAGAGTAGTTTGGTTTCATATATTACGGGACAGTTAATAATCAAGAATCATGGTTTTGCTTCAGGCAATCAACTTCTGTGACAGTTAATTAACCTCTGGGAATATTGTTGTTTTAATTTGCAAGGACTTTTATCCCTCTTAGGATATTCTTAAAGTTGCATAATAATAATAAAAATAAGCAGAGAACTTTTAAATGAAAAATAATACTTGTCTTCTGTTAGAATAGTTTACTGCAGGGAAATCCTCCCTGAAAAGCTCACAACAGACCATCTGAGGAGAAATGTTTAGTCTTTTCCACTGACAGTAAATTTGCTTCATGTAACTACTTGAAATCCTTTGATTCTTACTGACCTGGCTAATCCCAACTATGCTCTCTTAATAGAATTCCATCTGAGGATATATTTTGTTTCTTTGAAAATGTGTCATCAGTGTCTGAAACTAATGGTAGAAAGCAGGAAAATACAAGAGGCAGGCCAGTCGAGGACAGTTGTGGGAGAGAATAGATCCAAATTAAAATCTTCAGCCTGTTGACTTATATTAGACAATCTATGTTTTTATTTTCTATCTTCCTAATGAGCTTCAAGATAGTTTTTTTAACCGAAATAACCTTTAGTAAAGTTGTTGGATTCAGACTTAGAAGTTGGTGCCAGCTTCCCTTAGGGTACTGTAGTTTTTGAAATGGGTTTTATTATGAGCACCAGATACTATGGTATCCCCCCCCCCCTTTTTCATACTTTGCACCATCTAACCAGTTGAAGTATTTTATGTAATTTCTTATTTACAGAATATAAAAAGCAGTCTGGACATGTGTAGCTTTATGCATTTGACTGCAGTTGTCTGAAAAATGATAAACTCAAAGATTGGTATTTTAAGTAACTGAACACACTGGTTCTCCCTATAATTATCCAATATTCATACTGCAAATTTTTTTAAAGATTTTATTTATTTGTTTGACAGAGAGAGAGACCAGCAGGAGCAGGAACACAAGCAGAGGGAGTGGGAGAGGGAGAAGCAGGCTTCCCGCGGAGCAGGGAGCCCGATGTGGGGCTCGATCCCAGGACCCTGGGATCATGACCTGAGCCGAAGGCAGATGCCCAACAACTGAGCCACCCAGGCGCCCCAATTCATATTGCATCTTTTAATTATTTGGAAATCTAGTTATAAGCACATATTGCAGATATGAAGGAAAGTAAAGAAAATAACATTTGTTTCTTTCAAACACTCATGATGAGTTTTAATTTTGACAGTCATGGACAACATTTGGTGCTCTTACTCTCTGGAAGACGAAATGTGTGGAAAGTAAGTAAATAAAAATATTAGACAAAATCCTTAAATATAATCTTAAAGATATATATGTCATATGTAAAAGATATATATATCTTATATAAGATGTTTAAAGTATAAATCTGAATTTACCTTTTGTGTTTCACATGTTGTTTCTGTAGCAAGAACTTGCTCTGTCATACAAAGTGTCTAGAGGAGAGACAAAATGGGAAGGCAGAGCTTATCTTCCTTGGAGTTATTTTCCACCAAATGTGACAAAATTCAATTCATTTGCAATTCATGGATCAAAAGATAAAAGAAACTACGAAGCTCTTTCCCCCGTACCTCAACATGAACTGCAACAAGGACAAAAACCTGATTTGTAAGTAGAAAATAAATGAAGATAGGTTCCAACTCTGAGTTTTTTGGAAACTAATTTTGGGTAGAACAGTAGTAACATTTTTCACTCCAAGAAGACGTATGTGTACAAATGCGTAGCAGAGTCATGTGTTCCCTGATTGTCCTCAGTGAATACTCGACAGACTGACTTTGGACAGACATAGGCTCTCTTACTGCTGTCAGTAGAGCACTTATATTTCCATAGTGCTATGAGAAAAGTCTTACTTAGTGAGTATTGCCACAGCAAGTATCAAAGTATGGTTGCAAATTCATTTATGATCCCTTTCAGAGCTAAATGGCCAGAGACGTCTGTGTTTCCTGGTGTGGGTAAAGGGTTAATAAATCCTTTCTTGTGGTTTGAGAATGTGATCTTCAGTTAACTCTCTAGCTCTCTTCCCCTAGTAACCTCATAAGGATAAAAATGTCAACTATATTTCTAAGCAACTTTGCCTGTCATAATAATGACCCTTAATTGGTAAACTGATTCTGATCTGAGAGGAATTATGAATAAACTCTGAATACCTGATAGGGGCCACATGGCTTTGGGATTTCCCTTTAGCAGTCTTGTTTCCCATGGGGATGCTAGAAACTATAATAATGAAGTTATTATTACAAGAGATATTGGCTCCTGTGGGGCAGCAGGCATGTAAGCTAAGGTATCTCCTACACTTTTTCAGTTTGAGTCTTAGCTCTTTGCACCTGAAGTTGTCACTTAAGGAGAATATAGCTCCTGGCCAGCCTTATAAGTGCTTCATGGACTGCTATAAACACAGTAAAGGCAGATGCTGTCCTGGGGCAAGCTGAGATTCCTGCTCTGTATCTCTCTGGGTGTACTTGGTGTGGCCCAGTCTGGTGAGATTTCATGTTTAGAAGAGCCTAAAGAGATATCCTGGTGGACTTTGAACCATGGTAGACTTTCCTGCCTTTTTCCCCTTAGAAAGTGCTGTACTGTCCTTCTCCCTGTTAGCTTTTTCCTTCCTGTCGTGCTCTTACTTCACTCACTTTGCCTTTATCTTTTCTAGCCTAGCCTTTATTCTGCCTGACACACATTTCCCTTTGCTTTTGTCCCCAGTCCTGACCCTTTTTCTTATCCTTCCCTGTTGCCTTTCTCTTCATGCTACCTCTAATCCATCTCTGTTGTTTCCCTAACCTCTTTTTTTATTTTAATTTTTTAAAAATTGAAGTACAGTTGCTACACAATGTTACATTAGTTTCAGGTATACAACGTAATGATTCAACAAATCTATATATTATGCTATGTACACAAGTGTAGCTACCTTCAGTCTCCGTATAATGAACGCTATTACAATACCATTGACTGTATTCCCTAGGCTGTACTTTTTATCCCTGTGACTTAGTCATTTCATAACTGGAAGTTTCCTAAACTTCTTAATTCTGGATTGACAGTGTGACTCTAAACCAGGTTCAGCCTGGTTCAGCCTGCTCAGTGGGGGGCAGAATGGGACAGGAATCCAGATGGAACTCACTCAGGGCCCTCATATCAAGATGGCTTTTTTTCTCTGGCTCTTCACCACCTAATGCCTTCCTGTATTCGGGCTCCTCCTTTACAAGTTATTGGAGACTTACCCTAGATAAAAGTATGAGTATACCATTGGTCAAGGTAGAGTCAGGGCAGAATGATTTTCTGCACAGCTGAGATCCACTGTAACATGTTAGTTAAGCCATTGTCTCCTCATTAAGCCACAATACTTAAATGGTTTTCTTAGAAAGAAAAGAAGTAGGATTAAATCTCTTTTACATTCACCTCTCTTGCTTTGGCAAAGTAGTCTATCCTCTAAGTTACAGAGCTGAAACTTTAAAACGATTATCTATATAGCATATAAAATATATCAAAATTTGAATGTAAAAACATCTCTAAGAGTATAATATTTGTTTAAGGCTAGATAGAATGAGTCAGATTTTGAGGGTTGATTTTTATTTCTTCCCTCAGCTGTGAGGGAGCTTTTCTAGAATTAAGAGGAGAGTGTTTTGAGATGTCAGTGAATTTCAGAGCTGAATGTTTGATAGCAAGAGTGAGAAAGTTGTACACATAGAATACATCTTACCTTTGGTATTTTTAAAATAGAATGTTGTTCTATCACAAATGTGACAAAATAAATAGCCCTTCAGGATGACTATTTCACAAATGCGTAATTCATTTCAATTCTCACCTTCTTTTTATTTGTGTTTAGTCATCGTCTGGAATACTTCAAGCCTTTCAGTTTTAATACACTGCTTGGAGAAGAATGGAAACAACCAGAATCAGAGCTGTGGTTAATAGAGAAACCTGATGTATAGGAGTATAGTAGATGACCATATCAGTCATTTCTTCTCTGTGTCTTTTAAGGTAAATCAATAATATGTATAATCTCTTTTAATCACGATACCACCAGCACACTTCAAGAACAACTATTTTCATAGAGGTCAGTGAAAATATAGTATCTTTGCAGCAAGTTGTATATGAGTTAACAAGAAAATGGAAAGTTTGTAGATGACTTTAACTAGAAAGTTAAAATGTTTCTCAGAGTCATTCAGTCTAGGAGCCATCACATCAATCAGTTCTATCTGCCTTGCATTACCATCACCCCAGATATCCCTGACTCTGTCAACCAACACCATTATTTCTGCTCCCACTTCCCTAAACCTCAGCCAGCCTGAGACTGGAACATCTTATTTGTGCATTTTTTTAAGTTCCATATAATGTACAGTAATTCTTTACTCAGAATCTTCTATGCATTCTTGAAGTGGGTTGAAAACAATGACCTATTTCAGTTGAGCAGGAGATCCACATCTGTTAAGGCATCATTAAGATACATATGTATTTAACCAGCTGTTTTTCCTGTCTTGTGACTATTTTTAGTCTGTAGAAGGAAATGGAATGAAGTAGTCTTGAAGTTGGGCAACAGATTCTGCTTTCATTTACAAACAAATGACATTTTCTTAATGCTGTTAAACCAAATGCCAAAATATCTTCACTTTATTTTGTAAACATCAAATACTCCTGGTCTAGGATTTTTCAAGTTTTTGATGTGATATAGTTCAGAGTTTAAAGCCATGTAGTAGATCATCTATGAACTTCTCCACCAAACCTGGTCCTTCACTAGCATTCTTAACTCAGAGAATAGCAGTCTTGCAGAAGAACTTTTTTTTTTAAAGAACTTTTTTTACTTGTACAGAATACCTAGTTGTCTACCCAACAATATACTTTATCCTCTTCCTTTTTACTAACAGAGCTTGAATTTTTAGGGTCACTGCTCAAAAACATTTTTCCAGATTCCTCTACAGATAGAAATGACATGATAAAACAGTTCAGTTTAATGAGATGTAAGTATACAGTGTTAGGTAGAACTTTAAGAAAAGATGTTTTAGAGATGAAAGATTCAGATGCCATACACATTTTACCTTTTGTCCTTTGCCCTCCCCTTCCTTTTTCCTGAATTGCATAATTGAAACCTGAGGTAACACACTAGCTATATTGTATCAATGAGGAGACAATCCAGGGTCAGCTGAGCAGTAAGACGAAGGAGCCTGGGTTCTAAACAGTGCAATAGAGTAATGTATCATATCTGGACTGCCTACCTATAGATTTCTTTATATAGGAGAAAATAAGCTGCCTAATTTGCTTTTCCAAATTGATCTCTACATTCAATACAATCCCAGTTAAAAATCCCAGAAGGATTTTTGGGGTAAGAGAGAAAGAGACATTAGACTTCACCAAAATCAAAACTTTCTGTTCATCAAAAGCTTCCATTAAAAAAGTGAAGAACTAAGCCACAGATTGGAATAAAATATTCAAAATATCCGTATCTGACAAAGAACTTTTACCCAGAATATATGAAGAACTCCTATAAACCAGTAATAAAAGGAGAAGCCAGTTAAGGACACTTCACAGAAAAAAAAATATACAAAAGGCCAATAAGTATATAGAAAGTCAACGTCACTTATCATCAAGGAAATGCAAATTAAAACCACAAGATACCACTAAATGACTAAAACTACAAAATATACACACTGGTTAAATGGTTAAAACTGAAAAAGACTGACAATATCAAGCAATAATGGGAATGTAGAGTACCTAGAACTTTCATACACTATGGATAGGAATGTAATATATGGTACAACCACTTTGGAAAACTGGAAATTTCTAAAGTTAAATACACACCTACTCTGTGTTTCAGCAGTTTCATTCTTAGGTATATAGAGAAATGAATGTTTATGGCAGTTTTATTCATAACACAAAACTATAAACAATCAAGTTTCTACCCACAGGAGAATGGATAGACAAACTGCAATATAGTCAGATAGTGGAATAACACTTATGAAAACGAATGGACTACTGGTACATGCAATAACCTACATAAATCTCAAAAGCATCACATTGAGCAAAATAACCCAGGTACAACATTCTGCATAACCGTCTGTATGAAGGCCAATTATAGGCCAAACTAGGCTGTAGTGATGCATCTCAGAACAGTGATTGCTCTGGGTGAGGGCAGGGGATTAAAATTAGCTGGAAAAGGGACATGAGGGAATTTGGGGGTGGGGGCAGTAGTTGAAATGTTTTGTATCTTGATCTGGCTGACAGTTACTGCATACATTTATCAACATTCCCAAAGCTGTATATTTAAAATTTGTGATTTTACTCTATGTAAATTATACCTTAATAAAATATTGTTATAGAATAGCTGTAAATTAAATGGAGTTAACTTCTACTGTATATTGTTCCATCGAACAATCACTAGTGCTAGCTAAATGTGGCTTATTAACTAATTTTTTTCATTTATTAAGTATGTTTTCTATCTGAAAAGAGAGCTGGTATAAGATAAATACTGACTTTTACAAAAGGCCATAAGTGTCTTCATAACTACATATCATGGTGGCAGTGTTAGGCATCCTAGATAAATTCAGAAAATAATTTAAAAATTGACAATAGCAACTGACTAATATGGCAACAATATGCCGGTTTTGGATAGGAAAGGCATATTTAAAATAGTCTGTGGTGACTTACTAATAAAATACCTGAAGCAATTTTAAAAATGCATATAAAACGATCCAAAAAAAAAAAGAGATATATATTTAGTGTGTCCTGATTTGAAAAGTGAATCAATCATTCTGAATCACAGGTTCAGATATAAAGTGTAAGTGTTTATAATATGGGGAAAAGTAAAGCACAAATATTTTAGATATAACCATAAAAATATTGAATTTGAATGTTGTGATTTGTGAACTTTCTAAAACCCAGTAGGGATCCTCTTTTTATCTGTTTAGGTGTCTTTAGAACATCTTAACTTTTTCTCATCTAGGTAAGAGATATTTTCCTTCTTCCAATACCAGGCAAGCAAAAGCACCTTATATAACCATTTTCTTTTGAAAGGAGCATGCAGTTCAACCACAGAATTTTGGAAAATTTGTCCATTAGTAACATACAAACAGTGCACCCTATAGAAAGTTAGTATTTGAGAGTGGGGTTTGTAATCACTGTTTCAAATTTGCTTTTCAACTTCAGGACTGTGAAAGAATAATCATTCCTTTGTTTAATATATGTATAAATGCATTTCCTTGCTGTGTTCTGAATTGTTCACTAAGGTATCATGCAGATTCTCTCTTCTCACCCCCTAAATAGATTACACAGTACATGCATTTATTCAAGTATTTTCTCATGCTTCTTCACAGCTCCAGTAAAGTGCAAGTCACAGTCCAGGGGTAAATGCTGTAGTCCCCCCTACCCCTATCTGCAGTTTTGCTTTCATTGGTTTCAGTTATCTGTAGTCAACTGTGGTCCAAAAATATTAAATGGAAAATTCCAGGAAGAAATAATTCGTTAAGTTTTAAATTGCATGCCATTTTGAGTATCCTGATGAAATCTTGCACTGTCCTGCCTGGGACATGAATCATCTCTTCGTGCAGTGCATCCATGCTGTATATGTGCTACCTGCCCATTAGTCACTTAGCCATCTGGGTCATCAGATCGGCTGTCACAGTATGCTTGTGTTAAAATAACCCTTATTTTACTTAATAAAGGTCCCAGAACTCAAGGGTGATGATACTGGCAATTCAGAGGTGCCAAAGAAAAGCTGGAAAGTACTTCCTTGAAGTGAAGAGTTGAAAGGTCTCAACTAAATAGGGAAGGAAAAAAAAAATTATATGCCGAGGTTGCTGAGATCTATAGTAAGAACAAATCTGTCTGTGAAATTGTGAAGAAGGAAAAAAGAAATTCGTGCTGGTTTTATTGTTATTGATCTCTCACTGTTCCTAATTTATAAATTAAACTTTATTGTAGGCATGTATGTAGAGTAAAAAGCATAGTATATATAGGGTTGGGTACTAATCATGGTTTTAGGCATTCACTGGGGGTCTGGGACATATCCCCTGCAGATAAGGTGGTGGGGAGGGCTACTATATACTTTGTATTTTTAGCCAGCAACTACTTTTTTTCACATAAAAAAATTTGCCACAGAAAATATATTTAAGTTTTTCTCCTCCTTTTTTTTTTTTTTAAAGATTTTATTTATTTATTTGATAGAAATAGAGAGAGGGAGAGCACAAGCAGGTGGAGTGGCAAGTAGAGGGAGAGGGAGAAGCAGGCTCCCCGCTGAGGAAGGAGCCCAACGTGGGGCTCGATCCCAGGACCCTGGGATCATGACCTGAGCCGAAGGCAGCCGCTTAACCGACTGAGCCACCCAGGCGCCCCTCCTTTTCCTCCTTTTTAAAACATTAGGCTTTGGGGGCAGAAGATAATGAATATAATTAATCCAATATTTAAAAAGAAAAAGGATACAAATGGGGAAGCAATGATGGGAAGCCCTCAACTCTTCCAGTCGTGCTTCAAAGCCCAAGGATCATCTTCTCCTTCCCATTTAAGGTTCCATAGTATTTTAACATTGCTTTATTAGAGCACTTGTCCTACTGTGTATTGGAAAGCTCTTCTCATCCTCTAAGCCTAACATTTTTACTCCAGCAACCAGTTGTACTCCGTGAACTCACAGCACCTTGCCTTAGCTGCACTGTGTACCCCTTGCTTCCTGCACCAGAGCTTTGCTGCTGCCTCAGCTGTGTGGAACACATGCAGGAACCCCCTTACCCATTCTCACCATAGACTACCCTGGATGTGTGAAGGAGCTAATAACCCAGGGGCAACTCTTGAACAAGGAGGATAGGAGTCAGTCGTTAAATGCTCCTCTCTTGTTCTTCAGGTTGGCAATTCTGAGGTCCCTTCCACACAGTTCCTCAGAGGGTCACTAAAGGAATCATGCTTCAGCTGCCAACTGATAGCAGCTGCAATGGCCAACTAATAACACACTTCATATTGCCTTTTCCTCATTTCCTGTTTTGCTCTTCCTACTTCCCTACTCCTGTTTGTAATTACTTTACCAAAATCAACCTACATGCAGGCTCTTGTCCCAGATCTGTTTTATGGGGAACCCAGGCTAAGTCAATTGTTACCTGAAGTGGCTCTAGAAAGTAGCCTGTCAGAATGGGAGTCAGGTACTGTATCACTCTTGGGGCAGTTAGTGATAGGGACCCCTCTGGTGGTGGTGATGAACCTGGTGTAACATCAGTTACTAAGACTTTCTCCAGTGGTAGATTGACTTGAGGAGCAGATAAAGGTCAAACATCAGTATAAGTGATAGGTAACACTTGGCATGGAGAGACTGGTAATAACAAGGACTATGAAGTTGACGGCTTCTTTCTTAAATAATTCTGACATTGAAATAATTTTATTTGGTATTTATCCACTGATAAAAAATGATAATTTGGAATTTGGAGAGGATTCTGGGAGGATGGTCGAATAAGAAGCACCAGGAATCTCTGTCTCCACCTAGACAACAATTGCACTGGTGGAATGTCTGATACAACCTTTTTTTTTTTTTTAAGTTCTGAAGTCTGTTGAAGGTGGAGTTGACTGCTTTTTGTTAAAGTCTTTAGGAGATTTGAGAAAAAAATAGGTAACTACAAACTCAAGGTATACTGTGAGCATCAGAAAAATGCACCTCAGTATTTGAAAAACCCTATTTACAGCAGCTGGAGCACAAACAATATGGAAATTCAAACTCAGGGTTTAATGGTAGGGATAGCTACACTATTAAATACTAAACCTTGACAGGTCTCCTATTTTGAAATGAGGGGTCCCTTATGGAAAGAGTGGAACCCTGAGACCTGGGATTGGGACATTTGTGTAGATGAGCCTATTCTGGCATATCTTGAACCCCAGATTTTCTTTCACTCACTGGGCTGGCAGAAGCAGCTCTCTTACCCTAGTTGGAGGCAATCATCCTCAACTTGCCTTGACACTTCCCCCAAAAACCTCACCTGAAGCGGGTGCCTCATAAATAATATGCCATCTCCTCACCAGACTTAAAACGAAGGTCAGATTACAGCACTTCCCAAGGGGTGGTGGAAATAATAAGAACTTGCAGTGAGAAGTATTGTGTACACTGAAAGGATACAGGACCTGGAACAAGGGGAGCACATGTGTATCTAGAAAAGTCAGTATCTGTGGCTGGAAAGGGAAAAAGTTTATTGACATGGGATGTTAAACTTGGGGCTTAACATCTTCACGAGGACACCTGGAACTTAATATGCTGCCGAGCTAATTCTTGAAATTGGATAAAATGGTGGCTTATAGTATGTGAAGCAGAAATGCTAAAACTGCCTTGGAGTATCGAGGAAAGGTCAAAGGCTTGGAGAGATAATGTTACGATGTTAGACTATAAATGTATAATGTTATATGAGACCAGAAAACCCACCATCTGACTGTGTTTACCTCGAGGAGAATAGAACAGAGGAGACTGTAGAGGGGAGCACTATCATTTTTGAGAAACTCAGTTATGACCTGGGTAACTATAGGTAGCCTCTGTAGCCCAGGACTGAGTAGGCAGTGTTGCCATAGAACTGGAATGTCTAGTGTTGATGGGTATGATAAATTTCCAGAATATCAGATTCCTATGGAGATATTAATTAACAGAAGCCATGTGAATGTAATTACTGTAATGAGCAGCAAGGCTGGTGTGGCAGTCAGAGTGCATTAACATCAGATATCCATGACTTTAGCTAATAGTCCAAGGTGTACCTGAGAGTGATATGGGTAGCTAGCCACCTTGACTTATAAACCAGAAAAAAAAATTGAGAGCTGGTGAGCAGTAGGCTATTTTCAGCTCTTGGAATAGATCATTTTGGTTTGTCACCCTTTTTGTAGATCTACTCCAGTTTTAAAACCAAGAGCCTATTGACTGAAAGAGAAGCTGGGTCCCCTTAATAAAATAACCAGAAATGTTACCCTAAGAATATATGATAAATATTCTCCTAATTTTTCCCCAGGGAGATATGTGGACATTTAACCAGAATAACTCTAGTCTGAAGAAAGGTGACTACTAAGATGTTTGGGATTGCTGAATACAGTAAATTTAGTGACTGAGTCGACATTGATAGTAAGGGACCTGAATTGCCATTATGGCCCTCTATTAGAATGGGACACATGGGGACCAGGTGATCAAAGGAATCTTGGCTAAGAACATCTCATAGTAAGTCCAATAGGTCCACCCCTCACCCTGTGGTCATTCCTAGGAGCAAGAGAGGATATCATAGCAGTTTTGGCCATGGTGCAATTGGCCCTGTCACCCAGTAGATCTGATAATGCTAAAGGTTTCTGTGGTGAATAAAGATACGGGATAGAGTCTCTGGAAAGCCCCAATAGGAGAGATACAGTATAGACTTTTTAGGTTTCTGGAGCAAGGCCATGCCTTCTTAGCTAAGAATATTTGAAGAGCAGTTCCTGCCATGTCCCTGGCTTCTAGTAAAGGATGAGTACCTGACCATAGAACATACAAATGACTATGACCAGAGCTATCTATCATGAAATAGGTATTATCAAATCTACCAAGTCATAAGGTCAAGAGGGTACAACAACAGTCCATCATATGATGGAAGTACTACTTTCAGGATCCAGTCTGACAAGGTCAAGAGGGCACAAAATAAGTTGCATGAATAGATGTCCCAGAACCCTATGTCACCTACTTCTATTGCATGGATGACTTTCCCTCCACTTACACTCATGGCTTCATGGGAAGATTGCCACAAGTAAATAACAGAGGAGGGAAAAAGACAAGTCTAATGGGTTACCTTGAAATGTTGGTACTAGCTGAAAGTGAACTGTTTCCATACTATAGATCCATTCAGGAAAGGCCCCAGATGACAGTGATGAAGGGAAAGCCTTCTAGTGAGCAGTCATGTGAGCAATCTACTTTGTCATTTACTTGTGGAGAAATGTCCTTAAGTACACATATTTAAGGACCCCTGGCAAATGGTTTGGCTAGTGGTCAGGATAAGATTTGAAGTTGGGAGGCAAGGAAGTTTGGGAAAGAGGTATGTGCATGGATTTACGGTAATAGGCACAAGGCATGAGGATCTTTATGTTTCACATTAATTCCTATCAGAGCAGAGACACCGTGGAGGAAGCCCTGAACAACCAGGTGGACACAGTGATTCATCCGGTGGATATTAACCAGCCTCTGTCCTCAGACACTCTAGAGTTTACATAATGCATTCATGAGCAGAAGAACCATGTTGACGGGGATAGGGGCTACATATGGGCCCAATAGCATGTATTCCTTCTTACCATGTTGAACTAGTGACTTATTCTTTAATGCCCCAAATCTCAGCAGTCGAGACCAATACCAAGACCTTAACATGGTACCATTTCTTGAGGAGACTTGCCAGCTACTTGATAGCAAGTTGATTATATCGGACTCCTATTTGAGAAAAAATAATTCATCCATGCTGTGATCAGCATCTACTCTAAATTTGGATCTGCTTCCCATGCCTAACACATCTTCCAGAACCACCATCCAAAAAGTTTACAGGATGCCTGATTTCCTGATATTAGATCCTGTATCTTACCACCCAAGAACAAGTGACCCATTTTATGATAGAGGAGAAATGAAAATAGGTACATTCCTGTAGAAGCTACCACATACTGCATTAGCCGAGAGCAGCCAACTTAAAAGAATGAAAAGAAGAAATGGCTTATTAAAGTGTTAACTAAGTACAAGCTCAGGGACAGCTTTCTATAAGGTTGGGCTGCTGTTCCGCAGGATATAGTATTCACCCTGAACCAATGACCCAGTATTTTGAAAGAAGATGGTCCTCTCAAAAAGGAGAAAAAGATATATTGCCACTATTGCAAACAGTAAAATATTAAGGACAGGAAAGCAGACATTCACTATCTTTAGGTTTTCTACACAAGTAGTCTACAAGATTATTTAGAATAAATTATTGCTAAATTACTTCAGTTTCTGATACGTACAGATAAAAGGCTACGGGATAGAGTCTCTGGAAAGCCCAATGATATTGGTTTTAATGAGGGAAGGAAAGGAGATGGAAACACATCCATACATGACCCTTTTTCTCCTCTTAGCTCTTCATCTTTGTCTTTTACCTTCTTATTCTCATTGGAACATAGACTGGAGACACAGGGATGGTTAGTTTTGACTGGGAAAATGGGCCCATATTTAGGAAATCGAAGAGTTCTTATTTTTCCCCAGATCATAACTCAGACTTCAGCAACTTGCAACAAAGATTTTTTTTTCCTGGCATACAAGCCACCATCCGTGTCCTACATGTAATAGATAGTAGACAAAAAAAGAAAGGAACCATGTCTTACTAATTTATTCTAGTTTCAGCCGTGCTTACACTAAAATATTATGTGTATAGTACATAGCCAATAGGCATTGATTTCTAAATAGAATTTCTTTCAGAATTTCCATAGCCACTTCTGCTGCTTCTTCTGGCCTCTAAACATGAGGGACCTCCCACTTCCTCTGTCTGTCCCAAGTTTCTCTTTACCCACCCCCAACTTGTCCTTTACTCCTCATCACAGTAAAAAATTTTACTCCATTAAGTGCTGATTTTACTAGGTATTGACTCAGTGACTTCATTAGGTTAATTTATACTTAATGGATTTTTGGACTTAAGTCCAAGAGATAGCATATGCATCTTGAGATGAGTATTTCTGCACAATGAATCTTCTAATTGAAGATTTATATGGGCAGCATATTTTTTGTTAAATCATCATTCCTGGCACTATCTGATCATTTCTTACCCTAATTTTGCTCTTGTAGAGCAAATTTATAAATTGACAATCAGAAGCATTTATCACCAACTATCATTTTTCATCTAAGGAATAATAAAAAGAGTTATCACTAGAGCTAAGATTACACATGTGTGAGGAATATAGGAAACCAGAAATTATTAATCTATGAAAAGTGAGTGGTGTCTACAAATCTCACCTTATGTGGTACACTCACAGAGAAGATGAATGTTCAAGCCACTTCTTATTTAAAGCTACTTGCCAAGAGAAACACATTTTTTCCACAGGTCCCTGTAGGGTATTACTTATTGCAGCAGTGTCACACCTGAAAATTTGTCATTGCAACAGGTGTATTTTGATGGTGGACTAGTGGCTAAGTGAATGCAGATCTCTTAGGATTTGTCATGATTAAGGAATGAATCATAGTGTAGGAGAACATTAGAGAGGCAGGAAAACGAGGCTGCATCTATACTAAATGCTTTTACTACCTTGGTTTTTGTCAAAGATCAAAAGACAAGCTTCAGAAGATCTGAAAACTTTGGCAACCAAATCACACCCTTGAGTAACCTGCAATAACTATAATAGCCTTTTATCTGTACATATCAGAAACTGAAGTAATTTAGCAATAATTTATTCTAAATAATCTTGTAGACTACTTGTGTAGAAAACCTAAAGATAGTGAATGTCTGCTTTCCTGTCCTTAATATTCTACTGTTTGCAATAGTGGCAATATATCTTTTTTTCCTTTTTGAGAGGACCATCTTCTTTCAAAAATAATGAAGTAATTTATATCAATGCCTTTTCATACTGCAGGTTGCAAACCTGTTAGGGAGTGGATTGTGGAATCTATATAGTGAGTTGTAACACACAAATAATTAAATAGAATTGAAAATATCAGACTGCCTCACGTTTATTATGTGTATACATTTGTTTCAAGAGTTTTGTTCTTATTTTGGATCCAGTCACAAATGTTCAAGATCCATCAATTTAGAGTGTTTACAGAAACCAGTTTTAAACACTTTGCAGTTTGGTTTTTCACAGTATTATCTTTTGGGTAACTAGTCAATATCCAAAATATTTTCAATGATTAATGACTGGAGAAGATTTGGAGGGGAACCTTACGCTTAAACATGCCTCCAGTGCAGCTTAAAAACTAAGGAAAGAAAGACAGCCTGCCAATTTACTCTTCAATTTGATTTTATTTATAACTTGAAAAAAACCAGATATATGGATGGATGGATGGATGGATGGATGGATGAATGGATGGATGATTGGATGGATGGATGGATAGATAGAACTTGCATATATAGAGCCTCGAATTGTAAGTGTATTTATTGGAAGTGGTTCATTTTCATAGTATATAGCTCCCTTTCTAATCGATAAATTAAGAAGCTTTGGTTTACAAGTAAAAGTAAGTTTAGCTCAAACCAGCTTAAACAGTAAAAGGAGGTATGACAGACTTTGCAGTTTGACGTAGAAGTTGATAATCACACTGTGTCATCAGGTTTCTAGCTCTATTTATATTGGGGTTTTCTTGCTCTGTCGTCTTCTAGGTCATCTTCATCTAAAGACAGCTTCTTTTTGCAGATGAAATGACTGTGGGTGTTACGGGTCTCAAAATGACAAACCACAAAGTCCAGTGCAAGAGAAAATACTCTGATTTTTGCCACTATTCTAAATATTTTCGTCATATTTTAGAAAATTCTGCAGCCTTGGGGCACCTGGGTGGCTCAGTTGGTTAAGCGTCTGCCTTCAGCTCAGGTCATGATCCCAGGGTCCTGGGATTGAGCCCCACATTGGGCTCCCTGCTCAGTGGAGAGCATTCTCCCTCCTGCTTGTGCTCTCTCTCACTCTCTCTCTCTCAAATAAATAAAATCTTTTTTTTTAAAAAAAGATTTATTTATTTATTTATTTGACAGAGACATAGCGAGAGAGGGAACACAAGCAGGGGGAGTGGGAGAGAGAGAAGCAGGCTTCCCGCCGAGCAGAGAGCTCGATGCGGGGCTTGATCCCAGGACCCTGGGACCATGACCTAAGCTGAAGGCAGACACTTAACGACTGAGCCACCCAGGCGCCCCTAAATAAATAAAATCTTAAAAAAAGAAAATTCTGCAGTCTGGATTTTGATAATTGTGTTCCCGTGCTCTCATCTACCTCCTATATTTTCTGTAAATTACATCTAGAAGCTTGATTACATTCAGGTTCAATATTTGGTAAGAGTATCTCATAGATGGTGTTGTATTCTTCTGTCAGGAGATGCATAATGACTGGTTGTCTCCATTTTGTGATATTAGGAGCCATTGATGACCATTGCCTGAATTCACAAATTCATTAGGGCTTGTAAAATGTCGATAATCCAATTTTGTCATTATTACATATTTCTTAGCTGGAATATTTCTATTAAAAAAATGATCCTTGGGGCACCTGAGTTGGTTAAGCGACTGCCTTCAGCTCAGGTCATGACCCTGGAGTCCCAGGATCTAGTCCCGCATCGGGCTCCCTGCTCAGCAGGGAGTCTGCTTCTCCCACTGACCCTCCTGACCCCCACTGACCCTCCTCCCCCATTCTCTCTCTCTCAAATAAATAAATAAAATCTTAAAAAAAAATAAAAGAATAATCCCAATTCAACTATTTGGATACCAAGAAACACTGTTTTTACAGGATAAATGCTTGATTCTTTTATTTAGCAGTTTTATGAATAATTGGTTCTATAGCAATCTCCAGAGATGACCAATGAGATTTTTTGAATTATCTCTCAGACTTCCAGGGAGAGGCCTGGCTTCATGAGTTTTTGCAATCAATGGGGCTTAACACTGGGAACTTTAAAAATCAGCAGGCTCCACTCTGGGAGA
The DNA here is from genome assembly GCF_964656455.1 of Halichoerus grypus. Lineage (NCBI taxonomy): Eukaryota > Metazoa > Chordata > Mammalia > Carnivora > Phocidae > Halichoerus > Halichoerus grypus. The sequence goes on from NC_135714.1 coordinate 110,174,518, forward strand.
GCTGGAGGACAATAGGAAAGAGTCCCCATCCTTTTTTTTTTTCTTTTTTTAAAAAAGATTTTGTTTATTTATTTGAGAGAGAGAGAGCTCCAGTAAGGATGGTGGGGAGGCAAAGGGAGAAGGAGAAGCTGAGTCCCCACCGTTAAAGAGACAATACAACAAACAACCCTGCTGAGATACACCCCCCCAAAAAAAAAAAGTTTCAAAAATACCTGGGGTATATGGGAAGATTTATTTAATAATCTCAGAGCATGTGTTAGAGGGGCAGGGAACTTTGGGAGACTTCTCCAAGAGCAAAGGAGCTGGCGTGTGCCATTTCCCTCCCCTGACCCCAGCCCCCACATGAACACCTGCAGGAATCAGTGCACTGAAGACACCCTCTACCTAGCTTGCTAACAGCACATCCTGTTCCACATGTTTCTTCAGATCTGCTCCCTCCAAACCAACCAGCCTCGGCACGAGTTTTCCCAGGTACCTGCAGGTCCCCTCCCACAGCAGACCTATGCAGACCTGTGCCCCAACCCCTCGTTCTCCTGCAGACATACCCTTCAACATGCCAAAGTGGTGCCACGAGCCTGGCAGTGTGCAAGCAGCCCCAGTAGGGGCCAGCACCACCCCAAAGCAACTCCTGCCCCAGGGAAAGGTGAAGATAACCACACACACCAGTCTGACTGTAGCTTCAGCAGTGGGTTGGAGGCAGACATGTGGTCTGACTGCAGGCCCCACCACCCCATGAAAGCTTCTGATAGGACAACACAGGGAGAGTGCCCTGCAGTTTGGTGCTACTGCAGTCCTGGAAAATACCTGGTCTGACTCAACTCAAGCCAGATGGACCTAAAAGATATAGTCAGAACATTTGATCCAAAACAACAGAATACACATTCTTTTCAAGTATACATGGAACATTCTCCAGGAGAGATCATATATCAGGTCAAAACCAAGTTTCCACAAATTTAAAAAGATCAAAATCATAGCATGCATCTGTTGCATTTCTATATCCTAATAATGAATAATGAAGTAGCAGAAAGAAAAATTAAGAAAACAGATCCATTTACAATTGTACCAAAAATAATAAAATACCTAGGAATAAACTTAACCAAGGAGGTGAAAGACCTGTACTCTGTAAATTATAAAACATTGATGGAAAAAATTGAAGATAGCACAAACAAATGGAAAGATATTCCATGCTCATGGATTAGGAGAACAATGTTAAAATATCCATACTACCCAAAACAATCTACAGATTTAATGCAATTCTTATCAAAATACCAACAACATTTTTCAGAAAACTAGAATAATCCTTAAATTTGAGTGTAACCATAGAAGATTAGCCAAAGCAATCTTGAGAAAGAAAAACAAAGTTTAAGGTATCACAATCCTAGATTTTAAACTGTACTACAAAGCTACAAGAATCAAAACAGTATGGTACTGGCACAAAAAAACACACAGAGATTGATAGAGCAGAAGAGAGCCCAGAAATAAATCCCCACTTATATAGTCAATGAATCTACAACCAAGGAGGCAAGAATATGCAATGGGAAAAAGTCTCTTCAACAAATAGTGTTGGGAAAACTGGACAGCTACTTGCCAAAGAATGAAACTGGATCCACTTTCTTACACCATACACAAAAATAAATTCAAAATGGATCAAGGACCTAAACATGAGACCTGAAACCATAAAAATCTCAGAAGAGAGCACGGGCAGTAATTTCTCTGACATCGGCCATAACAACATTTTTTGTAGATATGCCCGCTGAGACAAGGGAAACAAAAGCAAAAATAAGCAATTGGGACTATATTAAAAAAGCTTCTGCATAGTAGAGAAAACAGAAAACTAAAAGATAACCCATGGAAAGATATTTGCAAATGACATATCTGATAGTCTCCAAAATATGTAAAGAACTCAACACCAAGAAACCCAAATAATCCAATTAAAAATGGGCAGATGACATGAACAGACATTTCTCCAAAGAAGACATACAGATGGCTAAAAGATATCTGAAAAGATGATCAGCATTACTCATCATCAGGGAAATGCAAATCAAAATAACAATGAGATATATCACCTTACATCTGTCAGAATGACTAAAAAAAACAAGTGTTGTTGAGGACATGGAGCAAAAGGAACCCTGTGCACTGCTGGTGGGAAGGGAAACTGCCTCAAAAAATTAAAAATAGAATTATCATTATGATCCAGTAATTCCACTATTGGGTATTTACCCAAAGAATATTAAAACACTAATTCAAAAAGATACATTCATCCCTATGTTTATTGTAGCATTATTTATAATAGCCAATTTATGGAAGGAGCCCAAGTGTCCATCCATAGATGAATGGATAAAGAAGATGTGATATATATATATATATATGTATGTATATATATATAAAATATGTATATATATTATTCAGCCCATGAAAAAGAATGAAATCTTGCCATTTTTAACAGCATGGATGGATCTAGAGAGTACTATGCTAAGTGAAATAAGTCAGTTGGAGAAAGACAAATACCATATGATTTCACTCATGGAAATTTTTTTCATATGTGAAATTTAAGAAACAAAACAAATGAGCAAAGAAAAAAGACAAACTGAAAAACAGACTCTTAACTATAGAAAACAAACATGGTTACCAGATGGGAGGTGGTGGGCAGGGTGAATTAGGTGAAAGGGATTAAGAGTATGCTTACCATGAGGAGCACTGAATAATGCATAGAATTGTTGAAACACTGTATTGTACACCTGAAACTAATATAACACTGTATGTTAATTATAATGAAATTTTAAAAAATCTCTCTGAACTCATGGATTTAAAAATAGTGTATTTATCCATTGCAGATTTCTCATTAATGGTCAGTGTTTTCCATCTTTGGCCAATGGGAATCTCTTTATGTTGGCTTCTAAATCTTTTGACATGACTTTAATTAGTAGTCTTTAATAGCTTATTTGCTTTTTGGTATGGCACCAAGATGCTCTAGGTTCATTTTGCACATTGCCTGCTATAGACATAGAGCTAGCCATTTCTCCAATAAATCTTGGTTTCTCTTAGTGGCAAATGGTTTTTACAGACCACTTATTTGGACATTAGGAGTCCCCATTGCTAATGGTTGCGTATTTTTTTTCTAGGCCTTTTATTTTATTTTATTTTAAAAAATATTTATTTATTTGGAAGAGAGAGAGAGAGCATGGGGGGTGTTCTGGGGGTGTCAGAGGGAAAAGGAGGAGCACAGGAGAGCTCAGCAGGGAGCCCAATGTGGGGCTTGATCCCAGGACTCTGGGATCATGACCGGAGCCAAAGGCAGAGGCTTAGATGACTGAACCACCCAGGTGCCCTTTTTCTAGGCTATTTATTTATTTGAGAGAGAGAGAGAGCACCAACAGTGGGGAGTGGCAGAGGGAGAGGGAATCTCAAGCAGACTCCCCACTGAGCAGGGAGCCCGACTCGGGGCTCAGTCCCAGGACTCTGGGATAATGATCTGAGCCCAAGGCAGACGCTCAGCTGACTGAGCAACCCAAGCATCCCTCTAGGTCTTTTTAAAATTTTTTATTCATTTATTTTTTTAAAAGATTTTTAAATTTATTTATTTGGCAGAGAGAGAGTGAGCATGAGAGAGGGAATGCAAGCAGGGGGAGTGGGAGAGGGAGAAGCTGGCTTCCCGCGGAGCAGGGAGCCCAACATGGGGCTCGATCCCAGGACCCTGAGATCATGACTGAGCCAAAGGCAGCCACTTAACTGACTGAGCCACCAGGCGCCCCTAGGCCTTTTTTTTTTTTTCTTAAAGCTTTTATTTATTTATTTGATGGAGAGAGAAAAGTACAAGCAGGGGGAGCAGCAGGGAGAGGGAGAAGCAGGCTTCCCGCCAGCAGGGAGCCCAACGTGGGACTTGATCCCAGGACCCTGGGATCATGACCTGAGCCGAAGGCAGATGCTCAACTGACTGAGCCACCCAGGTGCCCCCTCCCTCTAGGCCTTTTAAAGAGCTAATACATCATGACTTTGTATCGATACTTCCTACTTAATATTTGTTTCCCTTCTAACCCAAATAGGCTTTCAGTGATTTCAACAATTTCTCATTTGCTTTTTCCCACAATACGCACCATAGACTCTGAATAAAATAATACTGTCAGCAACAATATGATTACTGAAAGGAGTTTAAAGAGTGTATTATTTTGGTTTTTGCTATTGCTTTTCACCTTAGAGTATATCCCACCAAGGAAAGATAGCAAATTTCTGTGTTTAAAGTCAGTTGAAAGTAGTTTCTGTCATTGTATTATGCCACTGAACTCAATACACAGTTAGGTTCATTGGTTTCATTCCCCTTTCACTTTGGGGGAATTTTTAAAATAATTTAAAATATTTGTGAGTTTCCAAATTCAAATGTACCAATGAAGATATACCCAGAAAAGTCCGGCTTCTATTCTAGGTCCCTCTACCCCATAACCCCCCTCTCTCTATAGATTACCATTAACAAAATTTATAGTTTATGCTTCCATTTTTTAATATAAGCAAATATGTTAAATAGTCATATTCTCTTCTTCCAACTTAGATATAAATGTTACCATACTAGAGCTAGTAGAAAAGACGGCACTGTCAAAGTAGACTTACATAAATAATCAGTCTTACCCAGATTTACTAATATGTTCAAGGATATAAACAGTCAAGAGACTCAGGCGAATCAGAAAAATCTAGTCTATCCTTTATGGCTACTTTGGCACTTCCTTTCTGCATTGGACACCTTCTCTGGCCAGTAATAGATGAGGAATTTAAATGAGGTTTATGAATGAGCTGACATAATAAGAGAGGGGTTGTTTAAGTTATGAAACATCCATTTTGTATTTAGATTGGTAAAGGGTTTATGTGATATTTTCCCAGGAGCCATGCCTTATAAATCCACAGATTCTAGGAACAGTCTTCCTAAGAGAATTCCACAGTTAAGAACACTCCTGCTAGCAAGTATCTTTAGCCTAAGGAAGTCAGTTATCAGCATGTTTACAAGAAAATTAGATGGGGACACCTATCTTTTTTTCTTTCCCAGAAAATGTTCCCTTGGTAATCAGAGAGAAGCACATCACAGGCCAGCAGCTGCTGTGTAGAGAATTCTCTCTACAAAATACCTTAATGATGACCATACAGCTCCATAGACCTTTTAATTTCTTTTACCAACTCAGTACTTTTTTTCCTCCTTTTATCCACAGTTATTTGAACCTTTTATAATGTGTAGATGGAAGCATTTAACTTCAGTGTATATTTCTTCTAAGGCCAATTTCACTGCCTTCTCTGACTAATCAGTTTTCATAAGTATTACATCTTTTGGGATATTTAATTCAGCTTCCCAGAATATTTTCTCATGTTGGCAAATCATTGTTTACATATATCTTGCTTTTTATTTAATTGTATAAATAAAGTTGCAAATCCTTTGTTAAACCATACAGATGTAGAAGTGTGGTTAAAATGTTTGTCATACCAGAGTTAATATTGCAGGGTTATTCTATTTCTTCCCAAAGAAGTGATTTCTCATATGCTACATTCCCATAAGGTTGGTCCCTCGAGTCCATTGTTCAGTAAATTCTGGATCCCATTTGGCTGTTCCAGATGTTATAGTACAGGTTTTTATAGATGTCCTATAGGGAAGACACAGGTTGCTACTGTATCTGAACATGCCTACCTATTAGATAGGTAGCTTAGGAATTGGATTAAGGCATCTGCCTTAGTGTTCCAATCTCCCCTCTAAGCTGGACTGGATGTTTTGTTTTGTTTTGTGAACATCCACATGACCCCCTTTAATTCTTAATTCTCACAGAGATTTACTTAATTGAGTGCCACATAAGGGTATTCTCTATTGTCTAGTGATCTAGGACCCATTTGCTGTTGACTACAGCCCAGAGTCTGTAAATATCCAAATGCTCCTCTGAGACCAGGAGACTAAATCTTCTCACACTGCTAAATTAGCAGTTCTCAACTCTGCCAAATTTTCAGACTTGCCTGTTCCTTCTCTCCTTAAGTTTTTTTTTTTTTTTTTCCTATCAGTAAGGCACATAGTTGGCAATTTCCAAACAGTAACACGGCCTTCCATCCAGGAACTCCTATCACTGAACCAGTCAGCTGCTTTGTCAGAGTAATGTGGGGAAGGGAAATTCTTAGAGCGCTCTCTCATTGGATGGATGAGCAGCTTGCTTATGTATTCAGGGCACTCACCCTGAACTTCCCACCTTAGGGCACTCTACCGTATTAGCATTTACTCTGGGTCATTGACATCATCCAAGACATGATTATTATTTAGCCTCAGAATTATCTAATGCCCTTCTGTGGTCTGGGCTACTGACCAAATACCCAGTAACAAGCTAGCAAATGTCTTTCAAATGGATTTTAATGAGCAACTGCCACAGTTAGTTTTTAAATCCAAATCCAAGAAGTCTTTGTGGAGTAGCACTATTTGATTTCTTCCAAAGGCTTCACAGCTACAAATACCCTAGGCGGTGGATATTCTTACATAACCAGTTGGATCATGAGGTCTCAGTGGGGTTCCCTGCGCCATCATCCTCTGTAAATCCTTTAACACTTGTTTCTTCTCAGGACCCCACTTGAAATAAGATTTATTTTTAATGACTTTGAGATAGTGGCTAACAGTATTCTTAATAGGAGCAATGTGATTTTGCTAAAACTCAGATAGCCCTCCCAGCTGTGACTTCCTTGCTTGTTGGAAGGGTCTGTTAAAAGACAATAACTTACTTCTCACAGTTTGAGGAATATCTCTGGTTGCTCCAGGAATTTCTCAGGTTGGTCTGGACTTAAATTTTAGCTGGATTTTTCATCCATCCTCTATTTGTCATAAAGGTGACCGTGGTTTTTCACTCCTCTTGACTTTCCTTTGAGGAGTCAGTTGGCATGATAGCATCTATGTAGTGTACTTATTTGCTCTTAATGGGTAAGTCCAAGTACTGACTCACTAGATTGTGGTAATATGCCAGGAAATTTACATATTGCTATGGCAGTACAGTAAATTTACACTGATTTCCATTACACATTTACACAAAAAGGCATACTGTGTCCAGCAGGATTCTGAACTTGGGATTGAAAAAAAAAGGCATTATTTTTTAGATGCATACCAGGCCCCCTTGGCCAGTTGTACTTCCTATATAGTCTTTACCATATTAGATGTAACTGAAGCAATCCAAGGAACTACTTTGTTTGATCTTTGACAGTCTATTGTTTATCTTTAAGAATGTTCTGGAAACTTCTGTATTTTCTTTGTGTGTTTTTGTTGTTGTTGTTGTTGTTATTGTTGTTTTTTAAGTAAGCTCTAGGCCCAACCTGGGGCTTAAACTCATGACCCCAAGATCAAGAGTCACATGCTCTACCAACTGAGCCAGCCAGGCATCCCTTGGAACTTTCTGTTTTATATGGTAGCTAGGACTGCTAAAAAAGGAATTAATGGGAATCACAACTGCTTCCTCAACCATGTCCTTAATTAGAAGTGTGATCTATTGTTGCCCTCCTAGAATCTTGTATTGCTTAATGTTTACTACTGAGGAGGATTCAGCCAATTCCAGAGATGCTCAGCATGGCCAATTAAAGTTAGGTGAAGGGTAGACTTAGTCAAAATCCCCTATAAAAAGGGCAAAGGCCATATGACCCATGTTTTCAGCTATAGGACTTAACACCAAAGGGGGCTATATTTTAGTCAATAACCATCTTCATTTTATATTCAAATTATTACACTGCTTATATGATATTTTCCAAGGATCCATACCCCATAAATCCAAGTCTAGGTTTGTTTGTTTATTTGTTTATCATAAGCAGTCTTAAGCCAACCAAATACATCCTGCTAAAAGCATTCCATAGCTAAGGAATCTCTTGCTAGCACATATTTTGCCAGATTTGTCATGATTTTATTTACAAGGAGATTTGACTCGATCATTCTTTTTTTTTTTTAAAGATTTTATTTATTTATTTATTTATTTAAGAGGAAAGGAAAAACTGTAGGGAGCCCCAATGATGTAGGACTCAGTCCCAGGGCCCTGGGATCATTACCTGAGCTGAAGGCAGATGCTTGATGGACTGAGCCACCCAGGCACCCCTAAAATGTACTCATTTAAATGTACAATTTGGTCACTGGAAAATATCCCCTGTGCCTGTGTATAGTCAATCCCTACTCCCATCCTCAAATCCAGGCAACAGCTAATCTATTTTTTTGTCCCCACAGTTTTTCCTTTCCTAGAAATTTTATATATTTATAAGTGTACACTATGATCCCAGTTTTTTGTGTCTGGGATGTCACTGGCATGATGTTTTTGGAAATTTTTCCATGTTGTTGCATGTATCAATAGTTTGTTCCTTTTATTGCTCAGTGCTATTCCATCATATGGATAGACTACAATTTATTGATTGATTTCACCTGTTGATGGACATTCAGGTTGCTTCCAGTTTCTGGCTATTTTGTGTAATGCTGCTACAAACATTTGTATACAAGTATTTTTGCAAACATAAGTTTTTATTTCTCTTCAGTAAATGTCTAGGAGAACTGGATTATATGATAACAGTATATTTAGCTTCTAAAAAGATGATAAATTATTTGCAAAGTGGTTTTACCATTTTATAGTACCAACATGCACGAGGATTCTTTTTCTACATTCCCACCAACCTTGATATTGTCAATCTTTAAATTTTAGACCTTCAAGTGTGGGTGTGCTGGTTTCTCAATATTGTTTTAGTTTGTATTTCTTGACTGACCAGTAATTTTGAGTATCTTTTCATGTGCCTCTTGGCCATTCATATATTTTCTTTTGTCAAGTGTCTGTCCAAATATTTTGCCCATTTCTGTCTTTTTATAATTGAGCTGTTTTAAAAAAATATATTCTGAATATAAGTCCCTAGACAAATTTACAGATTGCAAATATTTTCTCCAAGTCTATGGCTTGCCTTGCCTTTTAATTTTCTTAAATGTGTCATTCAAAGAGTAGATGTTTTATAATGTCTACTCTTTGAATTCACAATACAATCTACTGCTGGAATACATGCTTTTACTCTTCTATCCACAATACAATATTTTTATTTTTGCTTGAATTAGTCAATTATATTTTATAAAAATTTAAAAATGAGAGAAGTAAGGTTTGTTTTTTTTTGTATGTCTGCCTACATATTTACTATTTCTAGTGCTCTTCATTCCTTTGAAATCCAAGTTTCTTTTTCATCTGGCATCGTTTTCTTCTGCCTAAAGAACTTCCTTTAACATTTACTAGAGTATAGGTCTGCTGTGAGGAATTCACTCAGAATTTTATTGTCTGAAAAGTCTTTATTTTAATTTTTGAAAGATAGTTTCACTGGGCATGGAATTCTATGTTGGCTTTTTCTTTCAGTATGATAAAAATGTAATTCCATTGCCTTCTTGTTTATGTTGTTTCTGATAAAGTGTGCTATCTTTTTATCTTTTTTATTTTGTTTGTAATGTGTGTTTTTTAATTCATTCACTCAATTTTGTGATTTTCCTTCTATCACTGGGTTTTTGGATTTTGTTTACAATTTGCCATGGTGTGGATTTCTTGGTATTTATCTTAATTGGGGTTTTATTGAACTTCTTGGATCTCTGAGTTTATAGTTTTAATAAAATGTGGAAAGCTTTTAGCCATTAATTTTTAAAATACTTTTCCTGTGCCTTCCTCTTCTGAATCAAGACTGCTTGATTTAGTCACATGGCTCGTTGAGAGTCTATTCATCCCCCCTCCGCACCCCCCCGCCATATTTTTGCTCTATGCTTTTATTTTTGGAGAGTTACTATCATTGTGTTTTCACATTCACCAAACCTGTCATTTGCAGTGTCAAATCTGCTATCAATCCTATCAGGTTAAATTTTCATTCCAGGTATTGTAATAGGTACCTATTTTTTTTTTATTTATTTTTATTTTTTTTTAATAGGTACCTATTGATGCATATAAAATGAGTCCTAAAATTAGCATCTTAAGACAGTATTTATTATCTCACAATTCCTGTGGGTTAGGAATTTGGAAATGGCTTAACTGGGTGGTTCTCAAGGTCTCTCATGAGATTATGGTCAAGCTACTGGACTGGGCCTGCAGTTTCATCAGAGGGCTTGACTGGGGAAGAATCTGCTTCCAAGCTCATTCAACCGGCTGTTGACACTCAGTTCTATACACTCTGGACTTCTCCACAGGGTGCTTCCTGACATGGCTGCTGGCTTCCCCCCAGAACAAACAATCTAAGAATGTAGGAGAGCAAGTGTGTGCACCCAAGACAAAAGTTGCAGTCTTTTATAACCTACTATCAGAAATGATATCCCATTACTCTGCCAGATTGATCCTTTTGAGACTATTTAAAGCTCTCTCTGTTTTAAGTTCTGGAAATTTCTTCCAGGCCAAAAGCAAGAGTAGTTATGGGCTCACTTTGTTTCCCTTTCTTGTGCTGCATGTTGTCTAATAACTGACAATGATGGCTCCATATATTTTATCCAGTTTTTCTAGTTGTTTATGGCTGGTCCTATAGCAAGTCCCATATACAAGTCTCAAAGCAATTACCTTTTCATAGGTAGAAGCAGAAGTTCAGAGACTCCAGTTCCATCCATGTCATTGCAAATGGCAAGATTTTGGGGTTTTTTTGATGGCTGCATAATATTCCATTGTATGTATATACCACATCTTCTTTATCCATTCATCTGTCAATGGACATCTTGGCTCTTTCCACAGTTTGGCTATTGTGGACATTGCTGCTATAAACATCAGGGTGCACGTACCTCTTTGGATCACTGCATTTGTATCTTTGGGGTAAATACCCAGTAGTGCAATTGCTGGGTAGTAGGGCAACTCTATTTTCAACTTTTTGAGGAACCTCCATACTGTTTTCAGAGTGGCTGCACCAGCTTGTATTCCCACCAACAGTGTAGGAGTGTTCCCCTTTCTCTGCATCCCCGCCAATATCTGTCATTTCCTGACTTAATTTTAGCCATTCTGACTGGTGTGAGGTGGTATCTCATTGAGGTTTTGGGTATTAAAGAGGGCATGTACTGAATGGAGCACTGGGTGTTATAGGCAAACAATGAATCATGGAACACTACATCAAAAACTAATGATGTATGGTGATTAACATAACATAATAAAATAAAAAAAAAGAAAACCATAACTATGGGAGGTGATGGATGTTAAAAAAAAAAAACTTCAGAGACTATTTTTATAATGTTAGATCATGCCACACCTCTGCTCAACAATGCCAGTGGCCTGTCATCTCAATCATTGGCCTCAATCATTTATCTCTCAGACCTCATGTGTAACTAGTTTTCCTCTCATACTCTCCATTCCAGCTTCATCAACTCCATTGCTCCCCAGATATATCTAGGAGAGTCCTGCTGCAAGGTCTTTGCTCTTGTTAACTCTGTCTAGAACACATATTCCCCAGATAGCACTGGGACTAATTTTCTCAGTTGACTTTAAATCTCTAGTTAAATGTTACTTATCACATAGGCTTTCTCTGATTATGTCATATAAATAGCAATTTCCTTCTTGTTCATTCTTTATTTTATATACTCTGATTTATTTTTATTAAAAGCACTTATTACCACCTGGCATATTAAATATTTATTTGTTTATTGTATGTATATTCCCCTCACTAGACTACAAGCTCCAAGTGAGATTTTCCCCAGAACCATTCTTGACACAGTATAAACTGGACACATATTTATTGAATAATTGAATATGTAGCAGATATGAATTTTGCTTTTATAACATGGGTAAAGAAATATTATAGTTTTTAAAATTTACCTAAAACAGATCATCTATTCCCAGACTGCACTTGCATCTGGCAGGAAACTCAGTACTAATCATGGTTTGAGGGTCTTTTCACCCTTTCTAGGATGTTTTAGGAACTCTGAGAGTTTTAATTACTGCAGAATATTTATGGAAGGGTCTTATGTTCTTCTTTTTTTTTTTTTTAAGATTTTATTTATTTATTTGACAGAGAGAGACACAGCGAGAGAGGGAACACGAGCAGGGGGAGTGGGAGAGGGAGAAGCAGGCTTCCCGTGGAGCAGGGAGCCCAATGCGGGGCTCGATCCCAGGACCCTGGGATCATGACCTGAGCCGAAGGCAGATGCTTAACGACTGAGCCACCCAGGTGCCTGGGTCTTATGTTCTTCTATCTACATTGGTTACTATTAATATTATTATAGTACAAACCAATATGCTCCCTTGAACTCATAACTCTGCTGCTTGCTATTCAAGCTTGGACATAGAAGTCTTTTATTTTCTTTGTGGTCAGCCTCTTTGAATTTCCATCCCATTCAGGCAAAGGTTCTGTCCCACGGGCTCTGTAGAGGAGTAGGAAATGGATCTCTACCTCCATACAAAATCCTCTAATTCCCTAAACCTCTGTCTGTAGTTTTCATTCAGAAAATATTCCAAAACCTCCCTCCTCCTACAAGTTGACCATTTAAATGCTTCTTAACCTATTCTTATCTCCTTTCCATACACACACACACACACACACACACATGCATGTACACACACACATACACACACATATAATTGGAGATGTTGGTTGAATTTCAGATTTCTGGGAACTTCTAGGCCATACAATGCAAGAGTGAAGAATTTCAGAACTATATACCACATTACATGGCTATATTCTGGTTAGTGGGGAAGGAAATTACAAATTCCTCTCACAGAGTGGACAAATCTAAATCTGTGTCCTAGTAGAGTAATTGGCTCACACATGAATGAAAAAGAATGAATGAGTGAATGAATGCAGATCTTTTCCTTAGAACATACATATATCCTATCCAACTTTCAATGTTGTGTTGCTAGTAAAATCTCTTTCCAAAAATTTCATAAAACCTTTTCTCTGCATGCTTTTCTTATTGTGCTTTATTATTTTTGCATTTGCCTTATCTATTCAGTTATGTCCCCAACTAAACAGTAGAGCTTCTTGGGGACATGACTTATGCCTAATTTGCCTTTTCCTTACTACAATATAAGCTGAATGTTTTGTATCCAGTAAGTCCTAGAAATAATTTTGAATAAATGAAAATAATTTAGTTAATGAAGATCTATTCCCAATTTTAGTTTAGAAGATGTAACAAATGTCATATCAAAGGCTAAAGGCTGATTACTAATTAAGAGTCGCTAAAAATCTTTCCTCTAGACTTATGCAATGAGTCTATAAACAGTTTCCCTCCATTAATAATATTACTGTGCTATTTTAAAAGAACAAACAACTTTTAAAAAAAGTAAGCATTGCTTTTAATGACTATAAGTGTCCCTATCAGAGTTAGTCTGTGTTATATTGGTCTTGCCACCTTGTTCTGACCATATAGTTGCCACACTGATCTGTCACCATTATCAATAAATAAATAAAACAAAAGACAGTAAATATTATTGGTCATAAACTTTCTAGTAAATATGAAATCTAATGTCATAAGCTTGATAAATTATATTAAGATATAAACAATGTCCAACATGCATTTTTGTTTTACGTTTAAGAGAGAGAGAGAGAGAGAGCGGGGGTAGGGGCAAAGGGAAAGGGAGAGAGAGAATCTTAAGCAGGATCCACTCCCAGTGTGGAACCCAACCGAGGGCTCAGTCTTACAACCCTGAGATCATGACCTGAGCTGAAATCAAGAGTTGGACGCTTAAGCACCCCTTTTTGTTTTAGTTTTTAAAAGTGAAGGCAATCCTGATCCTAACTCTTATTGCAGGATGCTGTGGAGGTCCTGCATGCTGCTCTTTACCAAAGAAGCATTTGACTCATTTTTACCATTTTTCAATCCTGCAGGGAAGTTACTATTTGTTAGGGAAGGTCATAGTTCTTCCTGTCTTATGAAGAATTTTGCTTGAGTATTTTTTTTCTCTTTCACCGTGTGCTTAAAATAAAACTGGTGCAGTAAAATTTTTATTAGATATTATAGAGAAATGAGATATTGGTTGTACTGGTAAATATTTCTAATTATTCAGGTTTCAGGTAAAGAAGTTTTTATTGTGGAAGGATTACATTTAAATCGTTGTTGAATTGGGGTAAACTTTTTCAGGAGCACTTGTAGAAACATCTAAAAGAATTTCATTTCAAAAGATGAGAAAGAAATCTGCATGCCAGAGGCCCTTTTGCTAGTGAATAGTTAGCAGAACAATTTAGAACCGTTAAAGAATGTTCAGCATCAAATCTCATGTTTCATGGGACGTACAGATTGGCATGGGTAAATCAGAGAAAATTCTACATTAAAGTCCAATAGATTGAGTCAAAACTGGGGCACATCTCTATATTCTGATTTTATTTAAAACGATGTGTAGATTCAGAAAGAAGAAGCAAGTATGTGGCATGCAAAGAAAAACCTTTCACTTAGAAGCCAAAAATATTTTAAGGTTATCTTGTATTTTTTTTGTAATCTTAGAGGAGTCCCTCAGAAATATTTTGCATGTTAAAGATGATCAATTAGTAATTACAAGTTGGCTTCAGAAAAACAAACAAGAGTGAGTGGATACATTTGTGTGCAAATTATAACAGTCCTTTCTTCCTCCTTAATTATAAAGAATAGAGTTTCAAATCTTGAATAGGCATTTAGTATTGAATGTATTCTATCCAGGTATGAAAATATGTCTCTGTTCTCTAAATACATTTTTACAAATTTTTTTTTTTACCATATTGTAGCCTCACTCCAACTCAGATTACACAGGGACAGAAAAATTGATTGGGTGCTTTGGAATGACTTTTTTCCATTCTCTGATCTTAGGGCTTCATTGCATTGCAGCCAATCCTACTATACTCATATTTGCTTTTGGGGTTGAGGGTGTTAAGGCAGGGTTTCTTTGTTCTTGAAAATTAGGAAACAGACAAAAAGTTAGACTTTTAATAAAACATATGGGATTTGAAATAATTATGATATTCACTAATACTTACATATCCCGTATGTAGTCTTAATATATTTTTAAATGTTGACAAACTCCTAATTTATTTATTTTTAAGTAATCTCCACACCCAAAGTGGGGCTAAAGCCACAACTCCAAGATCAAGAGTTGCACACTCCACCTACAGAGCCACCCAGGTGCCCCAATAAACTCTTAATTTATATTACCATTCTAAATTGTTAACATGTTATGTGGCTCATTTAAATAGGGGAAAGGGAAAAGCTTGCTGTCTTGGAGAACATTTTTTCCATTTCTGCATAACCCACATTTAACTTCTAAAACATTAATTACATTTGCAGTGAGGCAAACGGAGTCTTAGAAGGGCAGTTAGACCTCATGTATTAGGGATAAGCTGGTAGCCTTTGAGAGTGCACAGAATGTACAAATTATGCTGTGTATTACATGTTATTTTCCATTAATGCCTGTGAAGGAGCTCTAACAATGCAGAATAGCTGATTGTACCTCCTTTAAACTTTGTCACTTTCCCCACCTGGCACTTGACCCTATGCCTCGGTCATAAAGTATTTCACTGACTATTATTGCAAAAGTATTTTGACTGGTAATTCCAATGGGATAGGTCAATTTCAGTGGCTCTCAATTATATTTCTTGAGGCTTATATCAGCACAGGAGCCCTGTGCCTATAGTTGAGGAATAATGAATTCTAAATAGTTATCCAAAATTTGGTCCAGGAATATAATTATATACTCAAACAAAATCATCCCAATTTAGTACAGGGTGATATATACGTTTATATATGTATCAGAAGTCTTGGGGTGCCTGGGTGGCTCAGTCGTTAAGTGTCTGCCTTCGGCTCAGGTCATGATCCCGGGATCCTGGGATAGAGCCCCGCATCGGGCTCCCTGCTTGGTGGGAAGCCTACTTCTCCTTCTCCCACTCCCCCTGCTTGTGTTCCCTCTCTCGCTGTCTCTCTCTCTGTCAAATAAATAAATAAAAATCTTAAAAAAAAAAAGAAGTCCTTGTTAAAATGTGCAAATACACATATGAATTTAAGTGACTCTGACAGTTACCCTAGCTGAACTCTATCAATTTGCTAGAATTATTTTTATAATATTTTAATACACTTTTTATATACTTTATATACTTTTTTTTATATACTTATAACTTAAACCTTGGATGTTGTACTCTCAGTAGTTCCTGAAATGGCATTTAGAACCATTTGATCATGGTGTTTTTCTGGGACATTGTTTCTTACTGCTTATTGCCACTAGATGGAAGAAGTAGGTTAACAAAATGATATTTTTGGTGCTTCATTCAATTCTACCCAGAAACAACCACAAGACTGTGTTTAAAATAATGCAGTCTCAGCATTCTTTCATTTATATATTTTTACTACAGTATTTCTTTTCATATGAATACTGGGTTTAAGAATTTTTTAATTTTTTGTATTGGTTAGTTTTCTTTTTATTATTTTAAAGTATTGGAATTTTCAAAAGTAACCAAAAAAGAAAATAATGGCCAGCTGGAAGAAGAGAGGTAAGAATTATATAAAGATATTGGTAACAGGTATGCCACAAAGTAATTCTTCACATGCATTATTGTCCAAGGAGGCACACACACACATAAACATCAAACCTCATTCATTTAATTATTCTTTGGTGCCACAGATGCTTACTGAGCAATTGGCACATTGAAGACACTGGACTAGGTGCTTAGAAACACACAAGGGATGATTTAGGCATAGCAACTGTTTATAAGATTTTTACATTCTACAAGAGAGCTAATCAAGAGGTGAGCCATTTTCATTTATGCATACATTTTGAATAAGGCAGAAATGGATGAATATTAGAAATATAGATGCCATATTTTGGACATACAGGCTGGATAGAGAGATTAGGTTTGGAGTATCACTTTAATCTGAAGAGATCAGGGATCACTTCATGAAAAACTGGAATTAAAATAGATCCTTGAAGTGGGAGAGGCAGACTATGGCATTCCAGTGATAGAGTCAGAATGAGAAGGCAGAGAGGCAAGAAATAACAACTTAAAAAATGTTTAAAGATAAAAGGACAGTACATTTAAAAAAGCAATTTAAAAGTTTGCATAGGAAAGACATTGTAGTTTGTATTTTTTAAGCAGATGATAGGTATAGGAAGTATCCTCACTAGATAAAGTATCATGTAGGGGAGAAGAGTGAGCATTCTGGAAAGGTGAAGTTTTTCAGTTTAGAAACAGAAGATCACTCAAGATGAAATAACCTGGAAATAGGATACTAGCATCCATCTGATGCCTGTGTTTTATCAAACATGAGCTAACTGTGCATGTGGGTCTGTAAACTGATGGGAAGACTTCATCATAATAGAATGATAATAGAATAGAAGCTGACTTCTGAAGGCAGCTTCCTGTGGCTTCCATTCTTCACAACTCTAACATATGCTAGAAAGGAGACTAGTGTCCTTTGACTCCCAAGAAGTTATTTCAGTATTTAACTTTAAGACAAAATATAGTACCACACACATTCATACTAGTAGTCTACTGATATGAATGATCAAAGAATTCTATTCCAGCCCCTGAAGGCAATGAGCTTGAACCTTGATATTATGAGTGGCTATAAAATTATCCAGCTTTTAAATCCAACCACAGAATTTGATTTTATGACCTCCTATGGAACTGTAGCTATAGGTTAACTAAAGGTTATGAAGTAATATTTCCTTTTTGTAGTTCTGAATTCACTGCCTTGTAATTTCAGAGATCACCTTGTTCTACAGTGGGACAAGCTTTATGGTATTATAATTTGTATAGTTCAATGTGGGTCTTGTGACTTTTTTTCCCTGAATTCATATTGCATATTACTCATATAATATTATTTGTATCTAGTTCATCACTATTTTAGTTAATAGAAATGTATGTAGGAGACCCTTATATAATTTTAAGCCTTATTTCCCTATTTTGTTCTTTGTATTGCTTACAGATAAGGCTTAATTAAAACTTAAAATTAAATATTGTTTTATATCTTAATGGGAATAAAAATGTTATTCATTAAATCCTACTTTAATTTGATAATACAAGATTACCTAGAATACACACATATATATATGTATTTATTATTTATAATTGCAAATGAATAAATTCAGATTATAATTAGCTTCACTATTTTATTCTATAAAGCAACTTTGTATCAATAGCACATATATGCCTATTTTCCTGAATTCAAGATAGTAATCTCAGTGATTTTAATACAAATAAATTATTAGCCATGTTTAGATCTCATTAGACAAAGCTAATAATTTTATTTTGCTGACACTTCATACACTGTGTAAAATAAGCTGATCTTTCTAAAGCAAGAGTGACAGTTTGATTTTATAATTTCTCTGCTCATTTATAATTAAAATCTTAAAAAAAGTAATTGTAACTCAGTACTAATGTTAGATGTGAAAAAGTATAATTTCAAATGTATTTATCAGAAGGATAAAAAATGGCTGTAGAAGCCTACATAAATTATTGTTTCTTTTCAAAGGGTAGTGTCTACATAGGCAAGGTAGAGAATAGAAATACATATTTGAAAAAAGCTGGACATAAATTATATGCTCTATAATTGAAGAAATGATATAGCTAGGAGTTTTTAGCCTAGTTACCCAGACTATGTATTTACATTGACTCTCTCAACTCAACATAATTGCATAACTGTAACTCTTTGCCTTTGTAGATGCAAGTAGAAAATCTAGAAATAAAATTCTCTAATTTGATATAGTTCAGCCCTAACTTTAATGCAGCTTGGTTTCCAATTATTATCACTTGAAAATCGTTGGTGATTTTCCTATAAAAACTTCTAAAAAATAAAACTATCAACAAAATGGCAGCACAGGAAGAACCTGAACTCACCTCCTTCCACAGACATGCCAAATCTACAACTACATATGGGACAATTCCCTCTGAAAAAGAACTGAAAACTAGCTGAACAGCTCTTCCACAACAAAAGATAAAGGGGCTTCTCTGAGACAGTTAGGAGAGGCAGAGATGTGGCCTTGCCAAAATCCCCAGCCCTAGTGCTGTGACCCACCATTGGGAGGGATCTCACAAGTCCAGAGCTCCTTTCTGAGGAGTGAGTGGTGTGTGCCTCACATCAGGCACCCCAACCTTGGGACCTGCCCTGGAGAGACAAGCTCCTAAAATGTCTGGCTTTGAAAACCAATGAGGCTAATGTCCAAGGGACCCAAAAGGCTGTAGGGAATGGAGATACTCTTTTTTAAAAGGCTCACATGTGGATTTACTTCTCCCAGGACGCAGGATGAAAGAAGCAGTTTGAAAAGTACCTAGACTATATGTGAAGGAGATTCATTTGCTAATATTAAAGCATCTACCAGAGGGGCAGGGGACAGTTGGGATTGTCCAATGATGGAGGCACTAGTTGGTGGCATTTTTGTTCTCTCTGGCTCCTTTGCTAGCACAGGTGGTCACAAACAGTCACAGCACCCTCCTGCTGCCTTGCTAAGGTTAGTAGATGCACACAGTCAAGTACTCTACTATTGCCTTGCTAAAGCTAACAGGTGTGCCCTACCACCCCCAGTGCTCTTTCACTGCCTAGCTGAAGCCAGAGGGTGTGCCCCAGCCTCAGCACTCTCCCACTGCCTTACTAAAGCCAGTGGTTGTATGCAGTCCACACAGGGGATGCCCCTTGGTCATCTGACCCTGATGGTCAGGAGGACTTGGGCCTGGGCCCCACAGGACTGTAGCAATCAAAAAGACAGTTCTCAGCAGGCTACCACCCCCAGGGCACTACACAGACAGCAGAGTGAAACACACCCCCAGTCTCCCTGTGACAAAGGTCTGTTGGTCTAGAGCTTCAGTCTGAGAGATAAGCTTTAGGTTTGCCATACATCTAGAGGGTATGGAGAAGCTTTCAGGGAACCTAGACAGGGAGACATCATCTTTGCGTTCTCCTTTGCCCTCCCTACATCTCACAGGTGCCTCCTAGAAAGGAGCTTATACACTTGTCTGAAGCCCAGATTTTTGCAACAATTGGCCAGGGGACACCTCCAGATCTCCTAGTCTAGAGGCCAGCAAGATTTAAAGTTGCAATCTATTTAAAAATGAGATACATAAGGTTTGTATCTGCGTACCTTAAAAGCTGTTGCTTGAAGATCTGGCTTCCAATCAGTCTGAAAGTAGGTGCTGAGATGCCACCCTTTGGAACACTGACATATCTTGGCACACCCTGAACAACTGGGATTTATCAAGAATAAATTAGGCTACTTGGGTAATCACAAAAGTTGGAGAGACAACCAAAGACTAGGGCAAGGTTGAATGATCAAGTTCATCTCCTATGAAAGACCACTCCTTCAAGATTGGGAGAGGTAGCTGTTATACCTAATACATAGAAATACATACAGTCAAGCAAAATGAAGAAACAGAGGAATATGTTCCAAATGAAAGAAAAAGATAAAACTTCAGAAAGACTTTAATGAAATAGAGATAAGTAATCTACCCAATAAAGAGTTCAAAGTAATGGTCAAAAGATGCTCACTGAACTCAGGAGAAGAATAGGTGAACACAGTGAGAACTTCAGCAAAGAGACAGAAAATATAAAAAAGTACCAAACAGAAGTCACAGAGCTGAAAAATACAATAACTGAAGTGAAAAATACACTAGAGTGGTTCAATAGCAGACTGCATGAAGGAAAAGAACAGATCAGCAATCTAGAAGACAGGTAGTGGAACTCATCCAAAAAGAGAGGCAATAAGAAAAAAAGAATTTTAAAAAGTGAAGATAGCTTAAAAGACTGGTAGGAAAACATCAAGCAGAATAACATTTGCATTATGGGGTCCGAGAATACAAGAAGAGAGAGAGAGAGAAAGGGACAGAAAACTTATTTGAAGAAATAATGGCTGAAACTTCCCTAATCTGGAGAAGGAAACAGACATCCAGGTTCAGGAATCACAGAGGGTTCTAAATAAGATGGACCCAAACAGATCTATACCAAGACACATTATACCTAAAATGTGAAAAATTAGAGACTCTTAAAAGCAGCAAGAAAAAAACAACTTGTTACATTCAAAAGCTCCCCCATGAGATTTTTCAGCAAAAACTCTTCAAACCAAAAGGGAGTGGCATGATATATTCAAAGTGTTGAGAAGAAAAAAAAATTCCAACCAAAAATTCTGTACCTGGCAAGATTATCATTCAGAGATGAAGGAAAGATAAAGAATTTTTCCAGACAAGCAAAAGCTAAGGAGTTCATTGCTACAAACTTGACTTGACATGAAATATTAAAGGCACTTCTTTAAGCTGAAAAGAAAATGGATTAATTAGAAAGAATGTTGGGGAAGTATAAATCTTACTGGAAAGGTAAATATATAGTAAAGGTAGTGGAATAATTACTCATAAAGTTAGTATGAAGGTTAAAAGGCAAAAGTAGTAAAATTAACTACAACCATAATAACTAGTTAAGAGATACACAAAATAAAAAGATATAAAATGTGACATCAAAAACATAAAACATTTACACTTAAAAGAATAAAAATTTAAAATACATATAAAACACAAAGTGTTGTTGGGGGAAATACAGAGTTTTAGAATAGTTAAACTTAAGTTGTTATCAACTTAAAATAGACTGTAATATGTGAATGTGACCCTCATGGCAATCACAGTGCAAAAACCTGTAGTACGTACACAAAAGATAATGGGAAAAAAATCTAAACATAACACTAATGAAAAACATCAAACTACAAGGGAAGAGAGCAAAACAAACAAACAAACAAACAAACAAAAAAAACCAGAGAGAACTACAAAAACAGCCACAGAACAATTAACAAAATGGAAAAAAGTTCATAGCTATTAAAAGTTACTTTAAATGTAAATGGACTAAATTCTCCAATCAAAATACAGAGTCACTGAATGGATTAAAAAACAACAACAACAAAAAAAACAAGACCCATCTATAGGCTGCCTATAAGACACTCACTTCAGATGTGAGGACATACAAGACTGAAAGTGCAGGGATGGAAAAAGATATTCTGTGAAATTGGAAATGAAAAGAAAACTGGTGTAGCTATACTTAGACAAAATAGACTTTAAACAAAGACTATAATAAAAGGCAAAGAAAGGCATTACATAATGATAAAGGGATCAATCCAACATGAGGATTTAACATTGGGAACCTGGGAAGTTGGTGGAGTAGAAAGATCCTAAGCTCACCTCATTTCACAGGTATACCTAGATAACAGCCACATCAGTGCAACTAACTCAGAAAACAACCTGGAGACTGACAAAACAGATTCTGCACAGTTAATCATAGAGAGGAGGCCACGTGGAAAAAGGTTGGAGGGTCAGAGACCCAGTCAGGTACCAAATTCCTGGCAAGACTAACCATAAATGAGAGGAACACCACAGGCACAGAGAAGGGAGAGGAACAGACCCCACACATGACATGGGGGACCTGCACTGGGAAGACAAGTCCTTATAACATTTGCCTTTGAAAACCAGTGGGGCTTAAGTTTTTACAGTCTGTGGGACTTAACTCTGGGTACTTCAAAAATCAGCAGGCTCAGCTCTGGGAGAGCTGGAGGGAAATAGGAAACTGAGTCCCTGCCCTTAAAAAGACAGCATAACAAACAACCCCACCAAGATACACCATAGAAGCAGCAGTTTGAAAAGTGCCTGGAGTTTATGGGAAAGAGATTTATTTACTAATCTCAGAACGTGCTCTGGAGGGGCAGATCTTTAGGAGACTTCTCCAGGAACAAAAGAGCTGATGGGCACTATTTATATCACAGAATACAAGGATGTAAATATTACATCATTTACATAAAATGGGGGTGAGGTGGGTGGGGAGGAGGAGAGTGTAAAAATTTAGTGCCTTTAGAATGGGTTCAAATGTTAAAAGTGACCATCAACTTAATACAGACTGCTATATGCACTGGATGTTATATATAAATCTAATGGTAATAACAAATCAAAAACCTATAATAGATATGCAAAAAATAGAAAAGAATCCAAGCATACCACTAAAGAAAGCCATCAAATCACAAGGTAGAGAGGAAAGGAACAGAAAAGAGCTACAAAAACAACCATAAGATAAGCAACAAAATGGCAATAAGTATATACCTATCATTAATTATTTTGAATATAAATTGACTAAATGCTCTAATTAAAAGACTTAGGGTGACTGAATGGATAGAAAAATAAGACCCATCTATATGCTGCCTACAAGGGACTCATTTATTAAGTAAAGACACATGCAGATAGGAAGTGAAAGGATGGAAAAACATTTATCATGCAAATGGAAGCAGGAAGAAAGCTGGGATAGCAATACTTATACTGGACAAAATAGACTGTTAAACAAAGACTGTATCAAGACAAAGAAGGACACTACATAATCATAAAGGGAGCAAATCAACAAGAAAATATAATTGTAAATATTTATGTACCTAAATAAAGCAACTATTTTTAGAAATAAAGGAAGAAATCAATAAAAATACAATGATAGTAGGGGACACCCCACTTATATCAATGGATAGATCATCCAAACAGAAAATCAACAAAGAAATAGTGGCTTTAAACGACATATTGGATGAGATAGACTTAACGAATATGGTCAGAACATTTCATCTTAAAGCAGCAGAGTACACATTCTTTTTAGGTGCACATGGAACATTCTCCAGAATAGGTCACATGTTAGGTCACAAAATGAGTCTCAACAAATTGAAAAAGATTGAAATCATATCATGTGTCTTTTCTGATTACAATGGTATGAAACTAGAAATCATTCACAAGAAAAACTCTGGAAAAAACCCACAAATACATGGAGGTTAAATGACATGCTACTAAAAAATGAATGGGTCAGCCAAGAAGTCAAAGAAGAAATAAAAAGAATACGTGGAGCCAAATGAAAATGAAAACACAATGGTTCAAATCTTTGGGATGCAGCAAAAGCTGTTCTACGAGAGATGATAGTAATAAAGGCCTACCTTAAGAAGCAAGAAAAATCTTGAAGAAACCACCTAATCTTACACCTAAGGAGCTAGAAAAAGAAGAACAAACAAAGCCCAAAGCCAGTAGAAGGAAGGAAATAATAAAGATTAGAGCAGAAATAAGTGAAATAAAAACTAAAAAAATAGAACAGGTCAATGAAACCAAGAGCACTAAATTTAATTTGGCTCTGACTCTGAAAGAAAGGCAACAAAAGCAAAATAATTTAAGTGGGATTACATCAAACTAAAAAGGTTCTGCACAGCCAAGGAAACCAACAAAATGGACAGTCTACTAAATGGGAGAAAATATTTGCAAATCATATATTTGATAAGAGATTAATATCCAAAATATATGAAGAACTCCTACAACTCAATAGCAAAAAATCAGATAGTCCAATTAAAACTTGAGCAGAGGGACTAAGTAGACATTTTCCTAAAGATATAAAGACACATGAAAAAAATGCTCAACTTCACAAATAACCAGGGAAATGGAGATCAAAACCACAATGAGATATTACCTCACATATGTTAGAATGGCTAGTGTCAAAAAGACAAGAAATAAATGTTGATGAGGATGTGGAGAAAAGGGAGCCCTTGTGTACTGTTGGTGGGAATGTAAATTGGTACAGCCACTATGGAAAACAGTATGCGGTTTCCCCCCAAAAATTAAAAATAGAGCTACCATATGATCCAGCAATTCCACTTCTGGATATTTATTTGAAGAAAATGAAAAAAAAAAAAAAAACTAATTCAAAGATATGTGCTCCCCTATGTTTATTGCAGCATTATGTTCAATAGCCAAGATACGTAAGCAACCTAAATGTCCCTGGGTGGATGAATGGATAAAGAAACTGTGGTGTATATATACAATGCAATACTACTGATCCATAAAAAAGAATGAAATTGTTCCAACTGCAACAACGTGAGTGGACCTTGAGGGCATTATGCTAAGGGAAGTAAGTCAGACAGAGAAAGGCAAATAATGTATGATTTTACTTATATGTGGAATGTAAAAAAAACCCAAAACAAATGAATAAAGAAAGCAAACCTCATAGATAGAGAGAACAGATTAGTGGTTGTGAGAGGGGAAAGGGATTGGGGATGGGAGAAATGGGTAAATGGGATCAAGAGGTACACCCTTCCAGATGTAAAATAAATGAGTCATCATGGGGATGTAATATACAGCATGGTTATTATAGTCAATATATTGCACCACATATGTGAAAGTTGCCAACTCTTAAAAGTTCTCATCACAAAGATAGAAAAGAAGAATTTTTTTTCTTTGTATGATGAAAGATGGTAACCAGCCTGATTGTGATGATCACTTCACATGAATACAAATCTTGAATGATTCTGTTGTACATCTGAAACTAATATAATATGTCAATTTTACTTAAATTTAAAAAAAATGAAAAAAGAGAAATCAGTAAAAGGTTATATAGCTAAATAAGACATGTCTGTTAAGAGTGTTATCTGCTCTTTTATTGACTTTTAGAAGTTTACTTACTCTAGTTTAGAAAAATTCAGTGTTGCCTTTCAGGAATCATAACATTTTTGGCCAAATAGCATGTCCCTGTTACTATAGGTGATGTATTATTCCTTTGTGGAAGTTTGATTTAAGAAACTAAAACTAAAACTAAGCTTCATCAGGCCAAATTCTGTTCTATGTAGTGTTGGCATCAAATGGGAAATTCACCAGTTTAATAGAAAGCTTTCTTTAAGCAGTTGAGAATTTAGTAAACATCAGGTATTTCCGAATGGGATTGACATCATAATTGCATCAGCAATTGAACATTAGGATAGCCCAAAACTGCCACGTATGGTGGTGTGGGGTTTTTATTTTATTTTTGCATTTAAGCTTTTCTTTATATACTAAGTGTGTTTAATAAAATAAATACCTCATTTAAGAAGTTTCATACCAGAGAACATTTGAATACTAGAATAAAAAATATGTGCTTTCTGTCCACGCATATTAATTTTATTTTGTTCTTTAAGTTTTCTTGTTGGCATTTGATATTTTTAAACTATATAACAAAACAACTAAAATTTCCTATAAAATTAAGATAATTTGACATTTTGAATTTTTACTAAAGGTGATAGTTTTACTGATATTTGCAAGTTGCCAGAAGAATGCCTTTGACCATTTTGAGATATTAGAACATGGTCTATTTGTAGAGAAAGAAAAAAAAACCCTCAACATAATACATTTTAAAATTGTTCCAACTCTTTTTCTATGCAAAAGTAGCTCAGAGCTAGACATAATTTGAGAATATTTAGGAGTAAAAGAACAATAATACCATTGAATGTATGGAGTTTTAAACTTCTGTGCAGATAAATTTCTTTTGCTTTTATGATGGGATAGTTTTCTAAATGGCTGTTTAAACCTATAGCATTCAGTGCTTACAGTAATTTATTCTTGGCCTAAATTTTGCTTTCTTTCCTTCCCTCAGAATAACTTTGGTTAATTTTCTTTATATAATGAGAAAGGAATAATTGAGGAAGCATGAGTGTATCTAGCATGGGGACATTCAGGAGGTATTATGTTGCAGAGAGGGAATAAAGAGTTCCATTGTTACTGAATTGAGTTCAATTCTTTAAGATCATTTTCTTTTAAGACATTTCAAAAGAATCATTTGAAATAAAAGACTATAACTTTGAAAATGAAAGTTTACCAGTGTAGTTAGGGGAAGTTGGGATAGAAAAATAAATTTTAGATAAGACTTCAAAATTTCTTAGAGTATTTTTATTCTTCTATACATCTTCCAAAGTGATTCTTCTAAAACATAAACCTTGTCAGTAAATTCTCTGCTTAAAACCCTCCAGTGGTTCCACGTGGCTTCAGCATAAACTCTGATGTTAGCTCCTGGGATCTGCACCCACTTCTACCAGCATTACCAGTTTTCAACATGCTCTGTGCTTTTGTTCATGCTATTTTTTCCCCATTTATAATACACTGTTTCCTTTCCTCTTCTGTTCCTACACATCTTTAACTGTAACTTCTGTCAAATCTTTGAGGTACTCCCCACTCTTCCAGTTCCCACCGTCAGAACTAGAGGCTCCTGCTCTGTGTTCCCAAGCTTCTATTAAAGCACTTTTCACAGTTTTCTCATATATTGTTTATAGTTCTCTTTTCCACTAGATTGTGAGTCACCCGAGGGCAAGGGAAATGTCTTGTTTTTGTAGTTTTAACATGTAGCACAGAAAAAGCAGATGGTGGCTACACAAAAAATGTTTCATTAACTGATTAACACTTAATAAACATTTAATGTATACCTAGGTAAGAACAATGTTCAAATAGATTTGGGGTGGTGGAATACATAGCAGTCAGCGCCTAGCATGGAATGTGAACAGTAAATGCTGACCAACTGATGTCGGTATCTTCAGCTTTTGAAAAACTTGAAATTAAAGTAGGCTAAATAAACACTCCAAATAAGCTATCCAAGATAGTTATATTCAGCATATGTATTTTCCTTTCTTGTGAAGCTCAAGTCCCAGGAGGCATTTTCTGACTACTATAACTTCACATTTATCTTCATGTTTCTGTTACTTTTCTGTGCAATCCAGTCTGGTTCTAAATCTATGTTTCCTTGAACTTATTAATTATTTTGTAGATATACATTTTGTCTTCCTTTCTGATTATAAAGATTAGATGTTCTTTTAGGGCAGGGATTATATCTTCAGTTTCTTTGAATTTTCTCTGTAGGACCTAGTGAGAAACTGCACACATAGTTTGTCCTCAAAAATTATTTCTGGAATGAATAAAAGCAAATTCACATTGTTAAACACTGTAAATACTACATAAATAAATGTACCTGTGTATTAAGTCACAAAAAGCAATTCCTCAAAGTATTTTTGGTGCAAATTTTGCTATGAGTGAATACCATACAAAAACGTTTTACTGCAATTAATAGAATTCTTTAAAATATAATGGGATGTTGATTGCCTTGAGGATATTAGTAAAAAAAAGTGTTATTTAAGTTTAATTTGATCAAGACCTGGGGAGCAAGAAATACATTGCTTTCTTTACTTATCGTATTTGCTCTTCTGTCTCTTTTTGATGGTTGGAATATAGGGTTACTACATGGGACAACTTACTAATGTTGCACAGGCCTGTGACTCTCGAGTTTAAACTTAGGATTCAAGGCTTACTGGTAGAAGTGAATGCTTTCTTTGATGATCCGCCATCACCACCAGGGTAAGCAGATCAGCCTCTTGATGGACTCTGGGAATTTGAAGGTGAAAAATTTTCTATTTTGAGTACCAAAGCTGAGAGAAATAGAGGTAACATATTATTATATATGGCAATGCTCTCTTACGATATCTATTACTCATCTCAGAGTTTCCAAATACCTCATGCTATTTAACCTGAGTATCTGAAAATTCACTGACAT
Source organism: Halichoerus grypus (assembly GCF_964656455.1). Classification (NCBI taxonomy): domain Eukaryota; kingdom Metazoa; phylum Chordata; class Mammalia; order Carnivora; family Phocidae; genus Halichoerus; species Halichoerus grypus. The sequence goes on from NC_135714.1 coordinate 110,202,734, forward strand.
GGTTAAGGTGGGATAAAAAATTATGTGACTTGGAATTAAGATTTTGGAGTGAACAGTCTATATCTCATAGGCACTTAAGAAAATTATCTATGAAACAATAATAATTAGCAAAGCTTGTGAAAATGTTAGTCCAAGTAATAAATATAGATAATTATTTTATTTCAGGTGTTGAGTGGTATTTGCCAAGCATGCATCATTGAATTTAAATTGACAGTATTCTCTAGGTTCTAGGAACTATAAATTAAAGCTGTACCCCCTTTTTAAATTTATGGTAGTATTGTGATACTTCTAAAAAATTTAGCTATATATTTTGAGAAAGATTTTTCACCCACATATTTTATGTTGTTGTAATTTATAGATTTAATTGAATAGTTTAGAAAAAATAACGTGACTTTGTCATGGAATCATAGTATATTGGAACTCTGTCTCTGAGGGATCCAGTAGTCTATAGCTACTTTAAACATACCTGTGTCTACATATAGAGCCTCTTGACTCCAAATCCAGTACCTTCCAATATATGCTCTAGTTCTGCTAAAGAAAAATCCATTTTTTAAAAATTTTATTTTATATGTTATGTTAATCACCATACATTACATCATTAGTTTTTGATGTAGTGTTCCATGATTCATTGTTTGCATATAACACCCAGTGCTCCATTCAGTACGTGCCCTCCTTAATACCCATCACCAGGCTAACCCATCCCCCCACCCCCCTCCCCTCTAGAACCCTCAGTTTGTTTCTCAGAGTCCATAGTCTCTCATGGTTCGTCTAGCCCTCTGATTCCCCCCCTTCATTTTTCCCTTCCTACTATCTTCTTCTTTTTTTTTTAATTAACATATAATGTATTATTTGTTTCAGAGGTACAGGTCTGTGATTCAACAGTCTTACACAATTCACAGCGCTCACCATAGCACATACCCTCCCCAATGTCTATCACTCAGTCACCCCATCCCTCCCACCCCCCCACCACTCCAACAACCCTCAGTTTGTTTCCTGAGATTAAGAATTCCTCATATCAGTGAGATCATATGATACATGTCTTTCTCTGATTGACTTATTTCGCTCAGCATAATACCCTCCAGTTCTATCCACATTGTTGCAAATAGCAAGATTTCGTTTTTTTGGTGGCTGCATAATATTCTATTGTATATATATACCACATCTTCTTTATCCATTCATCTGTCGATGGACATCTTGGCTCTTTCCATAGTTTGGCTATTGTGGACATTGCTGCTATAAATATTGGGGTGCAGGTGCCCCTTCAGATCTCTACATTTGTATCTTTGGGGTAAATACCCAGTAGTGCAATTGCTGGGTCACAGGGTAGCTCTATTTTCAACTTTTTGAGGAACCTCCATACTGTTTTCCAGAGTGGCTGCACCAGCTTGCATTCCTACCAACAGTGTAGGAGGGTTCCCCTTTCTCCACATCCTCGCCAACATCTATTGTTTTCTGACTTGTTAATTTTAGCCATTCTGACTGGTGTGAGGTGGTATCTCAGTGAGGTTTTGATTTGGATTTCCCTGATGCCGAGCAATGTTGAGCACTTTTTCATGTGTCTGTTGGCCATTTGGATGTCTTCTTTGGAAAAATGTCTGTTCATGTCTTCTGCCCATTTCTTGATTGGGTTCTTTGTTCTTTGGGTGTTGAGTTTGATAAGTTCTTTATAGATTTTGGATAGTAGCCCTTTATCTGATATGTCATTTGCAAATATCTTCTCCCATTCTGTTGGTTGTCTTTTGGTTTTGTTGACTGCTTCCTTTGCTGTGCAAAAGCTTTTTATCTTGATGAAGTCCCAATAGTTCATTTTTGCCCTTGCTTCCCTTGCCTTTGGTGATGTTTCTAGGAAGAAGTTGCTGCGGCTGAGGTCAAAGAGGTTGCTTCCTGTGTTCTCCTTTAGGATGTTGATGGACTCCTGTCTCACATTTAGGTCTTTCAACCATTTTGAGTCTGTTTTTGTGTGTGGTGTAAGGAAATGGTCCAGTTTCATTCTTCTGCATGTGGCTGTCCAATTTTCCCAACACCATTTGTTGAAGAGACTGTCTTTTTTCCATTGGACATTCTTTCCTGCTTTGTCAAAGATTAGTTGACCATAGAGTTGAGGGTCCATTTTTGGGCTCTCCACTCTGTTCCATTGATCTATGTGTCCGTTTTTGTGCCAGTACCATACTGTCTTGATGATGACAGCTTTGTAATAGAGCTTGAAGTCCGGAATTGTGATGCCACCAGCTTTGCTTTTCTTTTTCAACATTTCCTTGGCTATTCGGGGTCTTTTCTGGTTCCATACAAATTTTAGGATTATTTATTCCATTTCTTTGAAAAAAGTGGGTGGTATTTTGATAGGGATTGCATTAAATATGTAGATTGCTCTAGGTAGCATTGACATCTTCACAATATTTATTCTTTCAATCCATGAGCATGGAACATTTTTCCATTTCTTTGTGTCCTCCTCAATTTCTTTCATGACTATTTTATAGTTTTCTGAGTCCAGATCCTTTGCCTCTTTGGTTAGATTTATTCCTAGGTATCTTATGGTTTTGGGTGCAATTGTAAATGGGATTGACTCCTTAATTTCTCTTTCTTCTGTCTTGTTTTTTTTTTTTTTTTAAGATTTTATTTATTTATTTGACAGAGAGAGACACAGTGAGAGAGGGAACGCAAGCAGGGGGAGTGGGAGAGGGAGAAGCAGGCTTCCCGCTGAGCAGGGAGCCTGATGCGGGGCTTGATCCCAGGACTCTGGGATCATGTCCTGAGCCAAAGGCAGACGCTTAACTGACTGAGCCACCCAGGCGCCCCTTTCTTCTGTCTTGTTGTTGGTGTATAGGAATGCCACTGCTTTCTGTGCATTGATTTTATATCCTGCCACCTTACTGAATTCCTGTATGAGTTCTAGCAGCTTTGGGGTGGAGTCTTTTGGGTTTTCCACATAAAGTATCATATCATCTGCAAAGAGTGAGAGTTTGACTTCTTCTTTGCCAATTTGGATGCCTTTTATTTCTTTTTGTTGTCTGATTGCTGTGGCTAGGACTTCTAGTACTATGTTGAATAGCAGTGGTGATAGTGGACATCCCTGTTGTGTTCCTGACCTTAGGGGAAAGCTCTCAGTTTTTCCCCATTGAGAATGATATTTCCTGTGGGTTTTTCATAGATAGATTTTATGATATTGATATCCCTACACTGTGAAGAGTTTTAATCAAGAAAGCATGCTGTACTTTGTCAAATGCTTTTTCTGCATCTATTGAGAGGATCATATGATTCTTGTTATTTCTTTTATTAATGTATTGTATCACATTGATTGATTTGCAGATGTTGAACCAACCTTGCACCCAGGAATAAATCCCACTTGGTCATGGTGAATAATCCTTTTAATGTACTGTTGGATCCTATTAGCTAGTATTTTGGTGAGAATTTTTGCATCCATGTTCATCAGGGATATTAGTCTGTAATTCTCCTTATTGATGGGGTCTTTGTCTGATTCTGGGATCCAGGTAATGCTGGCCTCATAAAATGAGTTTGGAAGTTTTCCTTCCCTTTCTCTTTTTTGGAACAGTTTCAGAAGAATAGGTATTAATTCTTCTTTAAATGTTTAGTAGAATTCCCCTGGGAAGTCATCTGGCCCTGGGCTTTTGTTTTTGGGAGATTTTTGATTTTGCTTCAATTTCCTTAGTGGTTATAAGTCTGTTCAGGTTTTCTATTTCTTCCTGGTTCACTTTTGGTAGTTGATACATCTCTAGGAATGCATCCAATTCTTCCAGATTATCAAATTTGCTGGCATAGAGTTGCTCATAATATGTTCTTATAATTGTTGTATTTCTTTGGTGTTGGTGGTGATCTCTCCTCTTTCATTCATAATTTTATTTATTTGGGTCATTTCTCTTTTCTTTTTGATAAGTCTGGCCAGGGGTTTATCAATCTTATTAATTCTTTCAAAGAACCAGCTCCTAGTTTCGTTGATCTGTTCTGCTGTTCTTTTGGTTTCTATTTCATTGATTTCTGCTCTGATCTTTACTATTTCTCTTCTCCTGCTGGGTTTAGGCTTTATTTGCTGTTCTCTCTCCAGCTCCTTTAGGTGTAAGGTTAGGTTGTGTATTTGAGACCTTTCTTGTTTCTTGAGAAAGGCTTGTATTGCTATATACTTTCCTCTTAGGACTGCCTTTGCTGCATCCCAAAGATTTTGAACAGTTGTGTGTTCATTTTCATTGGTTCCCATGAATTTTTTTAATTCTTCTTTAATTTCCTGGTTGACCCATTCATTCTTTAGTAGGGAGTGGGAGTGGGATATGCTCTTTAGCCTCCATGTAAGTTCTTTCTGACTTTCCTCTTGTGATTGAGTTCTAGTTTCAAAGCATTGTTGTCCAAAAATATGCAGGGAATGATCCCAATCTTTTGGCACTGATTGAGACCTGATTTATGACCTAGGATGTGATCTATTCTGGAGAATGTTCCATGGGCACTAGGGAAGAATGTATATTCTGTTGCTGGGTGATGGAATGTTCTGAATGAAGTCCATTTGTTCCAGTGTGTCATTTAAAGTCTTTATTTCCTTATTGATCTTTTGCTTAGATGATCTGTCCCTTTCAGGGAGGGGGATGTTAAAGTCCCCTTCTATTATTGTATTGTTGTCAATGTGTTTCTTTGATCTTGTTATTAATTGGCTTATATGATTGGCTGCTCCCATGTTAGGGGCATAGATATTCACAATTGTTAGATCTTCTTGTTGGATAGACCTTTTAAGTAGGATCATTTCTTACTATAGTCTTTGGTTTAAAATCTTACTTGTCTGATATAAGGATTGCCACTGCAGCTTTCTTTTGGTGTCCATTAGCATGGTAAATGGTTTTCCACCCCCTCACTTTCAATCTGGAGGTGTCTTTGGGTCTAAAATGAGTCTCTTGCAGACAGCATATCAATGGGTCTTGTTTTTTTATCCAATCTGATACCCTGTGTCTTTTGATTGGGGCATTTAGCCCATTTACATTCAGGGTAACTATTGAAAGATACGAATTTAGCGCCGTTCTATTGCCTGTAAGGTGACTGTTACTGTATGTTGTCTCTATTCCTTTCTGGTCTATGTTACTTTTAGGCTCTCTCTTTGCTTAGAGGACCCCTTTCAATATTTCTAGTAGGGCTGGTTTCATGTTTGCAAATTCCTTTAGTTTTTGTTTGTCCTGGAGTCTTTTTATCTCTCCTTCTATTTTCAATGACAGCCTAGCTGGAAATAGTATTCTTGGCTGCATATTTTTCTCATTTAGTGCTCTGAATATATCATGCCAGTCCTTTCTGGCCTGCCAGGTCTCTGTGGATAGGTCTGTTGCCAATCTAATGTTTCTACCATTGTAGGTTACAGACCTCTTGTCCCAGGCTGCTTTCAGGATTTTCTCTTTGTCTCTGAGACTTGTAAGTTTTACTATTAGATGTTGGGGTGTTGACCTATTTTTATTGATTTTGAGGGGGGTTCTCTGTGCCTCCTGGATTTTGATGCCTGTTTCCTTCCCCAAATTAGGGAAGTTCTCTGCTATAATTTGCTCCAATATACCTTCTGCCCCTCCCTCTCTTTCTTCTTCTTCTGGGATCCCAATTATTCTAATGTTGTTTCATCTTATGGTATCACTTATCTCTCGAATTCTGCCCTCGTGATCCAGTAGTTGTTTATCCCTCTTTTTCTCAGCTTCTTTATTCTCCATCATTTGGTCTTCTATATCTCTAATTCTCTCTTCTGCCTCATTTATCCTAGTATTTAGAGCCTCCATTTTTGATTGCACCTCATTAATAGCCTTTTTGATTTCAACTTGGTTAGATTTTAGTTCTTTTATTTCTCCAGAATGGGCTTCTCTAGTATCTTCCACGCTGTTTTCAAGCCCAGTTAGTATCTTTATAATCGTCATTCTGAACTCTAGTTCTGACATCCTACTAATGTCTGTATTGATTAGGTCCCTGGCAGTCGGTACTGTCTCTTGTTCTTTTTTTTTGAGGTGAGTTTTTCCATCTCTTCATTTGGTCCAGAGGAGAATAGATGAATGAGAGAACAAAATGCTAACAGGGTAACAATGACCCCAGAAAAATATACACTAAACAAATCAGAAGAGACCTGAAACCAGGGGAAAAGAAAGGGAAAGAAAGAAAAAAGAAAAAAAAAAGAAAAAGAAAAAGATAAAAAAAAGTATATGATCAAATATGATCAGGCTGGTGAATAGATCAGTGCCACACACTAGATTTTGGGTGTATTTTGGTCTGTTAGAAGAAACTGCCTCCCAAAATTTTAAAGAAAGAAAAACTTATATATGTACAAAAATAAGGGTAAATACAATGAATGGAAGGAATATGACTGTAAAGATGAAAATTATAAAAGATTTTATAAAAGAAATTGATAAGAAGTTGGTTGAATAAAGAAAGAAGAGAAATTAAAAAAAAGCGGGGAGAGAATGTGTTCAGGCAGGAGACTAGAACAAAGCCATACACTAGAGATTTAGGGTATATTTTGGTCTGTGAGAAGAAACTGTCCCAAAATTTTAAATAGAGAACAACATATATATATATATATATATATACCAAAAATAAGGTTAACTACTATGAAGGGATAGAATATGACTCTAAAAATGAAAAATAAAAAAGATTTTTAAAAAAGGGATTGATAAGATGTTGGCTGAAAAAAGGGAAAAAGAAAAATTCAAAAAAAAATAGAAAAAGAAAAAAAAGAAAATTAAAAACCTTAACTTTGAAAGACTACAGAATTGGGGGGAAAAAAGCCATGAATTCTATGTGCTGTATTCTCCTAGTGCTGGAGTTCTGCCGTTCTCATTGATTGGTAAACTTGGTCTTGACTGGTGGTTCTCGCTGATCTTCTGGGGGAGGGGCCTGTTGCTGTGGTTCCCAAATGTCTTTGCCCGAGGTGGAATTGCCCTGCCCTTGCCTGTCCGGGCTAGGTTTGGTCTCGGGAGCTTTTGTTCCCTGCAAGCTTTCCGTACAGCTTTGGAGGACAAGAGTGAAAATGGCGGCCTCCCAATCTCCACCCCGGAGGAGCCGAGAACTCAGGGCCCCGCTCCTCAGTGAACTCCCAGAGAAAAGCAGTCAATCACTCCCGTCTGCCCGGTCTCCAGCCGCACTCCGTGCTCACCCGGCCTGTGACCGAGTGTTTCTATCTCTGGCACCCGACCCCGTTTGGAGTGTCCAAACCCAGCAGATTCTTGCGGTGAGCTCCCGCGCCGCTTCTCCTGGGGGAGGAAGGGGAGTCTCCCTGGATCTGCCGCTTGTTGGGTCCCTGCTGGATGAGCAGAGGCCCAACTGTGCTGCGGATCACGGTTTATGGCAACCCCGAGCTGAGAGCCCACTTCTTGGCTCCGTCTCTGCAGCTGGCTTCCCCGCTCCGATACCTGGGAGCTCTGCCGCACTCAGGCACCCCCGGTCTTTCTGTGACCCCAAGGGTCCTGAGACCACACTGTCCCAGCGAGTGTTTCACCCCCCGCTTAGCCACTGGAGCGATGTCCCTCAGCGGAACCGACTTCTAAAAGTTCCGATTTTGTGCTCTGCTGCTCTATTACTTGCCAGTGCTCCGCAGCTCTATCACTTGCCAGAAGCAGCAGACAGAGGACCCCTCCCCCACCGTCTATCTTCCCGAATATCGCCTCAGATTCACTTCTCCGCACATCCTACCTTCCAGAAAGTGGTTGCTTTTCTGTTCAGAGAGTTGCTGCTATTCCTTTCTTCCGTCTCCTATTGAGTTCGTGGATGTTCAGAATGGTGTGATCCCTATCTAGCTGAATTCCTGGGACCAGCGAAATTTAGGTCTCCCACTCCTCCTCCATTTTGCTCCTCCTCCCCCATTTCTTAAGCTACTAGAATTTGATGAGTAGAAATTCTTTCTCTTAAATCTCTCTTGCAACCGTATTTACAACTTTGTTATAGACATGAAAACCTGAATATGTTTTTTCTTTATCCCAGATTTTCATACCTAAATCTGAACTTGTCATACAAAATCACTTTTATTTCTGACTTTTCCAGTTTCTGTTAAGTTATTCTCTAAGTTATCACCCTTGAGATCCCAGTGTCATCATTGACCTTTTCAACCTCCCTGGCCCAGTAGTTATCAAATCCCATTGATTCTTCTTTGGGAATGTCCCTTGAATATGTCCCTTCATTTCCATCCTCAACATTACTTCTCAAGGACCATCTAAACTATTATAATATGCTCTCAGGTAGTGTTCCTGCTGCAAGTGTCTCTCTGATCCTGCTTATCCCACACACAATGACGTGGCTGGTGGTCCTAAAACACCACTTTTTTATTTTCAAGAAGGTTAGTAGCTCCATTTTGCTTGCAAGGTTAAGGCCCAAATTGTTAGACTGCTATTCAAAGTCTTTAATTGGCTGCTCTCAAACCGTATTCAGTTGCTGTCTTCCAGAAACCTCTGCCTCAATGAAGCTGGTCTGTCATTTTAACTTAAATGATTCGAAGCTTTGAACACATAGAATTTTCCTTTCTTTCTGCCTACCCTAATTCTCCCTTTTCAACCTGACTAAAATATAACCTCCTCTGTGAAGCCTTCTAGGATAATCCAGTTCATGGTGATCACTCTGTCTTTTGAGCTCCTGTAATATATATTAACTCCACCTTCATTTAGAAATTTATTATGTACTGCTTTGTGACCTTTATGTATCGCTATATTGAATTTTGTATTATAATTTACACTGCTGTCTAAACTCTTAGGTCCTGTCTTATTTCCCTTATTATATTTAAAACTCCTTGAAGGCAGGAATATATATTTTCTGTCCTCTGAGTGGATTTACTATAAAGCTAATAAAGGTTGTGCTTCAGGGCCCCTTGCATGGGTTCCTTCTAAGGTCCTATGTCTAATTTTATATTTCCTTTTTTCAGACAGAGTCCTCCCAAATTGTATGAGCTTCTGCCCCACAAACCCTGGATCCAACCCTGAATGGGAATGATAGTTAATAGTTCATATTCATTGTATGCTTATGTTGAGGCACTGTTTTGCCATAGTGTTTAGCTAAGATAGAAAGAACTCCTGTCTTCCATCCCACACAAACCACAATATAATTAATTACATTAATTTTCCAATTTATAATAATAACAAATACAGAAATCTAGCAGAAGCAAGCACACAAAAAACAGGAGAATATATAGGATCTCTCTGAACAGCTTCCTTTGGCCCTCCTAAGTCCTAGTAGAGACACAGTCCCAGCAGGGCTCAGTCATAATGCTGAGTAATTTGTTATGCCATAGTTCTTTTATGGTTGGGATTAATGTTATCATTCAAAAAAATCTTATACTAGCAATAATGTATCCTTAACCAGAAATATTTGGAGATATCTGAATTCTCCTGGTTCTCAAGTCATTTTCAGCATCAGAGGGTCATAGTCTCAGTTGGATGGGGTGGGGGAATGGAGACACCTCAGTGCACAGGATGTTCCAAGCATAATCTTTGTCCCCAGTTTGACAGCATTCTGGCAAGTACTTTACAAATATTGTTCCATTTAATCCTCACAGCAATCCTGTGAGATAGATATGGTTACTATCATCATTTTACAAATGAGGAAACAGAGGCTTAGAGAAGTTCATTATCTTGCCTAAGATCACATAATACATAAGTAATGGAGCTGGTACTCAAAGCCAGGTCCTATTTTATTTTATTTATTTTATTTTTTTTAAGATTTTATTTATTTATTTGACAGAGAGAGAGAGAGACAGTGAGAGGGGGAACACAAGCAGGGGGAGTCGTAGAGGGAGAAGCAGGCTACTAGCTGAGCAGGGAGCCCGATGTGGGGCTCCATCCCAGGATCCTGGGATCATGATCTGAGCCTAAGGCAGATGCTTAATGACTGAGTCAGTCTGATTTTAGAAGTAGAATTTTAACAATTTCTTACCAAAGTGATTGTAGTAGATAGATTTGCTTGTATTATCTTTTTTTAAAAATTCTTTTTGAAATCCTCTTTTCATTTACTTATATCCTTTAGATCTGTTCATTGATTAGTTTTGAAAAATATGTTGAGGGAGGAAAAAAAAGATTCCAATGAGAAAAGTTTAGAAAGCATTGCAAACTCTGTTTGTCCCTTGGAGAGTCACTATGAATATTAGCATATTAGTAACTCCAAAATCCTTCAAAAGAAAAATATGTTTTATATTATTAACTCCAAATATCACAAACATATTTGTCCACTGTACTTTTTTTTTTTTAATAACAGCTGTATCAGTAAAATGGCAACTGCCACTTATTGAGTATTTACTGTGTGCCAGACACTATTCTAAACACTTCATACATTAGGCCTATGATCCAGATACCATTTTTATCTTTACTTCATAGATTAGGAAACTGAGGCATATGGCAGTTAAGAAACTTGTCCAAGATCACATAAGTGGAGTAGGCATAATTTGAACTCAATTATTACTCTAAGCTGTCTCCCACATTTAATACTTACTATTTATAAATATTCTGTGGAATTAATGTTTCAGTGAAATCACTCTGGGAAATAATGTGAACAGGATATATATATATATATATATGTATATATATATATATGGATATATACATATATATATTTGGAATAAAATATTTTGTATGGACAACAGATAAATCACTTTAACATTTAATATTCATGAGGTCATGAGAATGTTACACTGAATTTTCTTTTTTTTTTTTTAAGTTTTTATTTATTTATTTGCGAGAGAGAGCGCATGGGTGGGGGGAGGGTCAGAGGGAGAAGCAGACTCCCCACAGAGCAGGGAGCCCAATGCGGGACTCAATCCTGGGACTCCAGGATCATGACCTGAGCCGAAGGCAGTCGCTTAACCAACTGAGCCACCCAGGTGCCCTACACTGAATTTTCTAAAGATAGTTTGCAGTAGTATTAAATATAGAACTTTTGTTTTTAAAGGTTCTAGATTTCCCTTTAGAATGTGGCTTTTTACAAATGTTTACTTTCTTGACTCCTTCTGGATTAAATTTCTCAATACGATGATTGTTTTTTATTTGCAGTTGTTGAATCATTTTTGTTTGTTTTCTGCAAAAAGTTTTATTGTTTCCATTTGTTCCCCAGCTTGGGAGAAGCCCTCAGAGTGGTTAAAAAGCTACCTAGTGGCTGCAGGGAGAGGCTCAGGCAGAAGCCCTGACAAGAGGGGGATGCCAGAGAGGCCCCTCAAGGGCCACTGGGCTCTGGAGGCTCCTAGCCTGCTTGAGGGTGAGCTTTTCCAGGAGATACTGGCCCAGCCCAGCCTGGAGACCCAGCCAGCCCTGGGAGGTCAGTCAGGTGGTCGCCATCTTGATGAGCTTCACCTCCTCATCTAGGAAGTAGTTCTCCAGGAAGTCACAGAGATGCAGGTCTGGAATGCTGGGCATGCAGATACAAAATGGCCTGGTTCAGGGTCTTCTCTAGACCATGGCAGCTTCAATGGCATCCAGGGTTTTACCTCACTTATCCTGGGACAGTTTCTGCATATCTTAGAAGAGGGCACAGCTGCTGAGCTGGTTTTGCATCAAGAGACATTGGTGCCCTTGAGCTTCTCAGCCAAGTCCAGCCAAATCTCTGAGAAGCTACCCATGCCCTCCAGAGCCACATTGTCATAGTCAAAATAGAAGCCTAGAGAGAAGTAGGTGTAGGAGGCTTGAAGATGTATGTTGATCAAGCAGTAGAGGGCAGCCTCCACACTGGTGGAATAATTCTTATGAATGTGGGAGCTCATGGTTGATTGGCAATAAGGAGCTATGCTCAAAATATGGTGTTGGCTTATTACCAGAGGCAGAGGATGGCTGAGAAGATGGTTCCAAAGGTTGCTACTAGAAAAGAAGTTGAAGAATGGTCCGAGGCTGAAAGAAGGGGCATTCTTGGGTCTGTTTGGTTTAAACACCGTTGAAGCAAGAGACAGGTCCATGGGACTGCTAGGTGCACTGCCTTGAAACGTTGTTTTGTTTTATTTTTGTAAAGCAAGAGGGAAAAGTACCTCGAGGTGGAACTCTGCTGGTAAATTCTCTTTTAATGCATACTAAAACTGCTTGCTGCTTTAGGGTACCTTTCCAAATAGTTTTTAAAAATCATTAAACTCTCAAACATTCTGTTTGGTTTGCAAAATATGAATGAGTCTCACCCATATTTATTACTGTAGGCATCGTACAAAGTTAGAAGCATTAAAGAAACTATGCATTTCCTCTGAAATGCAAAATCACACAGGTGACAGCGATTATGGTATTTCCTAAGGCTGACCCACTTCCTGATTTAAATTCATCAGGACTGGTGATTTCATGAAACTAGTCTCAAAGATCTGAACACTGTAGAGAGCTTCTAGGTAGTCATGATACCCAGTGTCTTTTAGGATATTATTATTATTAGAATATTAATTCAACTTCACTAAATAAGTTCTAAACCTCCCCCATGCTTTATAGACTTTAAATCAACAAGCAAAGTTTAGAAGATAATTTCCTAATGAGATGAATTCTGAGCTCCAAAGCCTTTGTTTTAAGCTTTAAAATTGTAAAATTTAAAGCAATCAATTCAGTTGTGTCCAGGACGTCACTCATTTCTACACAAAGTCTGTACAAGGGTATATGGATTCTTCTGGCCCTAATTTTGCTGGACAAACAATATTGATATCTGTAAAGATGTTCAGTCAAGGAGTATGGTTTAGAGATGCATTGCATGGCTGTAGCCTTAAAAAAAAAATATTTAGTCATTTTGGGTAGTTAAATACAATTTTACCATGCTAAAAAAGAACTTACCACATTCAGTCTATTTGGATCACTTCACATTCTGCCTGTTGAAAATGCTACACTGGACTTTTCTATATGATAGCCAGTCATCTAAGGATATTCTTCACCTCCTCAAATTAACCTCATCCACAGATTCCTTTATCTTTTGGTAAAGTTTTTACTTAAAGTGCTTATTTATGCTGTGCTCTTCTTCCGAGGCTTGTTTTGTGATTTCTTAGATGCAACAGATTAGCAAATTCAGTTCGATGTAGCTGAGTCATGAACCTATAATTTTTCAAAAAAGATCACATATTTTAAGTCAATCAGAGAAAGACGAGTATCATATGATCTCACTGATATGAGGAAATTGAGAAACAAGACAGAGGATCATAGGGGAAGGGAGGAAAAAATGAAACAAGATGAAACCACAGAGGGAGACAAACCATAAGAGACTCTTAATCTCAGGAAACAAACTGAGGGTTGCTGGAGTGGAGGGGGGTGGGAGGGATGAGGTGGCTGGGTGGTGGACATTGGGGAGGGTATGTGCTATGGTGAGCGCTGTGAATTGTGTAAGACTGACGAATCACAGACCTGTACCCCTGGAACAAATAATACATTATATGTTAATTAAAAAAAAAAAGATCACTTCCCCTTTGATGATAAAAGATTCTATACATTGTAAAATACTTAGGATAAAATAAAAGATACATTCATAAATAAAAGTTATCTGTAATATTACTACCCAGATAAAGTCAATTCACCTTTGGATGTATAGCCAGGCATCCCAATGGCTGAAAATGGCCAGCAGATTTTTTTGAGCTTACAGTGTGTTTTTAAAATTTGCAAGACTCAGAATGCTTCTCATGGTTATAGTGCATGCATGGTCCTCTGCATTTTTGAGCATGCAATCTCTAGAATCACAGGACAGCATTAAAAAAACCAAAACATTATCATATTGTTGTACAAAATAAGCAGAAGCAATCAGTATTAGATTCTTTCAGTCTCAAGTCCCAGTCAGGTAATTTGATTTCCACCACATGCCTCTTCCTTAGAGGAAAAAGGGTAAGTGGCAGAGGGAACCACCATGCTATTCTTGGATTTGACACTACTAACATTGCTAAAATGCTTCATCAGTTTTGATGTGTACGCCTAAACTTTTGTGCATCTATCAAGCAGTTCGGATCCTCATTTCTTTCACTGAAGCAAACTGTGAGATGATAAAATGAGCCAACCTAATGAGGCATTTTTTTTTCTTTTTTCAATGAGGCATTTTAAAGCACTGTATTGTTTTAGATAGCAAGAGCAACAATAATGACTAACACTAATGTAATGCTTACGTTGTGTCAAATGTCATTCTAAGCACTTTTCACATTTCAAATCCTTTAACCACACCATAATCCATTTTACAGGTGAGGAAACATATCTCTTTTGGATAACTTGACCCAGGTCTCACACCTCGAATATGGAAGAGTCTAAATTTGAATCCAGGCAGTCTGGCTTCAGAGTCCATGCTCTTTAATCCCTGTGCTATACTCCCTCTGTTAATAACTTAATAATATATTAACTTGAGTTGCTAGTATAATTTCTTCCAAATGAATCTGTTCTTCACTTTTATAGTGTGGGCATTCACATCTCAAAGAGAATAATTTCAATGAGTAAAACCCAAATGTTTTGCAGTTTTAATCCTATAAATGGATAAAACATAAAAAATATGAAAGAAAAAAATAGTTCCCAAAGTTGAAAATCTTGAATATTCATAAGACTTGAAATATTTTGACTTATAAACTTACACTGTACCTCTATATGTTTTGTAACTAAGTAAAATTGAAAGTCTCCTGTATTCATCAAAATTCTTTTATTTGTAAGTGGAAGAAGTAAAACTCAAGGAAATGTGAGCAGAAAGAGAATTCTTGGCTCAGGAACTTAAGAAGATGAGGACTAGCTGGCCTGCCTCAGTTTGCCTCAATCCAAAGGTTAGAGTGATGGCAACTGGTATTTTTCTCTTCCTCTTTTCTCTTCTCACATCCCCATGTCTGACCCCCCCCCCATTCATCTCTACATCTCTTCTATATCTCTGTGTATCTGTCTTAGTTCTTTCCTCCTGTAGAGAGGGGTTTCTTTTATGAGGTGGTGGTGAGGGAGATGACTCAGGCAGTTGAAAATCTGCAGTAATCTTAAGTTAGCCACTATAAAGGAAACAGATTTCTTCTTCCCACTTCAGTATGTAAAGAGGCTGTGACACTGTAATTGGCAACCCTGCCTAAATCACAGTCAGAAGGGTAAGGAGCAGTTCTTCAAAGGCTAAAAGGCTTTTGAAAAAAAGGGAGAAGGAAAATGTGATAGAGAGAAGTGACTGGTGTCCATTTTATCTCCACATCTCCAGTACAGTCATTATATTATTCTTAAATGTAAATCCTGGTGGGTTATTTAAGTTCTTTATATTTTCTTTCTTCTTTTCCATCTGCAACCCTGGTGTTTGGCAGATTTTCTGGAATACTGAATGGAAAAACAAATGTGCATAAGCCATTTTGCCATATACCAAGAACTACTAAAATGTGTTGTTGGGATATAAGATTGGAATTATTAATATTTTAATTTCTTCTGTTAAAAGCATTTGTCTTCTGTTGTCCTGAGATTAGTAAGAAAATCAAGAGTTCATCATTTTGGGTTTTTCAAGTCCGTAAGTGTTAAGACTTTTTTGAGTATCTAACAGGTATGTTTAATTAACTCACCACATTTATTGCCAATTTAAAGATTATATTTAGATTATATAGAGAAGTAGGCATTTTACTGTAAGTAGTTTTTTTATTATGTATTTTTATTGATTTCAAAAAATTTTTTAATTATTATGTTCACTTAGCCAACATATCATTAGTTTGTAAGTAGTTTTTAAAAAGTATTTTAATTAGTTAACATACAGTGTTATATTAGTTTTAGGTGTACAATACAGTGATTCAACACTTCCATACAACACCCAGTGCTCATCACAGCAAGTGCACTTCTTAATTCCAATCACCTATTTAACCCATCCCTGCACCCACTTCCTCTCAGTGACCATCAGTTTTTTCTGTATAATTAAGAGTCTGTTTCTTGGTTTGTCACTCTCTCTTTTTTTTCCCTTTGCTCATTTGTTTTGTTTCTTAAATTCCACATATAAGGGGTGCCTGGTGGCTCGGTCGGTTGAGCGTCCAACTCTTGATTTCAGTTCAGATCACAATCTCAGGGTCGTGAGATCGAGTCCTGCATCAGGCTTGCACTCAGCTCAAAATCTACTTGAGGTTCTGTCTCTCCCTGTCCCTCTGCCCCTCCCCCTGCTCACACTTTCTCTCCCTCTCTTTCTTAGATAAATAAATAAATAAATAAAATCTTTAGATTCCACCTATCAGTGAAATCATAGGGTATTTGTCTTTATGTGACTGACTTACTTCACTTAGCATTATCCTGTCTAGCTCCATCCATATTGTTGCAAATGGCAAGATTTCATTCTTTTTTAGGGCTGAATAAAATTCCCGTGTGTGTGTGTGTGTGTGTGTGTGTGTGTGTGTGTGTGTATAGCACTTCTTCTTTATCCATTCATCAATGAGTGGACACTTGGGCTGCTTCTATAATTTGGCTATTGTAAATAATGCTGCTATAAACATAGGGGTTCTGTATCCCTTTGAACATTTTTTTTTTTTTTTAAAGATTTTATTTATTTATTTGAGAGAGAATGAGACAGAGAGAGAGAGCATGAGAGATGGGAGGATCAGAGGGAGAAGCAGACTCCCTGCTGAGCAGGGAGTCCGATGCGGGACTCGATCCCGGGACTCCAGGATCATGACCTGAGCCGAAGGCAGTCGCTTAACCAACTGAGCCACCCAGGCGCCCCAAGGGGTTCTGTATCCCTTTGAATTAGTGTTTTTATATTCTTTGGGTAAATACCCAGTAGTGCAATTGCTGGATCATGTAGGGTAGTTCTATTTTGAACTATTGGAGGAACCTCTATACTGTTTTCCACAATGACTGCACCAGTTTGCATTCCCACCAACAGCACAAGAGGGTTCCTTTTTCTCCACATCCTCAGCAACACCTTTGTTTCTTGTGTTGTTGATTTTTAATGTAAGTAGTTATTGCCTGTATAATAGTCATTATCTTTCTAAGAGAGCATCCTGGAAGGAATTAGATTACCTTGATATGTTAGAAGTCATGCTTTATTTAATCTTTTTTTTTTTTTTTATATTTATATATTTATTTGGGGGGGGGCAGAGGGGAGAAGGAAAGGGAGAGGACCTCAAGCCAACTCCCTGCTGAGCATGGACCCCAACACAGGGCTTTATCTCACAACCCTGAGATCAAGACCTGAGCTGAAACCAAGAGTTGGATGCTCAACTGACTGAGCCACCCAGGCAGCCCTTTATGTAATCTTAATAGAGCATTTTTCCATGTAGTTAGTTTCTAATTCTTGAAATTAATGTCTTTAATAAAGAAAATGAAATCATTTTAAATATTTGTTTATTACTGATTCATTTATTTAAAACACTTTTTTTTTTTTTTGAGTGCTTACTATGCTCCAGGCACTCTTTTAGGCAGTAGAGATACAGTAATGAAAAAAAAAAATAGGCAAAAAGTCTTTCCTTCATGGAACTTTTATCCAATGAATTATAGTACATAGATTATAATATGAATGGTTGTATTATTGACATTATTTTATAGATACTATGTGATTGACTTATAAATAACATTTATTAAGGATTTATCATATGCCAGACAATGCTAATCACACTGTATATATTATCTCATTTGGTTTTAACCTGGGAAGAAAGCATTGTTATTTTGCCCATTTAATAGGTGAGGAAACTGCAGTATGAGAAACTGAGGTATACTAAATGGCAGAGCAGGGATTCAAACCCAGACTCATTCAACCTAGAAGCCTGCGCTCTTAACCACAGGCCTGTATCATTTCCAGTGCCCAGAGCATTGGCAGGTGTAGAGTAGGGCCTCAATAAATGATCATTGAATAAAAGTATTTCTGAGGCCCACTTATAACAATGGCATTGTGTTAGGCAGGAGAGACAATAGGCAGTAAAGACAGAGATGTTATTTACTTTAATTAAACTTATTAATAAATTGGAGGGAGCCATTAACTAAGATGTTTGTAAACTGACAGAATCTAGGGGAGATATAAATATAAGTATGGCAAAAGTCAACAGACATCATGTTATAAATTAGGATAGTAAGTTACTCTGTGATTGTAACATGAATCAATCAAGCAGTCTAAAACTGCTACCATAAATGATGAATGAAAGGCATTTCAATTCTAGTCAAATTAATCTCAAAACCATGAGATATAATTTTATATCAATACTCTGAATTTGGAGCTTTCCCTCTAGTTTTTCAAACATATTCGTTTGAAAGATGTTGTGGTTATTTTTTGCTTTTTTAAAAGGGAAGAACATGTGAAACTTGGTATGGTATTGTAGAGCAGTTTTTTTTTTTTTTCTAGATACTCAGATGTATTTCCCAGTAATCTATTTCTTGGTTATAAATTAAAACAGTCTTTTCTTTACTCCTTCTTCTTCTTTGCCTCCTATCCTATCCTGCTTCCCATTTCCTCATCCTCCTCCCAACTTTCCTTTTCCTACCTGTTGTAGAATTGCAGAGTGTTAGGCTGGAAGAAACTTTAAGGGCCATCTATTCAATACTTTTATTCCGTTCAGAAATCCCTCCTTCCCTTTTGTTGGTAGAGGATATTATCCAACCTTTGAAAAACAGATTTGGGGCACCTGGGTGGCTCAGTCGTTAAGCATCTGATTCTTGGTTTTGGCTTGGGTCGTGGTCTCAGGATTGTGGGATTGGGCCTTGCGTCAGTCTCTGCACTTAACACAGAGTCTGCTTGAGATTCTTTCTCCCTCCTCCTCTGCTCCTTCCCCTGCTCACACACTCTCTTTCTCTCTCTCAAATAAACAAACAAATAAATAAATAAATAAAATCTTAAAAAAAAAAGAAAAGCAGATCTAGTGTTGGAAGTACAGTAACTTCTAAAGACTACCATTATTAGAAGGTGAATTTCTATATTTAATTGAAACTCACTTCTATATATTTTCTAGGTGTTATTCCTAGTTTTGTCTTTTGGATTAACAAAAACAAGTTTTATTTTTCATCTATATGATAAGTTTGGCCAAAACCTAGCTACAGGGCCATATTTAGCTGCAGGGGAAGCTAGGAAATGTTCCCTCTAGCCAGGCAGTCGCAGGTTAGGTAAACCTAATGGTTTCTATTATGAAAAGGTAGCAGGGGAGAATAGATACTGATGGACAATCATCAGTAATACTGAATGTAGAAAACAGGAAAATAAGTAAAACAAAATCATGCTCTGTGTTCTTTATGTGGTGGTCAGTCAGGTGTGGCCACAAGAGGAGATGAAGAAGCTAGGGAAAACAAAGTTTATTATATGCATAGGTCCTAGAAACAGGAGGCATGACATGCCACAAAGGACCACATGGGAAAACACTAGCATGGGTCAGGAGGCAGAAGGGACAAGAGCTAGGGGAGAACCTAGGCCAATGCCTTTATTGGGGTTTCTGAGAGAAAGGCAAGGCAGGACAAGGAAAACAGTTTAGGATTGGTTAGTCTGAATACTTTTGGTGAGCTCTAAGCTCTAAGAGAGGTCCCTCATTGCCTGATACCTGATTTTGGGATGATTAAGGCAGAGGAATATTTCCTCCTGAGTTGTATAGCCAGATAGAGGAGGAGTGGCTTTGGATTGGTTAGTGTACATACAAAGGACATGCTCCCAGGTGGGCCTTTTGCTATATCTAAGAATTGGCTAGACCAGGGAGGGGCAATCTCTCTCCAAACAGAAATGTTTTTTTAAGATGTTAAAAGGTCATAATATATAGAAAATAAAATATGTAAGTAGTATACATTACTGTAAGAAATTTAAAATTTGAGTTCAAACAGTGTTAAATAAAGTGACATTTTTTGCTCATGATTACAAATGAACTAAGGATGTTAATAATTAAATTTAAAGAAATAAAATTTTTAAAAAATACATGGAAACAAATGAAAATGAAACACAACAGTTCAGAACCTTTGGGATGCAGCAAAGGTGGTCCTAAGAGGGAAGTATATAGCAAAACAGGCCTTTCTCAAGAAACAGGAAAAGTCTCAAATACACAATCTAACCTTACCTAAAGGAGCTGTAAAAAGAACAGCAAATAAAGCCTAAATCCAGCAAGAGAAGAGAAATAATAAAGATAAGAGCAGAAATCAATGACATAGAAATCAAATGAACAGTAGAACAGATCAAGGAAACTAGGAGGTGGTTCTTTGAAAGAATTAACATTGATAAGCCCCTGGCCAGACTTATCAAAAAAGAAAAGAGAAAGGACCCAAATAAATAAAATCATGAATGAAAGAGGAGAGATCACAACCAACACCAAAGAAATGCAAAGAATTATAAGAGAATATTATGAGCAACTATATGCCAACAAATTAGGCAATCTGGAAGAAATGGATACATTCCTTGAAACATATAAACTACCAAAACTGAAACAGGAAGAAATAGAAAATCTGAACAGACCTATAACCAGCAAAGAAATTGAATCAGTAATCAAAAATCTCCCAGCAAACAAGAATCCAGGGCCAGGTGGCTTTCCAGGGGAATTCTACCAAACATTTAAGGCAGAATTAATACCTATTCTTCTGAAGCTGTTTCAAAAAAATAGAAATGGAAGGAAAACTTCCAAACTCTTTCTATGAGGCCAGCATTACCTTAATCCCAAAACTGGACAAAGACCCCACCAAAAAGGAGAATGACAGACCAATATCCCTGATGAACATGGATCCAAAAATTCTCATGAAGATACTAGCTAATAGGATCGAAGAGTACATTAAAAGGATTATTCACCACAACCAAGTGGGATTTATTCCTGGGCTGCAAGAGTGGTTCAATGTCTGCAAATCAATCAGTATGATACACCACATTAATAAAAGAAAGAACAAGAATAGATGCATAAAAAGCATTTGACAAAGTACAGCATCCTTTCTTAATAAAAACTCTCTGCCTCCTGTCTCACATTTAGGTCTTTCTACCATTTTGAGTCTATTTTTGCGTGTGGTGTAAGGAAACGGTCCAGTTTCATTCTTCTGCATGTGTCTGTCCAATTTTCCCAACACCATTTGTTGAAGAGACTGTCTTTTTTCCATTGGACATTCTTTCCTGCTTTGTCGAAGATTAATTGACTAATCTGAATTCTTAAGAAATACTTCCAAGTTGTTCATTCCTTAAGATTTTGGATGAGGCAAGTTTAATTTCTGACCTTGTAAATATGACATTGGGCAAGTATGTACTTAATGCAGACTTTGGCTGAAATGCACACATCTCTTGTGAGAATGTTAGTAAATTGACTGGGTTGCACAGATGCTGGTACATTGCCATCTCTGACTATTCTGTGAGTGGAATACTTGAGCGTATCTTGTACAGTGTGTTGAACATTATTAACATGAATCCAAACAGCTGGTCCTGAAATTGATATTCTTTTATCTGGCAATTAACTTCCCCTGTTAATAGAAATAGAGCCGAGAATTTAGATGAAGTTTAGATTTATGGGCAATGCTTAGCTTTTTATTAGTAGGTTTTGTACAAGTTGAAGAAATTTATATAATGTACACAAGTGGAAAAAAGACAATCCTCTTCCTTTTAACTATGTCAATGCAAGTACTCTGTGTCCCACCACCAATTATTCAAAGCTTCAATCAGTTAAGTAGCCTACAGTTTTCTGAGAATGAGCTACTGGAAAATCGTGGATAAGATTAGAGAAAAATGAAAATTGGATGCCATTTTAATTTGAAAATGCCTTAATTACCAGCCTAATTTCAACTTTATCATTATGATTCTCTTTTTGTGCACTTAGGCATGGACAGCACCTAGTCCTACTGCTTTCCAGCAGTGATGCATTTGCAGTGAGTACTACAAATTTTTACTCAATCAAATCAACCTTTGTTTTAAAATAGCTATTTTTAAAGGCAAGTTTGTTTTTAGAAATTTGAATATTGATATACTTGGTGTTTAACCTTTATTTCCTTCTCTGAAGTTGTGGGAAAAGGAGCAAAATAAGGAAGTTCAAGGGCTTGAGTAAGGCTGATATGCCTGAGGTTATTTATTTTTTTTAATGAGTCACTGTTTTGGATGGTTTATGGGTAGGTCATTAATAAGACTTGTTATTTTATATGTGCCCTTGCACATTGGATTTAATAATGATAACTGCTCTTCTGGGGATAGAATTTCTACTCAGCTCCCTAAAAGGAGCAGCAGAGAATAATGTGTATTCAGTTGGAAAATCTTATATAAACTGAGGACACTTTCAACAGTGAAGAAGCATAATTTATTTTTTTAAAGTGTAGTATTTCCAAATAACTGAAAAGTATAGAAAATAATAACACCCACCACCTAGATTTAACATTTACCACCTAGCCTTGACAGATATTGAAAAGTAAATCCTTATAGACAGACCCAATGTCTGTCTCTTATGCCTTTCCTTTCCCTCACTCCTTTCCTCTTCTTGCCTTTTCCAGCTTTTTCAATTTTCATTATTCCAAAGTTGGTCTATATCATTTCCATATATTTTCTTGCTTTTTAAACTTGTGTATATCCATAAAAGTGTTATACTTTGTATATTTTAAAAGTTTATGAAGTGGTATATTCTTTTTAATAAATTGGGAAGAGCTGTTAACTAAGATGTTTTTGTGAATAGCCCAATCCAGGGCAGATACACACACACACAGGGCAAAAGCCAAATATTTTGCAATGGCTCACTCATTTTTTTGTGTGTGTGTTCACTCATTTTTATTTATTTATTTATCTTTAAAGATTTTATTATTTATTTATTTATTTATTTATTTGAGAGAGAGAGAGAGACACACACAGAGAGAGAGAGAGAGAGAGAGCACCCTTGGAGGAGAAGAACAGAGGGAGATAGACAAGCAAACTTGGTGTGTTAAGCCTGACACAGGGCTCAATCTCAAGACCCTGAGATCATGACCTGAGCCAAAATCAACAGTCAGATACTTAACTGACTGAGCGCCCAGATGCCCCTGTGTTCACTCATTTAATTGCTGCATTTTATTCTAATACATAAAATTCCTATGTTCCTCAACTGGCGGACAAATTGTTTCCATAGATTAAAAAAACAATTTTATTATTTAAAAAAACTTTTTTTTATTTTTAAAATTTTATTATGTTATGTTAATCACCATACATTACATCATTAGTTTTTGATGTAGTGTTCCATGATTCATTGTTTGTGTATAACACCCAGTGCTCCATTCAGTATGTGCCCTCCTTAATACCTGTCACCAGGCTAACCCATGCCCCCACTCCCCTCTCCTCTAGAACCCTCAGTTTGTTTCTCAGAGTCTATAGTCTCTCGTGGTTCGTCTCCCCCTCCGATTTTCCCCCCTTCATTTTTCCCTTCCTGCTATCTTCTTCTTCTTCTTCTTCTTTTTTTTAACATATAATGTATTACTTGTTTCAGAGGTACAGCTCTGTGATTCAACAGTCTTACACAATTCACAGCGGTCACCATAGCACATACCCTCCCCAACGGCTGTCACTGAGCCACCTACCCCCCACCACTCCAGCAACCTTCAGTTTGTTTCCTGAGATTAAGAATTTTTTTTTAAAGATTTTATTTATTTATTTGACAGAGAGAGAGACAGCGAGAGAGGGAACACAAGCAGGGGGAGTGGGAGAACAAGCAGGGGGAGTGGGAGAGGGAGAAGCAGGCTTCCCATGGAGCAGGGAGCCCAACACGGGGCTCGTTCCCAGAACCCCAGGATCATGACCTGAGCCGAAGGCAGAGGCTTAACGCCTGAGCCACCCAGGAGCCCCTAAAACAACTCGTAAAATGCACATGGTTTAAAAATCAATTGCAGGGCTTATAGGACTAAATACAGTATTCCTTAGCCCCATTATTCTTCACTCCAGCCTTATTCCCACATACAACTGCTTTCAGGAGTTTTAGCTGCCTTTTCTGGTTTCCATATGTAAAGTACTTGGGCTGTGTTTTGGTGGTTCCTTTTAATCATTAAGACACAACAGTATGTTGTATCTGTTTTTTCTACTAAAAAATGCATTAAGGTGTAAACTCTCTGTTGTCAAGGCTATGTCAGTCAAAAAGTGTGTGATAAGAAGGCCAAGATTAGAGGTTTGGTATATATGTTGGCCAGTTATTCTTTGTGTGTTTCATGACTATAGACTACAACCCTAACTTTTGTTAAATTTTCACATGTGTAGTCTGTTGGTTTCAAGCTTTTCAGAAAATAGGGAAGCAAGGAAAAAGCCAGATGCCTATTATTAAGCTGCAGACAGTGGTAAAAATATAGGATATAGGAACTGAAATAATGACCCGTCTGTAAGAATCATAACAAAATATTGGGGAGTTCTTTTCCAACTTTAGCAATAAAATTCTCAGCAAGGGCCCACCAATAGGAACATCACTGGAATTTACAAAGGGTTGCATATTCTATTAAGAAGGTATGTTTTACTTTGTTTTGTTATTTAAGTTTTGGAACAAGGGGAAATAACAAAGAAGTGACTCAAGGTCTATTGGCTATTTTGTTTAAGAAAAAAGTTATGGAAGACTTTTTGAATTAGAGGACATTTGCATTATTGATATCACATTGTAAAATATTTCCAAGACTATTATTTCAAAGTGGTAGTAAGTAGAAAAATTTATAAGGGCTATGTATTGGTGATAAAAAAAGAAATAGGTAGGAAGGAAGATCATTTTTTTCCAATGGTAAAAAATAATTTATTTTCTGCCATTTGTTTCCCTCTGAACCATGCCAGATATAGCCCTAAACTTTTAAGTTTACAATACATTATTTATTGCTGATTGTAGGTACAATGTTGTACATAGCCGATCTCTAAGGGGATTTATCTACCTAAACTGAAACTTTATGCCTGTTGATTAGTAACTCCCTATTTTGCATTCCTCTAGCCTCTGGTAAACACCATTCCACTCTGATTCTATGAATTTGACTGTTTTAGATACCTCATGTAAGTGGAATCATACAGTATTTGTCCTTCTCGGACTGGCTTATTATTTCACTTAGCATAATGTCTTCAAGATTCATCCATGTTGTCCCATATTGCAGAATTCCCTTCTCTTTAAAAATCTGAGTAATATTCCATTGTAGGCACATGCCATATTTTCTTTATTCATTCATGGGGGGTAATAAGAGAAGTAGCAAGACATACTAAAGATTGACTTATCTATTGAAAATCATAAATCAGCACTAATAGAAAATTCTGTGATGTTGGAAAATGTTCTATATATGCTCTGTCCAAAACAGGAGCCACTAGCCACATGTGGCTTTTGAGTACTTGAAATGTGGCTCTTGCAACTGGGAAAATAAATTTCATTTTAACTAATTTAAATTTAAGTTTAAATTGCCAGGTATGGCTAATGGCTCAATATTGGACAGTGACGTTCTAGAGAAAGTATCACATATAGGCATAGCATTTTATTTTTTTCTCTTAAATATAATTGTGTTCTTCAATTTTTAATGGGTTTGAGAAGATACAAATATAACTATTATTTCAAATGTGAAAGTAGAAGGGAGAGAAAAGTTATAAAAGGAACGTAATAAAGAACCAATATATGCATTGTCTGAGACCTACTTAATAGAAAACATGCTGCTGGTTTAATACCATTAAATTACATATGTATGTTTGTATGTATATAAAAATAAAAAAAATAACATAGTCACACTAAGATACAGAATATGAAGATATGCTACTAACTTAATACCATTAGTGTGTATATACTTATAGATACATGATACATATTATATCATGGATAAGAAATAATATATGTACTAAAGTCAACTCTAGAAGATGTATCATAATATTGATGAAAATTAAGGAGTAATTTCAAATTGTGATCTCATGCACATTCATGCTATCTACCAATAAATATGCATTCAGAGTAAGTAGGATAGAGAAAAGAACAGAGAGAATGACAGAGGGAAAGATCCATTAAAACAACTCATGGGTCTCTTGGGAGACAGGATGCTGCTTGGTAAAATTATGAAGAGAAGCTAGAAAAACGCACAAAACATTTCTTGAATTCTGTCCTTTTGAATATTTTGCATTAGGATGAACTGGAATTGACAGATGCCTGCTTTCAGTAATGAGAATTTGTTTTGTGCAGTGTTCCAATAATGAAAATGTATTAACGGATGATTGATATTCTTATAAAGTAAGACTATAAAAGGATTGAAATAGAATTTTCCACAAGATAGGTAATGAACATTGGAGTCAAATCGATGTGGGTTCAAACTCCAGCTTTGTTGCTTACTTGTTGTGTGACTTTGGATTAGTGACCTAATCTTTCCAACATTCAGTTTCCTTGTCTATGGGTTGAAGTGAATAAAAATATTCATTTTAAAGGGTTTTGGAGATGATGAAATGAGATAATGAATGTCAAGCACTATACAAAATGTTTGCTACATAAAGTAAGCCCTCAAAATCTAGTTAATATTAACTATTGATGAAAATATTTATAAATTAGAAGAACCAGAATTTTCTGTTTCAGAGCATTGCAAATGCCATATGGTACATTTCAATATGGTGCTGAAAATATGACTTAGAAAATGCTTATGAAAAGGAGATGCTATCCAAATACAGATGAATGGAGGTATGGCCAATTCCTGAGGGAAGAGTGTGAAATTTATGAATTTGAAGTTAAGGAGGCTATTAAAGAAGCTATGAAAATTTGATGGTAATTTAAAATCTCAGGAGGAAGATGATTAAAATGGAAAAAAATGCTGCTTAAAAAAAATGAAGGTTTATGGAGGGGGAACAAAGCTTGTGTTGATGGGAAGTAGAAATGGAGAAGCTGCTTTGTGGTAGAATGCCCAAATGCTCATAGGCTTTCTCAGAACAAGGCAAAGATAAAATCATCCATCATGATCACTGGGGTCCTACATACAAAGGGATAAACTCCATCAAAGACTTATCAGAAGGCTTTTTACTCATTATAATATCCCGGTCATGAAAGAAGAAACTTTTAAGAAGTGGCCAGAAATCAGATACTTACATATGTTGTACATCTATTATTTACAAAGCCTTCTACCGATCCATCTCTGAAGTGTTCTTAACATTTTCCTGTTTGATTTCTAATAGGAAAATTCTACACTTGCAGCTCCTTTTTCTCAAATGTGTTTATTTCCTAAACTCTTATTTTGGTAATTATCTGTTGAAGTTATCTTGGTCAGTGGGATTTAATGGAATCTTCTTATTCTTCTTAATTTCTATGTAGCATGTGACATTGATGATCATTCCTTTCTTCTTGAGATTCTTTTCAGGATTTTTAAATTTCTCCTCTGATTGTTTTTGATTTCATTCTTTTCTTTTCTCTTGGTCTTCCAAATATGTCTTCTCTTTGTTTTTGCTGTCAGGTCTCTTGTCTTTACATTCTCCATTATGGCCATTTGATCCTCTTTCATGCCTTCAACCCTCACTTTTTTTTTTTTTTTCAGATTTCTTCAACATCTATATATCTGGGTCTAAGTTATCTCCAGAACTTTAGTCCTACATTCCTAATAATGTCTATTGGATATCTGTACCTGGATGTCCCGCCAGCAACTCAAACTTAGTATTTCTGAAACTAACCTATCAGTTCTCAGATTTGGCTTGTGCCTTCTCTATATCTAAAATTGCACCATTATTTTGTAAGTCAGGCAGACAAGAAACTTCTGCTATCTTTGTCCCATCTCCCTTGCCCCTCATATATAACCAGTCGCTATGTTTTGTAACTTTTCAGAGTTTTGCCATAGATCAGTCTGTGAAGCAGTGTGAATGACCCTGCATGTTATTACTATATATTGAACCAAACTTAGCAAATAGTGATTAAAGATCTATTAGAACTCTAGGCATTCCCCAGTAGTAGGTCAGTCACACAAGGGCATTAGTATTGGAAATAAAAGCCTGGCTGAATTATTAAAATAGGAAGTGATTAAACATGGAGAGAGGAAAGAGCCCTGGCCTAGGCAATTGGGCATTCACATTATATACAACCTCTTGACAACTGCAGTCCTTGAGCTCTGTCTTTCAGACGAGGTTCTCTTCTGTGTAGCTTTGTTAGAATTCTGTGGGTAGCAATACCTCTAAAAACATCTTTGACTATCCTAACAGACTTCCGGTGCTATTGGGACATACATGGGATAAGAAAAAAACATTTAGTTAAAAATTAAGATATGATTTCTTTAATTGGCCCCCCCCTTTTTTTTACTGCTATAAGACATTTGAAAAATGGAATAGAAAGGAAGTGATTTGAAGAACAAACTGGGTCTTGTGAGAGGCCCAGATTAATGTGTAGAGTTGTATTTTGTCACTTTCCTGCTTTTTATAACTAGAGGCTATATTTTTGTCAGCTGCTTTCCTAAAATCACACTTCTGGTATCTGAAGGTCAAGTTCTTGTCATTTGTTTTTTAACTCCCTCCTCCTCCCCAATGGATTGATAACAATATAGTAAGGCCTATTTGTGTAATCTCTCTCTCTCTCTCTCTCTTTTTTTTTTTTAAGTAAAGCAAATGGATTTTTGTATCTTGCCTTAATGACAAGTTTGCAAATTGCCAATCTTTGCTCTTTTCTCTCCCTCCCAATTTTTCATGGTGGTAATTAAGGACTGTAAATTTCACTTTATCATTTGTGTTAGAAATAGTAGCATAAATCATAGTAATAGCACCGTTTATTTCAGTAATGCCAGCCTGCCTGCAAATCACTTGTAAATTGGTTCCATGGATGTACCTCTATCAAATTAATCAAAAAACCACCTGCATACATTTCCTGAGCTTAATTCAAAGGCTTAGTAACAGTGAGGAAGAAAGACCATTACTGACCTTTCCATTTTTATTTATTCATAAGTTCTGAATGGCTCATGCATATATTTTCATTTTGAACCCTGGCTAACATCTAATTGAACATTTTGTGTAGTGTTTTTTTTTTTTAAACACAGGTTGGGATTTGGCCCCAAATAATATGCCTGCCAGATGGTCCTACTGTGGTCCATACAAAGTAATAATAATATTTGATTGGACACAAAATTTTATACTACTTAAGAATCTGTGAGAAGTAATGCTTTTGTGCTAAAAAAATTTTTTTCAAGTGAGCGTAATAGTTTTCAGTATTAGGAAGAAAGGCAACAGTCAATTATGTTTGTCTCCTTGTACCCAAGAAGGTGATTCAATGTATCATTCTGATTATGAAGGAAAAAAGAGAATCATTCCTTATGTGTTTTCCTTATGTGCCTGTTCATGCTCCTTGGAGGAATAACTAAGACAACTAGTCCATATGAGCTTGGCTCCGGTGCACTATTTTTATAACACGTTGTGTTCCAATCTGCAAAAGATGTGTCCTTTGGGAGAATTCCTGATGTACAGTACTCATGACCAGCTTACCTTTTACTTATTGGTCCTACCCTAAGAGGAGAAGGGAATTTAAATTTAGTAATAGCTTACTCTTAGTCTTACCCTAAATCAAACATGAAAAAAACCAGATTGTTTATTTTAATTTTACATTTGAAACTACAAAAATGAGGCAAAATCAAGTTCTAGGGCTCAAATAACAAAAATATAATAATAAACACAATATACAACTATATTTTTATGTATATTTTCCACCTACTTCTGTTTCTGGTATATAAGCTTGGTTTTGAGAAATCATTATCTGTATGTGTATTCAATATTTTAGTAGGTTTTATACATTGTAGAGCTTTCAAGGTTAGCATAAGAAATCAGAAATAAGTATGGGGCTTAACTTTCATAAAGTGTGCTTTTACATCTAATTAAGAAGATAATGACAAGTTTCCTTTAAATTCTTAATAGTTATATCTAGTTTTAGTTTTTGTATATTCTCCAGGATAGTCTCTGTACTATTTACTATTCTATATCAAAGATTTCACATTTGGAAAGTTGGAATAATAGTCTTTTAAGCAAATCGACTCACTATTCTTTCTTTTCCTCTTCCTGGATGAACATGTAAGTAATAGGCAATAACTTACTTTGAAGAGTTTCTTCTATTAGAAAAAGAGGAGACAAGAGCAACAGATTGCCTTGAATTTTGCTATTCTCTAAAGAAATTAGTCTAATATTTTATTTCTATGTAGCAAAATCAGGGCATTCCGCAGTGAGTTTGATACATTTTGAAATGCTGTTAAATAATTGTTTCAGTAACCATTTTATAATTTAGTCCTAAGTATATATGCAATAATTCTCATGGGGAAAAAGCTTTGGAAAGCAATGTATTTAATAGTCAAGATATTAAGTACAGGACTTAGAGAGTGACAGTTCTGGTTATTATGGACTCTTTCATGTGTGGAAGAAGCCAGTGTTTAAAAATATCAGAAAGGACACCCACAGAATAAATAAATATTGGTTTATGTATAGATCCATATATTAATAAATATATTATAAATGTATTTGTAAATATATATAAGATTAAACGTGTTTTCTTGTCTAGTGTTACAGTAATCCATTTTACCATATTAATGTGGAAGGGAATAAATTAAAATTACTTTATCCACAGGGAATATTTTTGGCCTATTGGATTTACTCCCTGAAATTTTAAAATAATTTAGTGTTACTTCTTAAACAAAGACAAAAGCAATAAAATTAAATGTTGAAAGCCATCACATTTCATTTAACAATAAACCTATAATTAACTGATAATCAAGTTCTCAAAGATGGTAGAATAAATGATCTTTCTACTCCTTTCACCTCTATTCTCTTCTAAAATAAATCATTTCTAGACCATCAACAAGCATGAGAAATTTCTAGCTAAAGACCTTTCTTTCTTGAAGGCCCTGAAAAGAAGGGCTTAGAGTGAAAAGTGCCATAACTGCAATTCTACCAAGAATAAATAAAAATTGCAAAGCCTGACAGTGAGGAATACAGAGAGGAATTCAAGTGACTAAACCTCAGATAAAGGATTATCCTTGTTTGTGAGGAATCTACTCCAGTAAGAAATTGATCTAGGAACGGCTGCATACAAAAGCAGCTGGACCGTGTTTTGAGCTATAGGGAAACTGTAGCTGAGACCAGCAATCCTAACTGGGCAGTGATCAGCCAACAGGTCTTCAGGCCCCAGCAATGGACATCTGCCATGCCTTTTTCTGTAGTTATTAGGCCCTGAATCTATTTATTCAGAGAGCAGCTGTCCTAAACTTCACTCACACTGTTATTAAAGTAAATTTGGTACTATGTTTTTTACAGCTCTATTACTTTACCATTTTATTTTCTATTTTGTAAAAGGGGAAAAATGAAAACTGAGAACTGTGAGTATACTGTTTGTTAAGGGGGGCCAGCTGGATTAAAATCCCAGTAGTGGAGGTTATAGAAACAAAGTGATGGGTTTAACACTGTTGTCTATTTAAGTGTCAAATGGAATTAAGTATTTCGCTGAATTCTTAAAAGGGTTTGGCTCTGTCATACTGTAGTATTTAACATAATCAACACTGAAAACTGGAGCACAATTTTGTCTTAATATGTAGAAAAGGTATGTGTACTTGAGTATCAAGCAAATTGCTACTGAAAGTGGTTTTTAAAAATGGGTTTGATTAATGAAAACAAAATTAGTTATTTAAATATATTTATTAGGCAGAAATGAATTCATTCATTTGTTCTTTCATTCATTCATCAAACTTTCACTGAGTGCCTTTCATGGGCCTGGCTCTGTGTTAGGGCCATAGGATACAGAGTCAAATAATACGTCACCTCTGCTCTCTTGGAGCTTTCACTTCAATGACATGTATTCACTTTTTCAAATGTTTTCTTAATTTAGTTAACATTGGATTTCTTACAAGTTTCATGTGAATTTTTTAGTATGTGTTTTCTTTATATCTGCTTTAAATATCTCTTCTTCTATTTTGGAAAACAAAAACAAAAGGAAAAGCCAAGTAAAAAAATAAAGAGCACAAATGCATGCTATTACACTGGGAATCTACAAAATAAGGAAACCTCCTTTGCTCTGAAAGGAAGAAAAAAATCCTTCTGTCTTAAGGAATGTATGTTTTTCCTAGGTGGTCCTTTGGATTAGAAATTCATTGAAATACTTGTGCCACCTGCAAAATCTGCCACAATGTTAAAAACAAATACATTTCACATTTTTAGCATATTGGCATATAATAGGCATGTAATTCTATAGGACATTATTATACAGGTTTCCATAAGAAGAATTTGATCTCTAAATGATAGCGATTACAGTCCTTCCCAAATTGTAAGTGTTATTGTTTGAAGAAAGCAAATAAGCTATTAAAAGGGTACGTGCACCCCGATGTTTATAGCAGCAATGTCCACAATAGCCAAACTGTGGAAAGAGCCAAGATGTCCATCAACAGACGAATGGATAAAGAAGATGTGGTATATATACACAATGGAATATTATGCAGCCATCAAAAGGAATGAGATCTTGCCATTTGCAATGACGTGGATGGAACTGGAGGGTGTTATGCTGAGCGAAATAAGTCAATCAGAGAAAGACATGTATCATATGACCTCACTGATATGAGGAATTCTTAATCTCAGGAAACAAACTGAGGGTTGCTGGAGTGGTGGGGGGTAGGAGGGTTGGGGTGGCTGGGTGATAGACATTGGGGAGGGTATGTGCTATGGTGAGTGCTGTGAATTGTGCAAGACTGTTGAATCACAGATCTGTACCTCTGAAACAAATAATACATTATATGTTAAAAAAAAAAAGAAGATAGCAGGAGGGGAAGAATGAAGGGGGGAAATCGGAGGGGGAGATGAACCATGAGAGATGATGGACTCTGAAAAACAAACTGAGGGTTCTAGAGGGGAGGGGGGTGGGAGGATGGGTTAGCCTGGTGATGGGTATTAAAGAGGGCACGTTCTGCATGGAGCACTGGGTGTTATGCACAAACAATGAATCATGGAACACTACATCAAAAACTAATGATGTAATGTATGCTGATTAACATAACATAATAACAAGACAAGCCCTCCTTATATTTTTGTGTAATGGACATATCTATTCTTTTTTAGTGAAATTAATACATACTGTAGAAAAAAATTAAGAAAATACAAGGGAGAAAATAAACATTGCTTATCATCCCACTATCTAAAGGGAAAAAATACTGTCAAAAAATAAAAATAAAAAAAAATAAAAAAAATAAAAATAAAATACATTGAAGTCATCAATGTCAACTTTCAATCTTTCTGGCTTCGATACACCTGTGTTTAATATTATAGGTTCTACTCTGATTAAATACTCTTGGCATTATGTATAGGGCTTGATAAATATGAAGTTTATAGACTGATTCATTTATTCAACAAATATTTTGTGAGCACTTACCATGTGTATGGAGTTGTTCTTATGGCTGGGGTTACAACCGTGAATAAGACAGTCATACCTTTCAAAGAGCTCACATTCCAGGGAAAATCTAGACTAGCAAAAAATGCAGGTGGGCAAAGTCTTAATGATTCTGTCCTACAAAATGAACTGTCTCCAGGAAATGGTTTGTCTTTTTTTTCTTTGTTTGTTTCTTAAATTCCACATATGAGTGAAATCATAAGGTATTTGTCTTTCTCTGACAGATGTATTTCACTTAACATTACGCTCTCTAGCTCCATCCATGTCATTGCAAATGGCAAAATTTCATTCTTTTTTAGGGCTGAGTAATAGTCTGTTGTATACATATACCACATCTTCTTCATCCATTCATCAGTCAGTGCACGTGGGCTGCTTCCATAATTTGGCTATCGTAAATAATGCTGCAATAAACAAAGGGGTGCATGTATCCCTTTGAATTAGTGTTTTTGTATTCTTTAGGTAAGTACCCAGGAGTGTGATTGCTAGATTGTAGGGTAGCTCTATTTTGAACTGTTGGAGGAACCGCCATACTATTTTCTACAATGGCTGCACCAATGCATTCCCACCAATAGTGCAAGAGGGTTCCTTTTTCTCTACATCCTTGCCAACACCTGTTGTTTCTTGTGTTGTTGATTTTAGCCATTCTGACAGGTGTGAGATGATTTTGCATTGTATTTTTGATTTGCATTTCCCAAATGATAAGTGATGACTGTCTTTTCATGTGTCTGTTGGCCATCTGGATGTCTTCTTTAGAGAAATGTCTGTTCTGTCTTCTGCCCATTTTTAATTGGATTATTTGTTTTTAGGGTGTTGAGTTTTATGTTTTTTTAAACAATTTTATTTATTTTAGGGAGAAAGAGAATGAGAGCTGAGGGAGGGGCTGAGGGAGAGGGAGATAATCTCAAGTAGACTTCGTGCTGAGCATGGAACCTGATGTGGGGCTCGATCTCACAACCCTGAGATCACGACCTAAGCTGAAACCAAGAGTTGGAGGCTTAACTGACTGACAAACCAGGCACCCCTAAGTTCTTTATATATTTGGACATTAACTCTTTATCAGATATGTCTTTTGTAAATATCTTCTACCATTCTATAGGTTGCCCTTTATTTGTTGATTGTTTCCTTTGCTGTGTAGAAGCTTTTTATTTTGACATAGTCCCAATAGTTTATTTTTGTTTTTGTTTCCCTTGCCTTAAGGGACCTGTCTAGTAAAACTTTATTCTGGTTGATGTCAGAGATATTACTGCCTGTGCTCTTATCTAGGATTTTTATGGTTTCAGGTCTCACATTTAGGTCTTTAATCCATTTTGAATTTATTTTTGTGTATGGTGTAAGAAAATGGTCCAGTTTCATTCTTTTGCATGTTGCTGCTCAGTTTTCCCCGCACCATTTGTTGAAGAGACTGTCTTTTTCCTATTGGATATTCTTTTCTGCTTTGTTGAAGAGTAATTGACCACATAGTTATGGGTTCATTTCTGGGTTTTCTATTCTGTTCCTTTGACCTATGTGTCTGTTTTTGTGTTAATACTATACTGTTTTAATCACTACAGCTTGGTAATATAACTTAAAGTCCAGAATTGTGATGCCTCCAGCTTTGCTTTTCTTTTTCAAGATTGCTTTGGCTATTTAGGGTCTTTTGTGGTTCCATAAAAGTTTTAGGATTGTTTGTTCTAGTTCTGTGAAAAATGCTCTTAGTATTTTGATAGGGATTACATTAAATGTGCAGATTGCTTTGGGTGGTATATACATTTTAACAATATTTGTTCTTCCAGTCCATGGGCATGGAATTTCTTTCCATTTCTTTGTGTCTTCTTCAATTTCTTTCATCAGTGTTTTATAGTTTCCAGAGTACAGTTCTTTTACCTCTTTGGTTAGGTTTATTCCTAGGCATCTTATTTTTTTTGGTGCAATTATAAATGGGATTGTTTTCTTAATTTCTCTTTCTACTGCTTCATTATTGGCATATACAAATACAATAGATTTCTGTATCTTGATTTTGTATCTATAACTTTATTGAATTCATTCATCAGTTCTAACAGCTTTTTGGTGGAGTTTTTTGGGTTTTTGTTTTATAGAGTATCATGTCATCTCCAAATAGTGAAAGTTTTACTTCTTCCTTACTGATTTGGTTGCCTTTTATTTCTTTTTGTGGTCTGTTTGCTGTGGTTAGGACTTCTAGGACTATGTTGAATAAAAGTGGTGAGAGTAGACATCCTTTTTTGGTCCTGACTGCAGCGGAAAGAATCTCAGTTTTTCCCTAATGAGGATGATGTTAGCTGTGGGGTTTTTCAGAGATGGCCTTTATTATGTTGAGGTATGTTCCCTCTAAATCTACTTTGTTGAGAGTTTTTTTTTTATTATGAGTGACTGTTGTCTTTTGTCAAGTGCTTTTTTGCATCTATTGAAAGGGTCATGTGGCTCTTATCCTTCCTCTTGTTGATGTGATGTATCATGTTGATTGATTTGTGAATGTTGAACCACCCTGGCAACCCAGGAATAAATTCCACTTGATCATAGTGAATGATTTTTTTAAATGTGTTGTTGGATTCAGTTGGCTAGTATTTTGTTGAGGACTTTTGCATCTATCTTTGTCAGAGATACTGGACTGTGGTTCTCTCTCTCTCTCTCTTTTTTTTTTTTTTTTTTTTTTTTTTGTGGTGTCTTTATATAGGTTTGGTATCAGAGTAATGCTGGCCTCATAGAGTGAATTTGGAAGTTTTCCTTTCTGTTTTATTTTTTGGAATAGTTTGAGTCAATAGGTACTGACTTTTGTTTAAATGTTTGGTAGAATTTGCCTATGAAGTCATCTGGTTCTGGACTTTTGTTTGTTGGAGTTCTCTGATTACTGATTCAATTTCTTTGCTGGTAGTCGGTCTGTTCAAATTTTCTGTTTCTTCCTGTTTCAGTTTTGGTAGGTATATCTTTCTAGGAATTTATGCATTTCTTCTAGTTGTCCATTTTTCATAATATTCTCTTATAATTGTTTTTCTGTGGTGGTTGTGGTTATTTCTCTTATCTGTGATTTTATTTATTTGGGACTTTTCTCTTTTTTTCTTGATAAATCTGGCTAGAGGTTTATCGATGTTTCTAATTTTTTCAAAGAACCAGCTCCTGGTTTTACTGATCTGTTCTATTGTGTTTTTAGTTTCCATATCATTTATTTCTGTTCTAATCTTTAATATTTCCTTCCTTCTGCTGTTTTTGGGTTTTGTTTGTCGTTCTTTGTCTAGGTCTTTTAGGTGTAAGATTAGGTTGTTTGTTTGAGATTTTTCTTGCTTTTTGAGGTAGGCCTGTATTGCTTGCTATAAACTTCCCTCTTAGAATGCTTTTGCTGTGTCCCATAGATTTTGAACTGTTGTATTTTCATTTTCATTTGTTCTATGTAATTTTTTATTTCTTCCTAGATTTCCTGGTTGACCCATTCATTGTTTCATAGCATGTTATTTAACCTCTATGTATCTGTGATCTTTCCAGATTTTTTCTTGTGGTTGACTTCTACTTCCTTAGAGTTGTAGTCAGAAAAGTTTCATGCTATGACTTCGACTTTTCTGAATTTGTTGGGTCCTGTTTTGTGGGCTAATATGTGATTTTTCTGGAAAATATTCCATGTGTACTTGTAAAGAATGTGTGTTCTGCTCTTTTAGGATCGGATGCTCTGAGTATATCTGTTAAATCCATCTGGTTCAATGTGTTGTTCAAAGCCATTTTTATCTCGTTGATTTTCTGTTTAGATGATCTGTCCATTGGATGTAAGTGGGATGTTAAAGCCCCTTACTATTATTGTGTTATTATTGATTAATTCCTTTATATTTGTTATTAACTGTTTTATGTGTTTAGGTGCTGCTATGTTGGGTGCATAAATATTTACAATTGTTATATTTCCTTGTTGGATTGTCCCCTTTGTTTTTATAGTGTCCTTCTTTGTCTGTTGCTACACTCTTTGTTTTAAAGTCTATTTTGTCTGATATAAGTATTGCTACTCTGGGCCTTCTTTTGATATCCATTTGCATGATAAATGTTTGTCCATCCCTCACTTTCAATCTGTAGGCAACTTTAGGTTTAAAATGAGTCTCTTGTAGGCAGCATATAGATTGGTCTTGTTTTCTTATCCATCCTGTAACCCTATGTCTTTTGACTGCAGTGTTTAATCCACTTACATTCAAAGTAGTTATTGATAGATATGTATTTATTGCCAATTTATTACTTGTTTTCTGGTTGTTTCTGAAGATTTTCTCTGATTCTCTCTTGTCTTGGTTTTCTGGTTTTCTTTAGTGATATATTTGGATTTCTTTCTCTTTATTCTTTGCATATTTATTAGCAGTTTTTGATATATGGTTACCTTTAGGTTTGTATATAAGATCTTCTGCATATAACAGTCTATATTAAGTTGAAGGTTGTTTAACTTTGAACTTATTCTTTACTCCTCTCCTCCCCAAGTTTTAGGTATATGGTGTTGTATTTTATGTCCTTTTATTTTGTGAGTTCCTTGACTGATTTTTTAAAAAAGATTTTATTTATTTATTTGTCAGAGAGAGAGAGCACAAGCAGGGATTGCTGTAGGCAGAGCAGGCAGAGGGAGAAGCAGGCTCCCCGCTGAGCAAGGAGGCTGACAGGGGACTCCAGGATCATGACCTGAGCTGAAGGCAGAAGCTTAACTGAGCCATCCAGGTGTCCCTCCTTGACTGATATTTTATATAAATATTCATTTTTATTGCTTTTGTGTTTTCTACCTTCACATTGTTATTTTTGGTCTCTCCTTCCTACTCAAAGGGTCCCCTTTAATGTTTCTTGCAGGGCTGGTTTAGTGGACATGAACTCCTTTAGTTTTTGTTTGTTTTAGAAACTATCTGTCCTTCTACTCTGAATGATAGTCTTGCTAGATAGAGTATTATTGACTGCAGGTTTTTCCCATTAAGCACTTTGTATATGTCATGCTACTTCTTTCTGGCTTGGAAAGTTTCCGCTGAAAAATCCGCTAACTTAAGGGCTATCTTTTGTATGTAACTGTTTTCTTTTGTCTTGTTGCTTTTAATATTTTTCTTTATCACTATATTTTGCTATTTTAATTACAGTATGTCTTGGTGTGGATTTGCTTTTGTTGATTTTGTTGGGAGTTCTCTCTCTGTGCCTCCTGGATCTGGATATCTTTTTCCTTCCTCAGATTAGGGACGTTTCCATGTATTATTTCTTCAAATAAATTCTCTTCCCCCTTTTTTCTCTCTTCTTCTTCTGGGACTCCTAAAATACAAATACTATTACATTTGATAGAGTCACTGAATTCCCTAAGTCATTTTGCATAATTATTTTTTCTATCTTTCTTTCAGCTTGATTACTTTCCATTACTCTGTCTTCTAAGTCATTAATTTGTTTCTTTGCTTCTTCCAGCCTGCTGTTCATTCCATCAAGCATGTTTCTCATTTTGTTCGTTGAACTCTTTATCTCTGCTATGTTATTCCTTACCTCTGTGTTAATGGTCTCATTGATGTCCTCCACTCTTCTCAAGTCCAGTGAGTATCCTTATGATCATTGCTTTAAATTCTCCACCAGGCATGTTACTTATATCTATTTTGCTTAGATCTCCAGCTGTGGCCTTGTCCTGTTCTTTCATTTGGGACAAACTCTTCTGTCTTATTTTGTCTAAGTCTCTATGCCTGTTTCTCTTTGTTAGGAAAATCAGCTACATTTCCTCTTCTTGAGGATAATGACTTTATGATGAAGAGGTCCTGTAGTGCCCTGTATTGTAGTGTCCCCTATTCTCCAGGGGCTGGCACTTCTGGGAGCGTCTTCAGTGTGTGCTGTGTGTGCTCTGTGTGTGTCCTGGCTGCTTTATCCTTCAGACCATTCATATGCAGAGGTTTTCTTTTCCTGTTGTGGCAGTATTTGGTCCCTGGCTTGAATGTGGTGCTAGGGTCTGCCTGTGAAATGAGATCTGTTACTACTGCCACTGGGACTGAGGCCTTTCAAAACTCCCAGGTGGGGAGATGTGGTATTGGCAGAGTTTGGGCTGGTCTTCTTGAGAAGGGGCCCCACGATGCTGGGAGTAAGGCAGGTATGACCAGGAAGGGTGGTTCCACCAGAGCACAGAGGGTCAGGGCTTGGTGTAAGCAAGTTAGGTAGCAAGTGTAGGCCCTCTGCTGGTTTCCACATGTGGTCCTGTGCTTATGCTGAGGTGGGGGGAGGGGAAATTGAGCCTACCAGTTCCTTTCTTCCCTGAGTGGGGGGCATGCTCCAAGATGAGCAACGAACCTCCCCAGTCTGTGCTCAAGGTGCTCTTCAGATCACTGTTTCCACACTGTATGTCCAAGGGCTGTTTGCCCTGCCTTCTCTCCAATGTCCTCAGGGCTCTCCCAGAGCCAAGCATGCTGGCCTTTAAAATTCCAGGCTTTAAGTCCCACTGGTTGCAAGAACTCATGAAATTTGGGCCCTCTTGCTTTTCAAGCTAATTGCTATGGGGATTCATTTTCCCCATGCACTCCCCTGTATGATAGTCTGTCTCTGGGCTTTCTCTGTGACCACAGCTCCTCCTTACCACTGCAGCCTCAATCCATTTCTCTCCAAATCTGTATCTCTGCACTTCCTACCTTCTTCAGTGTGGTCTCTTCTCTACCTTTAGTTGTGGAGTTTGTTCTGTCAGTCTTCAGATGGATTTCTGGGGTATTTAGGATGATATGAAAGTTATCTGGTTGTATTTGTGGGACTAGGGGAGCCTAGGGCCCTCCTACTCCACTACCATCTTCTCCCTATCTCCAGGAATTTGTGTTTTTATAAGTAACTTGGATGAGTTTATAATCATAAAATATTTTGAAATGACCACTTTAATCAATTTCTTTTGAATATAATTATCTTAGCTGGGTTTGTATTAAGAACCATGTGGCTGAAAATTCACAGTGGGAAGCAACAGCAAGCACACTATGATGATAACTTCTATTAAGTGTGGCTGATTGATAGAAGACTATTCTGATCTTAATCAGCCAAATTGATGATCAAAATGGTTTTCCAGGGGGAACATTGAAAAGCCTGACTTATGTTTTGGCTGGAATGAAAATCCAACCTATGTAAAAGGAAATAGTGTGCAAATGCCTCAGTTAGAGCTGAAGCTTTTCTCAAAAAAGCAACTGTGCTTAAATAAGCACTTACTTGAAATTATAGAATTACTCACCATAAGCTTAGAAGATACTGGCCTGGAATATTTTTGAGGGCCTGATTTTAATGTGGCTCCTGGGCCATGCTTAATTTTTAATTGGAAAAAATTAATCCATTTAGCAATTTAGTAGGACAAACTGGAGTAGGGTTTGAGAAGGTAGGCAGCAGGCTGATGATGCAGCAGTTTTGCAAAACAAGGGAACTCCCCTTTGTGATAATACATAAATGGCAAATTGATTGGTTCCTTCCTGTAGCTACTATATGGAATCTTTTGCCTCACCACTCAGAGAAAAATATAAAGAATTTAGCAGCAGAATATTCAAATGTCGAGAGGTAGAAGAAGGAGTGGGGTGAGGAGCACAGAAATAGCTACCTCAACCTATGACTAGTACACTCACCATTTTTCTTAGGATTTTGCCTTTTGCCTAATATAATAGGAAGGTCACTTGATAGAGTCACTTTGGGAAGCAAGAAGAATGATACTGTGAACAATTAAGGGTGTTAAATCAACCACAGTTATAGGGTTGCCTATGAATATGTACTTCAATGATACTCATTTACTCATTCTTTATTTTGCCTGTTGCTCATTAGTCATTCAACAAATGTTAAGTTTGCTAGACAATGGGGCTGTGCTAGTGTACAAGGTAGACATCATCTTTGACCTCTTAAAATTATATTCTTCTCAGGCAGAAGAAAATAGCAGATGATGAATGAGAATGTTATTCAGGTGAATAATGATTTACTATAATCTGAGTTCTGAACATTAATCAGTTTTACTGCAGTGCTTTTAGCAAATCAAAAATGGCATCCTGTTCTTCTCTTGGTAAATGGGAAAAGGAATTTAAGATGCTTGCCTTAGGTGTCTGCTAATACTCAA
This sequence comes from Halichoerus grypus, assembly GCF_964656455.1. NCBI lineage: Eukaryota > Metazoa > Chordata > Mammalia > Carnivora > Phocidae > Halichoerus > Halichoerus grypus. The sequence goes on from NC_135714.1 coordinate 110,243,818, forward strand.
GAGTCTCTTCTATGAATGTAGCTAGAATATGAGATCCATGAGGACAAGGACTTTGTTTGTTGATTACTGTTGCTCAGTTTGAAAAGTGTCTACTGCATGGCAAGCACTTATTAAATTCTTCTTGAATGACATTCCAGAGCTTGATAAAGTCAGAAATTAATGTAAGTTTCTTGCTACAGAAGCAAGTGAAATGAGAAGAATAATGGTGTTATATTTAGATCCTAACACTTGTTAGAGCTTGATAGTCTCAGAGCTTTATAAAAATATCCTTTTGTGAAAACTGATTTGGAAAAATAACATCACAAACAATTAGTGCTTGGCTCTTAGGATACACTTATCCTCTTAAAACAAATCAATAAATTCTAGCCCAAAAAACCAAATTCTAGCCATAATGAAGCACTCTTATCAGTTTCTGTTTTGAAAGGAGATCAAGCAAGTTATTCAAGTTTGTCCTGGCAGCAGGATAATATAGAGGATTCAAATTATTTGATGATAGACCTTTTATTTAGAAAGTTCTCTTTATAAGTTCTAGGAGGGAGACAATTTTTGGAAGCTTTATGGAGTTACACCAGAGTGAGCTCCAGAGCTTCTGTGGATGAAATTCCTCTCATGCTTTCTTCTCTAGATGCAGAATAGATGGCTAGGGAAAATGACTATAATCAACGGATTGTGTTTATCAGAGACCATAGATTTTAGTTTATGGGTCTCTTCATAGAAGTGCTCAATTGTTCTGTGTATAACATTGTTACAGCAGTTTCTTGAACAGTTTTTTATAATTAAATTGTCTTGATCTCTGAGGGACTGTAGTTGGAAGAGCAGAGAAGGTAATTTGGCTTTTGATCACCACAGTTTTCCAAGTGGGTAATTCTTAGAATGGGATTGTCAGTGATTCTCGTTGACTTCAGTTAATATTAGATTCTTCATTAGGGCTGACAGGATCTGCTTTGGGAACAGGGGAAGAAAGTCTATGGGGAGACAATATGAATACAAAAGGAATCCAATATTCCATGTTTGGCACATGGATGTTTTCCAAAACCTATCCCTTTTATGCCTTATCCCTGTTAAAATATTATAGTTAATAAGCATTAATAAGGAGACAAACAGTTTAAAAAGGTAAAATTGATAAAAAAATAGCAAAATATAAACAAATAATAAAATAAGAAAATAATTATTGATGATTGAATGAAAAAGACCATTATAATAAATATGATCAGCTTCTGAAATCATGAGAAAGAATAAAATGACTAACTCAAGCAGGTAGGGGCATATAAGTAAGGTCAGGTTCCTTGAGCTAAGGTGGCTGCTTAACAGGTCTCTAGATTCTGGGTTTGCCTGCTGGGGATCAACACAGACATTAACAACTACAATAAAGTTTGGGCTAATGAGCAAACATCAGCTTTAGTTGCTTTCCTTAGAGCTCCAAGCCTTAAGAACCAATGCTTAGCACAGCAGTATCATTATGCCTTTTAAAAAGTAGTCATTTGCACAAGTCGAATCTGACATTTTATGTGTTTTATAGCAGACCATAAATACTTTTAACTTCTTATAAATAATAAAACTACAAATGGCTTTACTAATGGATTTTCAACCTAGGAACCATGACTGACAACTTGCCTTATAAAGCAAGTGTATAATTTTTGTTTAGTTTAAACCTTGGTTCTATTTGTTTACACATTAAATTTGCCAACTTAAAATTATGCCGTTTTGATCATTTCCTCCTATGAAAAAAACTGCTGAGCTTACAATTTAAAGTCAACATTATCTGGAACCAGTAGAATAGGATTGCATTTCTTCATCGGGAATATTTGCCACCTGATATTGATAAAAGGAATTCATATACGATTCATGGGTTGGGGATTAGATGAATTTATGAAGCTGTTTATTCAATACTATATGAAAAAATTGAGGCCCAACAGGGGCCTAATTTATGAGTAGGCAACAATAATTTGATTATATATTTCCTTTTGGCTTTTAGCTACAATGGGTTGTGAGAGGGAGATAAGAGCTTTAACAATTCCTTAATTTTTTTTTTAATATCCAAGAAAGATCTTTGTTGTATTTCTGATAATGAGAATAAGAGGCTGTATTCATAAATGAGATTTTTGCCAAATTTATTCTAAAACATTTTCTATATGTACTATATGAGCTAATAGGAAGTGAGAAATGCCAAGGGACAATTGTAAATTAGTTAAGCTTTTTAAAATGTAGAATAAAATCTACCATGTAGTCTTTCTTGGATATTTACATTATTTTCTCAACTTTTTATAACTCCAAAAAACCAAATATAGTTTACCTTTTACAAATATTCCCTATGTGTTACATTTTATGAATATTTGAGTTTTTTGGTTTGATACCTGCTCATTTCAGATACTGTACAGTTTTTTGGAAGATAACTTTAAACATTCATAATTTTTTTCACAGTGCCTAAAGTTAAAAAAAAAGTGTACATATAAAATTATAAATATATAAGTATGTATACATTATATGTACATATAGGTTTTGTATTCTTTATAGCACAAGTGAATTATTTTCAGCATATTTGTTTGAATTATGTTTTATACTTTAACAACTCTATTATTTGGATCAATTCCCACCTAATTTGAAATGAACCTATATAGCAGTCAGTTTGGATCAATTTCCTTCAGGCTGTGCTAGGCACTACACAAGACTGCATGATTTCTATTTGCTTTTAAGAATAGTATTAGTGAGGCAAGAAGGCAGAAGAGTAAGGGACCTTGTTTCATCAGCTCCTTTGAATTTAGCTGGATTTCTATCAAACCATTCAGAACACTCATGAATTCAGCCTGAGATGTAAGAAAATATATCTGGAACTCTATAAGTAGAAAAATGACTGCTTTTTGCAAGGTAGGAGTTGTGGAGACGTGAATCTGTGGGGAGATATCAGAAGATAAATGAAGGAGGGAGGGAGCCTCCAAAGCTGGCTACTGGAAAGTGATAATGGCCCTGGAGGGCAAAATCAGAATCCTTAGAAATCTGCTCCAGTGAGAGACATCCCTGTCTGAACGGTGTTCAGATGAAAAGGGCAGAATTCTAAGTGGGTCAGTGTGGTCTCAGGATCACAGGAGTCACAGAAGGATCAGGTGTGCCTGGGCTGATAGAGTGCCCAAGCAGTGGAGCAGGGAAACTAGTTTAGGTCAGCAAACCCAGGAGGGGACTCTCAGCTTGGGTCACCATAAACTGAGAGTTGGGCCGTTTGGGTGACCGCTGTCCACTTGAGCACACTTAAAAGGACTGGAACACACAGGCCATCTGCCATCCCCTGGGAGGGGTGAAATGGGTGCACCCATGACCAGGCAACAGCTCTCAGGGTGGTGGCCCCAGAAAGGACAGTAGGGTGACACTCAGCAGTCCCCCGCAAGCGGCAGAGCAGGTATTTGCATGAGACTGTGACTGCTCTCAGCTCCAGTGCACACAAAGAGCAGTGATGCCAGACCCTCAGCATCCCCCCGGGAGGATTGCAGAGGGCATGTACTGCAGGAGTCTGAGGAGTTTGGCACACACAAAAGTGAAGACTGTTTGTTCCAGAGGGTTTGTTGCAAGGCGGGGGCACATGATCTTTTGGCTCTGGGGCTGGAGATCCCACCGGCCATTTTTATTATGATCCTCTAAAGAGGGGTGGAAAGCCTCCAGGGAACAAAAGCCACACAGAGGACGAGCTTACACTGAACCCAGCCACCCCCCCCCCCAAGGGGCTGAGCAACTCTGCCCAGTCAAAGACACCTGAGAAGCAGCACAATGGACCCCTCCCCCAGAAGACTGACTGAAAGAACAGGTGGACCACTAGTTTATGGATCCCACAAGGCTGTAAAACTCCAGCACCAGGGGAAAATAGTATATTGAGCTCGAGGTTTTTTTCTCATGATTTGTTTATCTTTCAGTCTAAAATTTTCCATTTCTTTTTTTTTCTTTTTTCCATTTCAACTAGTCTCTTATTTTACCAACTGTTTTTAAGTCCCTTTTTATTTTTTAATTTATTTTTTATTTTTAAAAGATTTTATTTATTCATTTGTTGGAGAGAGAGAAAGCACACAAGCAGGGGGAGTAGCAGGCAGAGGGAGAAGTAGGCTGCCCATTGAGCAAGGAGCCCGATGTGGGACTCGATTCCAGGACCCTGGGATCATGACCTGAGCTGAAGGCAGATGCTCAACTGACTGAGCCACACAGGAGTCCCTTAAGTCACTTTTTTTTTTGTTAAAGATTTTATTTATTTATTTGAGAGAGAGAGAGAGAGCACATGAGAGGGGGAGGGCCAGAGGGAGAAGCAGACTCCCCGCTGAGCAGGGAGCCCGATGCGGGACTCGATCCTGGGACTCCAGGATCATGACCTGAGCCAAAGGCAGTCGCTTAACCAACTGAGCCACCCAGGCGCCCCTTAAGTCACTTTTTAACTTTTATTTTTTACATCTGTATTTTATAGACACATACTTCATTTTTGTCCTTTTTTTCCCTCTGTTCAATTTTATTTTTGCATATAGATAAGTTTTGCTTTCTTTGCAATTTTGGGATTTAGTGTCTTCTAACACAGAGACCAAAATAAACTCAGGAACAAGTGGATCACCCTGTTTTGTCCACCCTATGAGATTATAGTCTGTCTCCCTTCCCCCCCTTTTTTTCTCTTTTGTTTTGTTTTGCTTTGTTCTTGTTTGCTTTCCTATTTTGGTTTCTGACTACTTCAGATTTGTCTAGTGTGTATTTTGTTTGGGTCATAGTTGATATTTTGAATTCTGCTCACTTGCTCACCCATTCTTCTCTGGGCAAAATGACTAGGGAAGGAGGAATTCACAACAAAAGAAAGAACCAGAGGTAATGCTCTTTGCCACAGATCTAATCAATATGGATATAAGTAAGATGTCAGAGATGGAATTCAGGATAGCAGTTATAAAGTTAATAGCTGGGCTTGAAAAAAGCATAAAAGATAGAGAATCTCTAAGTGCAGAAATAAGGTCTAATCAGGCCAAACTTAAAAATACTATAACTGAGATACAGTCTAAATTGGATGCTCTAACAGCTAGGGTGAATGAGGCAGAAGAGAGAGTAAGTGATCTAGAAGACAGGCTGATGGAAAGGAAAGAAATTGAGGAAAAGAGAGAAAAACAACTCACAGCCCATGAAGAAAGGCTTTCAGAAATTAATGATGTCCTGAAATGAACCAATGTTAGAATTATTGGTGTGCCTGAGGGGGAAGAGAGAGAGAGGGCCAGAAAGTATATTTGAGCAAATCATAGCTGAGAACTTCCCTAATCTGGGGAAGGAAACAAGCCTTCATGTCCAAGAAACAGAGAGGACCCCTCCCAAAATCAATAAAAATAGATCAACATCCCAACATATAATAGTGACGCTTACAAATTTTAGAGAAAAAGAGAATCCTGAGAGCAGTTTGAGAGAGGGGTTTCCTTACTTACAGAGGGAGGAATATCAGATTAACATCAGACTTATCCACAGAGACCTGGCAGGTCAGAAAGGGCTGGCATGATATATTCAGGGTACTAAATGAGAAGAACATGCAGCCAAGAATACTTTGTCCAGCTAGGCTGTCATTCAGAATGGAAGGAGACATAAAGAGCTTCTAGGACAGATAGAAACTGAAAGAATATGTGACTACCAAACCAGCCCTGCAAGAAATATTAAGGGGGATCCTGTAAGCAATCAGATAGCCCAAGAGTAACATAGACCAGAAAGAAACAGAGACAATCTACAGAAACAGGGACTTTACAGGCAATACAATGGCACTAAGTTCATATCTTTCAATAGTTACTCTGAATGGAATTGGTCTAAATGCTCTAATCAAAAGACACAGGGTATCAGATTGGGTAAAAAAACAAGACCCATCCATATACTGTCTACAGGAGACTCACTTTATACCTAAAGACCCTCCAGACTGAAAGTGAGGGGGTGGAGAGCCAGTTACCATGCTAATGGGCCTCCAAAGAAAGCTGGGGTAGCAATCTTCATATCAGACAAATTAGATTTTAAACCAAAGACTATAGTAAGAGATGAAGAGGGACATTATATTATACCAAAAGGGTCCATCCAACAAGAATATCTAACAATAGTACATATTTATGCCCCCAACATGGGAGCAGCCAATTATATAAACCAATTAATAACCAAAGTAAAGAAACACATTAATAATAATACATTAATAGTAGGGGAGTTCAACCCCCACTCACAGCAATGGACAGATCATCTAAGCAGAAGATCAACAAAGAAATAAGGGCTTTAAATGACACACTGGACCAGATGGACTTCACAGATATATACAGAACATTCCATCCTAAAACAACAGAATATTCATTCTTCTTGAGTGCACATGGAACTTTCTCCAGAATAGATCACATACTGGGTCACAAATCAGGTCTCAACCAATACCAAAAGATTGAGATTATTCCCTGCATATTTTCAGACTACAGTGCTTTGAAACTTGAACTCAATCACAAGAGGAAATTTGGAAGGAACTCAAATCCTTGGAGGTTAAAGAGCATCCTGCTAAAGAATGAATGGGTCAACCAGGAAATTAAAGAAGAATTTAAAAAAATTCATGGAAACTAATGAGAATGAAAACACATCTGTTCAAAACCTTTGGGACATAGCAAAGGTGGTCCTAAGAAGGAAGTACATTGCAATACAAACCTCTCTCAAAAAATTAGAAAAATCTCAAATACACAAGCTAACCTTACACGTAAAGGACCTGGAGAAAGAACAGCAAATAGAGCCTAAACCAAGCAGGAGAAGAGAAATAATAAAGATTAGAGCAGAAATCAATGAAATAGAAACCAGAAGCGCAGTAGAACAGAACAACAAAACCAGAAGCTGGTTCTTTGAAAGAATTAATAAGATTGATAAACTTCTGGCCAGACCAATCCAAAAGAAAAGAGGAAGGACCCAAATTAATAAAATTATGAATGAAAGGGGAGAGATCACGACCAACACCAAGGAAATACAGACAATGTTAAGAACATATTATGAGCAACTATATGCCAACAAATTAGGCAACCTGGAAGAAATGTATGCATTCTTCGAAACTTATAAACTATCAAGACTGAAACAAAAAGAAATAGAAAATCTGAAAGACCAACAACTGCAAGGAAATGGAAGCAGTAACCAAAAACCTCTGAAAAAATGAGTCCAGGGCCAGATGGCTTCCCAGGGGAATTCTACCAAGCAATTAAAGAAGAATTAATACCTATTCTACTGAAGCTGTTTCAAAAAATAGAAATGGAACGAAAACTCCCAAACTCATTCTGTGAGGCCAGCATCACCCTGATCCCCAAACAGACAAAGACCCCACCAAAAAGGAGAATTACAGACCAATATCCCCGATGAACATGGATGCCAAAATACTCACCAAGATCCTAGCCAATAGGACACAACATTACATTAAAAGGATTATTCACCACAACCAAGTGGGATTTATTCCTGGGATGCAAGTGTGGTTCAACATTCGCAAATCAATCAGCGTGATAGATCACATTGATAAAAGAAAAGACAAGAAGCATATGATACTCTCAATTGATGCAGAAAAAGCATTTGACAAAATACAGCATCCTTTCTTGATTAAAACTTTTCAAAGTGTAAAGATAGAGGGAACATACCTCAATATCATAAAAGCTATATAGGAAAAGCTCACAACAAATATTATTCTAAATGGGGAAAAACTCAGAGCTTTTCCCTTAAATCAGGAACATGACAGGGATGCCCACTCTCACCACTATTGTTCAACATAGTACTAAAAGTCCTAGCCTCAGCAGTAAGACAACAAAAAGAAATAAAATGCATCCGGATCAGCAAGGAAAAAGTCAAACTCTCCCTATTTGCAGATGACATGATACTTTATGTGGAAAACCCAAAAGACTCCACCAACAAATTGCTAGAACTCGTACAGCAATTCAGCAACATGGTAGGATACAAAATCAATGCACAGAAATCAGTTGCATTTCTATACACTAACAATGCGACTGAGGAAAGAGAAATTAAGGAATTAATTCCCCATTTACAATTGCACCAAAAACTGTAAGATGCCTAGGAATAAACCTAACCAAAGAGGTAAAGGATCTATACTCTAAAAACTACAGAACATTTATGAAAGAAATTGAGGAAGACACAAAGAGATGGAAAAACATTCTGTGCTCATGGATTGGAAGAATAAACATTGTTAAAATGTCTGTGCTACCCAGAGCAATCTACACATTCAATGCCATCCTTATCAAAATAACACCGAAATTTTTCACAGAGCTGGAACAAACAATCCTAAAATTTGTATGGAACCAGAAAAAACCCTGAATGGCCAGAGAAATGTTGAAAAAGAAAAACCAAAGCTGGGAGCATCACAATGCCTGACTTCAAGCTATATTACAAAGCCCTGATCAAGACAGCATGGTACTGGCACAAAAACAGACACATAGATCAATGGGACAGAATAGAGAGCCCAGAAATGAACCTTCAGTAACAATGGGGCAGAAGAAAGAAATCAAGGAATCGATCCCATTTACAATTGCACAAAAAACCATAAGATGCCTAGCAATAAACCTAATCAAGAGGTAAAAGATCTGTACTCTGCAAACTACAGAACACTTATGAAAGAAATTATGGAAGTCACAGAGAAATGGAAAAACATTCCATGTTCCTGGATCAGAAGAACAAATGTTGTTGAAATGTTAATACACTCCAAAGCAATCTACACATTCAATGCAATCCATATCAAAATACCAACAGCATTTTTTATAGAGCTGGAACAAACAATTCTGAAATTTGTATGGAACCAGAAAAGATCCCAAATAGCCAAACTAATGTTGAAAAAGAAAACCAAAGCTGGAGGCATCACAATTCTGGACTTCAAGCTCTATTACAAAGCTGTCATCATCAAGACAGTATGGTACTGGCACAAAAACAGACACATAGATCAATGGAACAGAATAGAGAGCCCAGAAATGGACCCTCAACTCTATGGTCAACTAATTTTTGACAAAGCAGGAAAGAATATCCAATGGAAAAAAAAGACAGTCTCTTCAATAAATGGTGCTGGGAAAATTGGACACATGCTGAAGAATGAAACTGGACTATTCTCTTATACCATCCACAAAAATAAATTCAAAATGGATAAAGAACCTAAACTTGAGACAGGAATCCATAAAAATCTTAGAGGAGAACATAGGCGATAACCTCTTTGACCTTGGCCACAGCAACTTCTTGCAAGACATGACTCTAAAGGCAAGGGAAACAAAATAAAAAATGAACTATTGGGACTTCATCAAGATAAAAAGCTTCTGCACAGCAAAGGAAATAGTCAACAAAACTAAAAGGCAACCTATGGAATAGGAGAAGGTATTTGCAAATGACACATCAGATAAAGGGCTGGTATCCAAGATCTATAAAGAGCTTATCAAACTCAATACCCAAAAAACAAAAAATCCAGTCAAGAAATGGGCAGAAGACTGAACAGACATTTCTCCAAAGATGAAACAACAAATGTTGGCGAGGATGTGGAGAAAGGGGAACCCTCTTACACTGTTGGTCGGAATGCAAGCTGGTATAGCCACTCCAGAAAACAGTATGGAGGTACCTCAAGAAGTTAAAAAATAGAGCTACCCTATGACCCAGGATTTGCACTACTTGGTATTTACCCCAAAGATACAGATGTAGTGAAAAGAAGGGGCACCTGTGCCCCAGTGTTCATAGCAACAATGTCCACAACAGCCAAACTGGAAGGAGCCAAGATGTCCTTTAACAGATGACTGGATAAAGAAAATGTGGTTCATATATACAATGGAATATTATTCAGTCATCAGAAAGGATGAGTACCTACCATTTACATCGACGTGATGGAAGTGAAGGGTATTATGGTAAGTGAAATAAGTCAATCAGAGAAAGACAATTATCATATGGTTTCACTCATATGTGGAATATAAGAAATAGCACAGAGGATCATAGTGGAAAGGAGGGAAAACTGAATGGGAGGAAATCAGAGAGGGAGACAAACCATGAGAGACTCTTGACTCTGGGAAAAAACAGGGTTGTGGAAGGGGAGGTGGGTGGGGGGATGGGGTAACTGGGTGATGGGCATTAAGGAGGGCATGTGATGTGATGAGCACTGGGTGTTATATGCAACTGATGAATCATTGAACACTACATCAGAAACTAATGATTTACTATATGTTGGCTAATTGAATTTAAATGAAAAAGAGAATTATATCAATATTCCATATTTGTATGTCCTTATCTGTGAATAATTGTCAAGTAAAAAAATAAGAATAGTAGTAACATTGCTGCTGGTAGTAAAAGCTTGTGTGCTTTAACATCTATATTTAAAGCTCATCTTATAAGACTATTTTATGAATGAAAGTAATTAGTATACATTGTGTGAACTGAGTCTGTGTATTTTGTAGTAATCAGGGACTCACAGAAATTATCAATAGGACATGACAGGTTACCTTTATTTTTATGTGGTGAACCTTGGATTTGGACCATCTTGACACATCTTAAAATGTGAATTCAACGACTGGCTGAGACAAACTCTTTTAGGTGTGATTTGAATTAAGATATATATATATATGACATTATCTATCTATCATCTATCACCTATCTATCTATCTATCTATCATCTATCTGTCATCTCTCTAATCATTAGCATAGAAAGAACAGTTTCTCACCCTTCAATGAATATTATAGCAAGGTCTGTATATTTACACATAAGAAAGAATGCATATGTATGTAAAAAAGTACATAATACATAATGCTAATATAAATATAACTTAAAAATAATGTAACATTAATGTACAATTTCTAAGCACATTTTTTCTTTTGAAATTTCATTGTTTTTCATTAATAAAGAAAAACATGGTTGTGTATTGAATACTTCAAATTTGAATTTTTTATTTCAATGTGACCTGAAGCCATTACCTTGAGTATTTTAAACCTTTCAATCTGAAGTGGATTATGGGAGACAACTGGGGGCATCCAGACTCAAAGTTGTGGAGGGAACTTTGCTGTGATCCTTCTGACAACACAGGTTATAACTCATAAAGGAAAGCACTTAACAGATAGAACTCCACAAACCACCTTTTGGCTTCAGTTGGATAACTGAAGTTAAATCTTTGTCTGGTACCACTGTAAATGTTCCAACAACATGCCCAAAATAAATCATTTAATTGAACATGACTTTTACTCTTTATGTTTTACTATATAATGATTCTTTTTAATAAATGGTAAGAGAAAATAATTGTTGGAGTGCTTCTTCCCTATCAACTCATCCTTCCTGGCAAGTTTTCTGTTCCCTGAAATAGATCTTTGGGAAAATCAGAAAAAAGAATGCAATGTTTCTGTTAAAATGCCAGTGATACATTGCACAGTGCTGAGACCTGATGTAGAAAAATGAGCTGCTGCAAATTTCGCTCTAGGGACACGTCAGTACTGTGCAAATACATAGAGGTGAACATTATAGCTTGTACTCAATATTACACCTTAACATATTATCTAATTCTTAAATATGGCAATTTTCTTGGTAGGGATGGCATGCAGGTCATCTGTCAGAATAAATGCTCACTTAACCTGAAAGACCCAAAACAATATTGATTTAGGGGACTGTAGTAAGTCCAATAGGCCTTATATGATTATATCATTGGGCGCTTGTAGGATTCAGGAATGTCTTGTATGTTAAAGATATATCTAGTCTTTCTTCAGCTACCAAAACTTTAACTAACTTTCTGAGGAACGAGTTTATTTATGATGGCAACATTAGTTGATTTTTTAGGCTATTAATCTAAAGATAGAGTATTTCTTTTGACATTAGCCTTTGAATTGGGGTGGCCAGAAAGAGAAAAATAGGGTAGTAGCACCAAACAGTAGCCATGAATAACTGTTGGGCAAAGACTCTTTTATTGCCCTGGAAAAAAATGCAGTCTGATTCTGAGAAGTTCGTCCTCTTATTTGCCTCTCTGAAAACAGTTTAGATTATTTATAAATCAAATTCTTTAGTTAAAATGTGTCCCGAATTGCTGTATGAGTTCTAGTAATTTGGGGGTGGAGTCTTTTGGGTTTTCCACATAAAGTATCATGTCATCTGCGAAAAGAGAGAGTTTGACTTCTTCTTTGCCAATTTGAATACCTTTTATTTCTTTTTTTGTCTGATTGCTGTTGCTAGGACTTCTAGTACTGTGTTGAACAATAGTGGCGAGAGTGGACATCCTTGTCGTGTTCCTGATCTTAAGGGAAAGGCTCTCAGCTTTTCCCCATTGAGGATGATATTTGCTGTGGGTTTTTCATAGATGGATTTTATGAAATTGAGGAATGTTCCCTCTATCCCTATACTCTGATGAGTTTTAATCAGGAAAGGATGTTGTATTTTGTCAAATGCTTTTTCTGCATCAATTGAGAGGACCATATGGCTTTTCTCCCTCCTCTTATTAATGTGTTCTATCACATTGATTGATTTGTGAATGTTGAACCACCCTTACATCCTGGGGATAAATCCCACTTGGTCATGGTGGATGATCCTTTTAATGTATTGTTGGATCCTATTAGCTAGGATTTTGTTGAGGATTTTGGAATCCATATTCATCAGGGATATCGGTCTGAAATTCTCCTTTTTGATGGGGTCTTTGCCTGGTTTGGGGATTAAGGTAATGCTGGCCTCATAGAATGAGTTTGGAAGTTTTCCTTCTGTTTCTATTTTTGAAACAGCTTCAGTAGAATAGGTATTATTTCTTCTTTGAATGTTTGGTAGAATTCCCCAGGGAATCCATCAGGCCCTGGACTCTTGTTTTTTGGGAGGTTTTTGATCACTGCTTCAATCTCGTTACTGGTTATTGGCCTATTCAGGTTGTCAATTTCTTCCTGTTTCAGTCTTGGCACAGAATGGGAGAAGATATTTGCAAATGACACTACAGATAAAGGGCTGGTATCCAAGATCTATAAAGAACTTCTCAAACTCAACCCCCAAAACACAAATAATCAAGTCAAAAAGTGGGCAGAAGATATGAAAAGACACTTCTCTGAAGAAGACATACAAAGGGCTAACAGACACATGAAAAAATGTTCATCATCATTAGCCATCAGGGAAATTCAAATCAAAACCACATTGAGATACCACTTTACACCAGTTAGAATGGCAAAAATGGACAGGGAGAGAAAAACAAATGTTGGAGAGGTTGTGGAGAAAGGGGAACCCTCTTACACTGTTGGTGGGAATGCAAGTTGGTACAGCCACTTTGGAAAACAGTGTGGAGATTCCTCAAAAAATTAAAAATAGAGCTACCCTATGACCCAGCAATTGCACTCCTGGGTATTTACCCCAAAGACACAGATGTAGTGAAAAGAAGGGCCATATGCACCCCAGTGTTCATAGCAGCAATGTCCGCAGTAGCCAAACTGTGGAAAGAGCCGAGATGCCCTTCAACAGATGAATGGATAAAGAAGATGTGGTCCATATATACAATGGAATATTACTCAGCCATCAGAAAGGATGAATACCCAACTTTTACATCAACATGGATGGGACTGGAGGAGATTATGGTAAGTGCAATAAGTCAAGCAGAGAAAGTCAATTATCCTATGGTTTCACTTATTTGTGGAACATAAGGAATAGCATGGAGGACATTAGGAGAAGGAAGGGAAAAATGAAGGGGGGAATTGGAGGGAGAGATGAACCATGAGAGACTATAGACCTGAGAAACAAACAGGGTTTTAGAGGGGAGAGGGGAGGGGGGATTGGTTAGCCCGGCGATAGGTATTAAGGAGGGCACATACTGCATAGAGCACTGGGTGTTATACGAAAACAATGGAATGTGGATCACCACATCAAAAACTAATGATGTATTGTATGGTGACTAACATAACATAATAAAATTAATAAATAATAAATAAATAAATATAAAAAAAATAAAATCTGCCTCTGAATTAAAAAAAATTTTTTTGTAAAAAAAAAAAAAAAAGGTGTCCTAAATAACACAATGTATTTCTAATCTTGTGGCAACATCATAATCAATTCTGAGGATTGCAAAACTGAATATTCTTTTTTTTTTTTAAAGATTTTATTTATTTATTTGACAGAGAGAGACACATTGAGAGAGGCAACACAAGCAGGGGAAGTGGGAGAGGGAAAAGCAGGCTTCCCATGGAGCAGGGAGCCTGATGCGGGGCTCGATCCCAGGACCCTGGGATCATGACCTGAGGCCGAAGGCAGATGTGCTTAATGACTGAGCCACCCAGGTGTCCCACAAAACTGAATATTCTTAACAAAATAAATAAGCAGTGACAATGGCAAACTAACAAACAAAAACCTCAGGAGAATTTATTGAATAATAACTTGACTTGGAAACCTATATGAAGTACTCAAATCCTGGAAGAATGAATAAAAAAATAAATTCCATTATTTTTGAGCACTTATGGTAAGCCAGTTCTGTTATAAATCTTAAGATTACCAACACTTCAGATTTAAGTTTGAAAACAGACTATAATTTAAATATATGGTACAGTGAAATTTAAATGTGAAATCATCCCCTCCAGACTACCAGCATTCCTAGTTGGAATGAAAACAGCATATTCTTATGTTCTGATTCATCAAAGTCCAGTTTTCAGATATTTTGATGATTAAATCTGTCTGGCGAGAGGCCATCAATTTTATGCAGAGGTTTCTCTGTAGGGCTGCCTTGTCATACACTTCTGTAAATGGGAGTTTGAGAACTTTAAATGAAAGAGTGTATAAAGTTTTCTTTGCTGAGTGTTATTAACTGAGGGACTCTGGATTAATTTAGCAGCCAGGTCTGTTCTTTCAGCCATAAGCCATGCTGTCAGAGAAACTTAATTACACTTTAAGTGGGATGCAAATGAGTTGTGACACTACATCATTTCACATGAAAGGTTCATTACTTACATTAACTTGCACAATGCTTGCTCCTAAACCTAGACCTCATTACAATATTCCTGGGATTTTTTTTTAAAACATAGCTAAATGCAACTAGGGTTTTAACTTTTAATAGCCTGTTTCTTTCTTAATATTTAAGACTACAAATGTTCACTTTATTAAATGATTATGAATTCAACTACTGGGTACATGAATGTATTAAGACTGGCAGGAAAAAATGTTCTACCATGTTCTACTCAATATGTATATGTTCTGCTCAATAGCACATTCTTAGTACCAGTTTATTTTCTGAAGTAACTATATGAATAATTTCCTCAGTATTGCTATCCATGGCTTGAAACAGGAAATTTAACAGGCTTTAAAATCAGAAGTTTAAGGCCTCTCATCCTAGGGTTTAATGGATTTTTTCTGAGCATCAGTTGGGTGAGAAATATATAAATGTAAACATATAATACGATTCATATTGATAGGTCACCACCTTGAGTGATAGGGTTAAATTAGTCATGACTATCTGACAAGGTGTTAGGAAAAGTACAAAAAATATATTTGCTCCCATTTTGAAGAAATAGTTAAGTGGTCCTGGAATTCTAAGAGGAGAGAAAGTTCACTTTAGATTTATCCCTCGATTCTCTGATGTGGTGATAAGAGAGTTTTAGGGGAAATTAGTTGTTTTTCTTAACATAATCAGCATAATCAGTCACCATAATCAATCAAGTGTCTGATACTTGTTCTCAAGGATACAGATAAAAGGAAAAACAATAGTGAACTTTCATTTGACACTTATTAAGCACTTTATTTCTATTAGCTCATTTAATATACACACAAAAAACCCTATGAGGCAGGTACTCTATCCCCATTTTACAAATGACAAAACTGAGAAAGACAGTGGTTAATCTTGCCCAAAGTTTC
The DNA here is from genome assembly GCF_964656455.1 of Halichoerus grypus. Taxonomy (NCBI): domain Eukaryota; kingdom Metazoa; phylum Chordata; class Mammalia; order Carnivora; family Phocidae; genus Halichoerus; species Halichoerus grypus. Next base: position 110,259,605 of record NC_135714.1, read on the forward strand.
ATGAGTATGAGAGCCAGGCTTCAAGCCTACTCAGTCTATTTTCAAAGCCCATGCTTTTCACCACTAAGGCATGCTGCCTGAGTTATACAAGGCATTTTTCTATTTATTAAATATAATAGAAATATTTTAAAAATAAGTGAATGGTGAGATCGAAGAAAATCATAGTGGAGAATAGACCTTTATTCTGTAATTTGATGTAATGTCTGTTTAGTGCTATCATGCTATCTCTGTTTATTCAAATAAGCCCCTAGAGATTAGAGTCAAATATTTATTGTACTATAATATACCAACCACTAGATGCTCTTTTATTTTAAGTCATAAGCCTGCCTTTCCCCCCCCCAATGAGTGGCTCATGATATTTATTAAAAATAGACTTTGATATCAAACTCTATAAGTTTGGAAAGGTGATATATGTTCTCCAATTGCAAAATTAGAAAATAAGTTGAAAGCATATAATGCACTGAGCTGCTACTACAATTTAATATACTGAAATTGTAGTTTATTAGCTAGTACTTTGCTGTTTGAAAGAATTATATTATTGTTTAAAAAAATCCAAATTTATCTTCTCATATCATAATATGAACATCTATCTTTTAAATTTTAGGGAATCTGCTCCTAAATTGAGGATAACATGTATGTAATGAAATTTATATTCCTTATTTTGCCAGTCATCAGTTCATTGCCACTCAGCTTCGAACACATCCTTCACTGCCTGGTCTGCAATGATGGAGCTGGATCCTATAATAATTTCTCATTTTCAAAAAGGGTAGTGTTAAGCTAAGACAACAGAGGGCATTGGAGAGACATTGTAGGAGGAAAGAGTTTCTCCTCCTGTTTTAGTGTTTATTTGCTTCTACTGCATCTTATGATCATTTCTTATTTTCAGCAAGCGTAGTGTTAAGCTAAGACAATAGAGGGCAGTGTTGAGACAATGTAGGAGGAAAGTTTCTCTTCCTGTGTCTAATGTTTTCTGTTTGTCTTTTATTTGCTTCCCTTGCATAGCTTCCATGCATGGAGCGAGGGGAGCACCCAGTTGCACTCCACCTTAGCTGTGCTCCCAGAAGACCAGATTCCTTCGTTAACTTGCATTCCTGGCCCTAACTGGGTGACTGCCTCACTGCCAACAAAAATGCTATGCCCTCTGACTGAAATATACATGAAAATGTATATGAAGTTGGTGAAGAATATTAGCATATTAGAGATAGCAGAAACCTTAAGATTCATTTAGTCTAAACCTCCCTTTTTGTAGGAATCCAGAGAGGTTTATTCCAGGTGTTGTCACACCTTTTATGTAGCATGTAACACATTTATTTATTTATTTATTTATTTATTTATTTATTATTTCATGTAACACTTTTAAATCTCCCTTTGCAGGGTTTATATTTAAAAAAATAATGACACCTTTATAATAATGTAAAGCAATCAATTTGAATTGCAAAGGAACTTTTATTTATTATGAAACTACGTATTTATTGACTTTTAACAAATTCTCAAAGTATTTCATGAAATATAAGAATAAAAAATATACTTTTATTTTCTAAGCTAAAGCAAAATTTAAAACCCTGATGAAGCAATAAGCCATGAAAGAATGTGATAAGGACCACAGAGTTGTGCAGAAAGAAGACTGGAGATCAATTTGGGGCAATAAAGAGTGCTTTCATGAAGATGACACTCTTATAAGTAGGGCCTTGAAGGATGTGTAGGTTTGAGAGTTGGACTTGAGGAGTGGGGAATAAGAGCATCTGGATAGTTTAAAACATGGCAAAAGCTCAGAGGCAGAAAAATGTTTCACATATGGATGGAAAATGCCCTCCAGTTTTTTTTTTGTTTTTTTTTTTTTTTACTGTGGCATAGGCTAGATATGGGGGAATAATGGGAAAACTTGGCAAAATAACTGAACTGACAGTTTGAATTCTTATAGATCGTGACACATAGCATTCCAATACAAATCAAGAAAATGTAAGATGAGTTGAGTAAATGAGTTAATCATAATGTATATTCATATAAATTCAAATACATTAACAAATTACATGAGTTAAATAATAGAGCTTTAGAAGAATTTAAAAGAATTTTAGAGGAATAACCAAATTCTTCATCTATGACTTCTGAAAAAAGAGCTTTAAAAAGAGCTAAGAAAGAGTTAAAACCATTTTGAATGTGACATTAATATAAGGATTTCTCACTGAATCATATGTGACAGATTTTGGTTTCATTTTTAGTAATCCTAAAATTACCTTCTTCATCATTGAATTGAATATTAAACATAATATCCAATATTGACTTATATTAAAACAACTTAAAGAGCTTTGTTTTCTGGATAGTAGGGATTATATAACCAGAACAGCCTTCAGTTTTTAGAAACCTAGAAATACTAGATAAACCATAACCTTTCATCTAAATGCTCATAAGAAAATTTGGAAAATCCCAAGGGAGAGAAATGATGAGTAAACAAAACCCCAGGGCAAAAGTTGATGTGGCTACCTAGGGAAGTGGGAGTGGGTTGGTTTCATCTCTGTCATCAAGAACTAAAATTTAGGGGCGCCTGGGTGGCTCAGTCGTTAAGCGTCTGCCTTCGGCTCAGGTCATGGTCCCAGGGTCCTGGGATCGAGTCCCACATCGGGCTCCCTGCTCGGCAGGAAGCCTGCTTCTCCCTCTCCCACTCCCCCTGCTTGTGTTCCTGCTCTCGCTATCTCTCTCTCTGTCAAATAAATAAATAAAATCTTTAAAAAAAAAAAAAGAACTAAAATTTAATGGCTCTGTGGGGACAGAAAATGATGCTGTAGATCTATATGAGTTAGGGGGTTGAAAATGAAATAGAAAATAAAATGAAAAACTATTGAAGAGTTGCAACACCAGTGAATAGGTCAAGGGTGAACTGGAAAAATATCTATCTACTGGAACAGAGAGCCAATTAAATAACATACCTGTCTTAGTCTGAGCTGGGAGTTGGGGTAGCAGAATTTTTCTTGGAGAACTTATAAATAAGGGCCCACCTTCACATTCATTTGGAGCTCAACTTTACACCGTCTAGGTGGTTTATACATTTAATTTTTTAAGTTTTTATTTAAATTTCAGTTAACATACAGTGTAATATTAGTTTCAGGTGTACAATATAGTGATTCAACACTTAGATACACCTGGTGCTCATCACAAGTGCACTCCTTAATCCCCATCACCTATTTCACCCATCCCCCCACCCATCTGCCCTCTTGAAACCATCAGTTTGTTCTCTACAGTTAAAAGTCTGTTTCTTGGTTTGCTTCTCTCTCTTTTTTCCCCTTTGCTTGTTCATTTTGTTTCTTAAATTTGACATGAGTGAAATCATATGGTATTTGTCTTATCCTAATATGTCTATCATATTTCACTTAGCATAATACTCTCTAGCTCTATCCATGTCATTGCAAATGGCAAGATTTCATTCTTTTTATTGGCTGAGTAATATTCCATTGTGTATATATACCACATCTTTATCCATTCACCAATCGATGGACCCTTGGGCTGTTTTCATAATTTGGCTATTGTAGATAATGCTGCTATGAACATTGTGGTGTATGCATCCCCTTGAATTAGTATTTTTACCTCCTTTGTTTAATACCTAGTAGTGCAATTGCTTGATTGTAGGGTAGTTCCACTTTTAACTTTTTGAGGAACCTCCATCCTGTTTTTCAGAGTGTCTGCACTAGTTTGCATTACCACCAACAGTGCATGAATGTTTCCCCTTGTTCTACATCCTCACCAGTACCTGTTGTTTCTTGTGTAGTTGATTTTAGCCATTCTGACAGGTTTGAAGAGTTATCTCATTGTAGTTTTGATTTGCATTTCCCTGATGATGAGTGATGTTGAGCATCTTTTCATGTGTCTATTGGCCATCTGGATGTTTTCTTTGGGAAAATGTCTGTTCATGTCTTCTGTCCATTTTTTAATTGGATTGTTTGTTTTTTAGGTGGTGTTTAAATTCTATATATGCTTTGGATACTAACCCTTTATGAGAGATGTCATTTGCAAATATCTTTTCCCATTCTGTAGGTTGCCTTTTAGTTTTGTTGATTGTTTTCTTTGCGGTGTAGAAGCTTTTTATTTTGATGAAATCCCAATAGTTTACTTTTGCTCTTGTTTCCTTTGCCTCAGGAGACCTATCTAGAAAGAAGCTGCTATGGCCAATGTCAAAGAGGTTATTGCTTATGTTTTCCTCTATGATTTTTATGGTTTCAGGTCTGACATTTAGGTCCTTTATCCATTTTGAATTTATTTTTGTGTATGGTGTAAGAAAGTGGTCCAATTTCATTCCTCTGCATGTGGCTGTCCAATTTTCCCAGCACCATTTATTGAAGAGACTGTCTTTTTCCATTGGTTTTTCTTTCCTGATTTGAGGAAGATTAATTTGACCATATAGTTATGGGTTATTTCTGGGTTTTCTATTCTGTTCCATTGTGTTTGTTTTTGTTCCAGTACCATACTGTTTTGATCACTACAGCTTTGTAACATGAAGTCTGGAATTGTGATGCTTCCATCTTTGCTTCTCTTTTTTCAAGGTTGTGTTGGCTATTCAGGTTCTTTTGTGGTTCCATAAAAGTTTTAGGATTGTTTGTTCTAGCTCTGGGAAAAACGCTATTAGTATTTTGATAGGGATTACATTAAATGTGCAGATTGCTTTGGGTAGTATAGACATTTTAACAATATTTGTTTTTCCAGGCCATGAGCATGGACTATCTTTCCATTTCTTTGTGTCATCTTCAATTTCTTTCATCAGTGTTTTATAGTTTTCAGAGTACAGCTCTTTCATCTCTTTGGTTAGGTTTATTCCTAGGTATCTTATTGTTTTTGGTGCAATTGTAAATGTGATTCCTTAATTTCCCTCTCTGCTGCTTCATTATTGGCGTATAGAGATGCAACAGATTTGTGTATGTTGATTTTGTATCATGTGACTTTACTGAATTCATTCATCAGTTTTAGCAGTTGTTTGGTGGAGTTTTTTGGATTTTCTTTGTAGAGTATCATGTCATCCGCAAATAGTGAAAATTTTACTTCTTCCTTACTAATTTGGATGCCTTTTATTTCTTTTTGTTGTCTGATTGCTGTGGTTAGGACTTCCAGGACTATGTTGAATAAAATGGTGAGAGTAGACATCCTTTCTTGGTCCTGACTGCAGGGGAAAGAATCTCAGTTTTTCCCTAATGAGGATGATGTTAGCTGTGGGTTTTTCAGAGATGGCCTTTATTATGTTGAGGTATGTTCCCTCTAAATCTACTTTGTTGAGGGTTTTTTTTTTTTTATTATGAGTGACTGTTGTCTTTTGTCAAGTGCTTTTTCTGCATCTATTGAAAGGGTCATGTGGCTCTTATCCTTCCTCTTGTTGATGTGATGTATCATGTTGATTGATTTGTGAATGTTGAACCACCTGGCAACCCAGGAATAAATTCCACTTGATCATAGTGAATGATTTTTTTTAATGTGTTGTTGGATTCAGTTGGCTAGTATTTTGTTGAGGACTTTTGCATCTATCTTTATCAGAGATATTGGACTGTGGTTCTCTCTCTCTCTCTCTCTCTTTTTTTTTTTTGTGGTGTCTTTATCTGTGTTTGGTATCAGAGTAATGCTGGCTTCATAGAATGAATTTGGAAGTTTTCCTTTCTGTTTTATTTTTTGGAATAGTTTGAGTCAATAGGTATTGACTTTTGTTTAAATGTTTGGTAGAATTTGCCTATGAAGTCATCTGGTTCTGGACTTTTGTTTGTTGGAGTTCTCTGATTACTGATTCAATTTCTTTGCTGGTAGTCGGTCTGTTCAAATTTTCTGTTTCTTCCTGTTTCAGTTTTGGTAGGTATATCTTTCTAGGAATTTATGCATTTCTTCTAGTTGTCCATTTTTCATAATATTCTCTTATAATTGTTTTTCTGTGGTGGTTGTGGTTATTTCTCTTATTTGTGATTTCATTTATTTGGGACTTTTCTCTTTTTTTCTTGATAAGTCTGGCCAGAGGTTTATCAATGTTTCTTTTTTTCAAAGAACCAGCTCCTGGTTTTACTGATCTGTTCTATTGTGTTTTTAGTTTCCATAGCATTTATTTCTGTTCTAATCTTTAATATTTCCTTCCTTCTGCTGTTTTTGGGTTTTGTTTGTTGTTCTTTGTCTAGCTCTTTTAGGTGTAAGGATAGGTTGTTTGAGATTTTTCTTGCTTTTTGAGGTAGGCCTGTATTGCTTGCTATAAACTTTTCTCTTAGAACTACTTTTGCTGTGTCCCATAGATTTTGAACTGTTGTGTTTTCATTTTCATTTGTTTCCATATACTTTTTAAATTTCTTCCTAGATTTTCTGGTTTATTTCATAGCATGTTATTTAACCTTTATGTATCTGTAGTCTTTCCAGATTTTTTCTTGTGTTTAACTTGTAGTTTCATGTAGCGTTGTGGTTGGAAAGGGTACATGGTGTTATTTCAGTCTTTTTGTATTTGTTGGGTCCTGTTTTGTGGGCTAATATGTGATCTCTTCTGGAAAATGTTCCATGTGCACTTGCAGAGAATGTGTATTCAGCCATTGTTTCCTTGTTGATTTTCTGTTTAGATGATCTATCCATTGATGTAAGTGGGATGTTACAGTCTCCTATTACTATGTTATCATCAATTAGTTCCTTCATTTTTGTTATTAAATTTTTATATGTAAACAGTATGTAATATATTTTTGGGTGCTCCCATGTTGGATGCATAAATATTTACAATTGTATCTTCTTGTTGGATTGTCTTCTTTATGATTATATAATGCTCTTGTTTGCCTCTTTTTACAATTTATTTTAAAGTCTAGTTTGTCCAGTATAAGTATTGATACTCCAGCTTTCTGTTGACATCCATTTGTGTAACAAATGTTTTTCCACCCCCTCACTTTCAGTTTGCAGGTCTAAATGGTCTAAATGATCTTTAGATCTTTAGGTCTAAATGAGTCTCTTATAGGCAGCATATAGATAGGTTTTTTTTTTTTTAATTCATTCTGACACTGTATGTCTTTTATTTGGAATGTTTAGTCTATTAACATTCAAAGTAGTTATTGATAGATATGTATTTATTGCCATTTTATTACTTGTTGTTTCTGGAGATTTTCTCTAATTCTTTCTTGTCTTTGTCACCTTTGGTTTCACTTTCACACTCAAAGAATTCCCTTTAATATTTTCACAGGGCTGGACTAGTGGTCATGAACTCCTTCAGTTTTTGTTTGGGAAACAGACAAACTGTTGTTCCAAATGATACAAACTGTTATTCTGAATGAACAGACAAATTGCTGTTCTGAAACAGACAAACTGTTATTCTGAATGATAGCCTTGCTGGATAGAGTATTCTTGGCTGCAGATTTTTTGCATTCAGCCCTTTAAATATATCATGCCACTCGCTTCTGGATTGTCAAATTTCTGTTGAGAAATCTCCAGCTAGCCTTATGGATTTTCCCTTGTAAGCTAAGTACTTCTTTTGTCTTTTTGCTTTTAAGTTTTTTTCTTTATCACTATATTTTGCAAATTTAATTACAATATATCTTGGTGTTGGCCTGCTTTTGTTGATTTTGTTGGGAGTTCTCTGTGCCTCCTACATCTGGATGTCTGTTTCCTTCCCTCAATTAGGGAAGTTTTCTGCTATTATTTCTTGAAATAAATTTTCTGCCCCCCTTTTATCTCTCTTCTTTTGGGACTCCTATAATACAAATGTTATTACATTTGATGGAGTCACTGTTTCCCTAAATCTATTCTTGTGTTGTATATTTCTTCTTTCTCTCTTTTGTTCAGCTTCATTATTTTTCATTACTTTGTCTTCTAGATTATCAATTCATTTCTCTGCTTGTTCCAACCTGATGTCATTGTATCACTCCTGTTTCCAATCTCATTTATTGTATTCTTCTTCTCTGATTGATTCTTTTTGAACTCTTTTATCTCTGTGGTAAGGGTCTCACTGATGTCTTCTATTCTTTTCTCAAACCCAGTGAGTATCTATATGATTCTTGCTTTAAATTCTCCATCAGTCATGTTATTTATACCTGTTTTGCTTAGGTATCTGGCCATGGCCTTATCTCATTCTTTCATTTTGGATAAATTCCTCCATCTTGGCATTTTACCTAAGTCTCTGTCTTCTATGTATTCAAAAAGCCAATTATATCTCCTGCTCCTGAAAGTACTGGCCTTATGAAGAAGAAGTCATGTAGTGCTCAGGGCCTGGCACTTCAGGGAGTGTCTCTGGTGTGTGCTGAGTGTGCTCTGCTGTTGTGTTTTGGCTGCTCTGTCCTTCAGGTAAGTCATCTGTAAAGGCTGTCTTTGTCTGCTGGGCAGTGTTTGGTCCCTGGCCTGAATGTTGTGAGTTTTAACTAGGTGTGCTCTGGTCTGCTTGTGAAATGAGACCTGACACCACTTCCACAAGAACTGAGGCCCTGTAGAACTCTCTGGTCTGGAGATGTGTTGTGGGCAGGGGTCTGTGCTGGTCTTCTGGGCGAAGGGCCTACTGTGCCGCTACTGAGGCAACCTTGACTGAGAAAAGCAGTCCCCCTAGAGTGCAGGGGAATGGGGCTTGGTGTAAACAAGTAAGGCAGCGAGTATAGGTACTGTATTGCTTCCTGCAGGTGGCTCTGTGTTTATGCTGAAGGGCAAGAAAGGAAAATGACACCAGCCAGCAACTCTGTTTTCAGACAGGTGTCTCTGTGAATGCTGCCTCTTAGAGAAGTGCTTAGAGAAGTGCTTTTAATCTACCCCTGTATGCCCCATGTTCTCTTCAGATCACTATTTCCATGCTGTCTGCCCCCAGGTTGTTTGCCTGCCTTCTTTCCAGGAGCAGCGCTGTTCCCTCTGGGCTCTATCCCAGTGAAATCTGCTGACCTTTAAAATTCTTGGCTTTAAGCCTGGCTGGTTGCAAGAACTCACAAATTCAACCCTTCTTGTTTCCCAGGCCAATGGCTTGGGGGAAACATTCTCCTTGTGTGTTCCCTTGTGTGCTCCTCTCTCTCTCTTGCCCTTCTCCACCACCATGACTCCCTCCCCTCTGCAGCAGCCAGGATCCCTTTCTTCCTTAAACCATTTCTCCATACTTCCTATCTTGTTTGATGTGGCCTCTTCCCTCCCTTTTGTTGTGGAGTTTGCTCTGTCAGTCTTCAGGTCAATTTGTGGGTTATTTAGGATGATTTGATAGTTACCTAGTTGTGTTCATGGTGCAAGACAAGCCTAGTGTCCTCCTACTCTGCTGCCATATTCCAACAGGTCTCCCAGTGGTTTATATATTTAGAAATTAACCCAAAACATAATTTCAACTCATAATATATCTGGCAACACAGAGATGAAGAACCACAAATAATCCTAGAGGCCAGGCTTCATAGAGTTTAGAGCATTTTAGTGGTGTATAGTATTGTGTGTGTGTGTTTGAAGGAGGATAGAGACACAGATAAACTTCAGACTTTCTTATGTCAATTGCTTATTCATATGAAAACAAAAATGAATCCATAGATTATAACATAAATCAATTCTAGATGCATTAAAGATCCAAACATGAAATGCAAAACTAAACTGCTTTCAGAATAAAATATAGGAAAAACTATTTTGGATCTCATGGATAGATTTCTTAAACAGGACCCAGAAAGCATAAAATTGATTAACTTAAATACAAAATTTTCTGTGCATCATAAGGCACTGTAAACATTGTTGTTAAGAGTATAGATTAATACAGCTACTTTGAAGAGCAATTGGAGACACAAACTTGAAGTTGTGCATAACCTTAGAACTCAATAATTCCATTCCTACATGTATAATCTAGAGACACTTCCTTACATATGTACAGGAAATATAAGAATGTTTATTAAAACATTTTTTTAAAAATTGAAAACAACTTAAATGTCTATCGATAGGTGAATGAATGAACAAATTTCATTATATTATTTTTTTTAGAATAAAACAATTAAAATTATGAGTTAATAGCTAAATTACCAAAATAGATAATCTACAAAATATAACCTTGCTTATATATAGTATAAGCACGGTATACTACTATTTTATAAAGAATAGAAACATGCAAGATAACACTTATTGTATACACATACAGAGTTTATATAGTAAAATTTTAAGAACATGATTAGAAATGATAAGCAACAAATTTAGGATAATGGCTGTTTTGAGAGAGGGAGGAAGATAAATAGGATTTTTTCTTAAGTTGGGTATGTTAAAAAATGATTAAAGAAGACAACTTAGGTGATACAAACAAATTTTAATGTTTTATGAAGCAGAAAGTCTCCATTTGGAGAACTGCAAAAAGGGTGAAAGGCAGGAAGCTTTTATAAGATAAAGAATAAAGAACAAGGAAGAGGGGCACCTAGGTGGCTCAGTTGGTTAAGTGTCTGCCTTTGGCTCAGGTCATGATCTCAGGGTCCTGGGATCGAACCCTGTGTTGGGCTCTCTGCTCTGCGGGGAGCCTGCTTCTCCCTCTCCTGCTCCCCCTGTTTGTGTTCCCTCTCTCTGTCAAATAAATAAATAAAATCTTAAAAAAAAGGAACAAGGAAGAGACAAATAGACAATTTCTGACTGGCTGTGGCCACATAGTTAACCTCATTTGGGGTGAGAAGGAACAAGAAAATAAGTATAAAGCTCAGAGTTGGCTTGGTGTTTAGGGATTGGCTGAATGGATACACTGTATTTCTGATCAAACAGAACATTTATAGGGACATGAAAGTTATATGAATTTTGTTTTGCTGGTGTGTAACCTGGGCAGGAGTGGCTCCATCTCAGAAAGTTATTTTTGAAATATTTTGGAAAGTTATCTTTGGAAGTTATTTCAACAGGTAGTAGGTGTTTATTATACCTATATCTTTCAGCATGGCTAAAAGATTTCATAATAAAACAACTATGACAGCTTCTTAATATCAAAATAAAAAATTAGCATACTGGCTTGTTCACAACATATTTCCCCAATATTCCTTATGGGTGTGATTTTTAAATCTATGTAAATCAAAAGATTAATATTAAAAATAAACATAAAAATTATAAAAATATGGATAAAATCTTGACATATTTTAAACAAGTAATATCATAGATTAATATCCCATGGAAATTACAGTATTTTGAAAACAAAAAGAAAGATCTTTGGAGTTATAAGGATTTTTAGAGTTAATGTCTCTTAGCTTTCTCACTTCATTTCTTGACAGATGATAAAGCCCTAGATGTACAAAGATTAAGTAGTTTACTCAAACCACTCAGGAAAATAGAATCCAATTCTTTTGCTCCCTAATCTAAGGTTGAGATATCAATACTTTAGACTTCCTTCTTGCTAGATTATATGTTTTAAAATAAAAATCAACCTGAAACTATACTGATTGTTATCTTTAATAACACATTCTTCCTTTACATTTTCCACCATTTCATGCATATACGGTTCTAAATTTTAGTATGTAACAAAATTACAGAGGGCAATCAATATTGGAAAGTGCACTAGAGTGGCAGTCTTTAGTCTTTCAGAACTTTAATTTTGTACATCTACTGAACATAGATAACAATGGCTCATTAACCATGAAATCTGGGCAATTTGTCAAAAAGATATCAGTGTTGCAAGGCACCATTTGACTCAGCATTCTAGTACTCCCTGCCAACTCCCTACCTGAAAACTAAATAATAATCTGCCACTCTAGCAGTGACCTGAAGTATGGGTCTTTCTCTCCATTGGAGAAGAACATTAGGAGGAAATGTTCTTAAATGTTTCATTCTTATTTCAGAACCTCAGCAAAACCACTTGTCTGATAGTTTTCTGATCGATTACCATAAAACCGACAATCTCACCCCCATTGAGGGCAAGGGTAATGCATGCTAGGATTTCAGGCCTGAAAAATGGCACATACATAATCATCACAGTCCCACTATCAGCCTTTAATCTGCTTCCTGCATCCTTCAATGTTTGGGAATTCTATTTTAAAGTAATTTTCTCTTTTAGCAAAAGGATCTGGCTCTGCACACAGTGGTTTTTCCTCAAACAAGGTTTTATTTAGAAAGCACAATTTTGGGGAGATGTAAGTAGGATTTTCCTAAGCTTTTGGTTGCTTTGAGACAAGGCTATTAAAAGTCTGCCTAAAAGCTGTTTTGGCATGCAATAAGGCAAACCTCCATTTGTGGTATAGCATTAATGAAGTATGTATCTCTAGAGCTGAGGATGTTGTTGTTGGCTTTGTTTTTTAAAATGATGGCTCAAATGTTTACAGCCTCGTACATGCACTAAGATAAAAAATCAGTGCAATTGGAGAAAAAAAACACAATGGTTTAAAACAGTTTGGAAGAAAAGAAAGTATCCCAATAAATCACTTGTCATTGTGGATAATAGAATACTGAATCATCTTCTATCAGCTAGAATAAAGGTTAAAACACTTTGCTCTCTAAAATCTATGATCTTGCTGGCACATTCAATAGTGAATTCCATCATTATTGCCTTTGGTAGTGGAAACACTTCTCTTTCCTGTAATTGTTTATAATTCCTGAAAACTCTTAAGGATTGTCATCTGCTTTAATAAGTAATAACTCCTCTGCTGAATGTGTTGAGAGATAGCAATAATAGGAAGAGAGAAGGAAATTTCTTTTCCCAGCAAGAATAAAATGCTGACAGAATGTTTCTCAAATTATTTAAAGCATTTTGCATTAAAAAAAGGAGTTTCAAAAAGAAAGATTGTCTTGCTCTGAAAGATGATAGGATTAAAATGCAAGGGTATAGCATTGAAAACTTAATTTGAAAACCTTGAGGTATTCCATTTAGACCATGATCAGCAGCAATTTATCACTCAGTCCAACCATTAGTCCTCCTGAAGTTTATCTCTTGACTGATCACCTGTTAATCTCTTTTGCATCACTTGCATCCTCTTTTTGAAAACTTTTGAAGATTTTATTTAAATAAAAATTGTGCATGCACATTATTTAAGGAGTTGAAATATGCTGCCAGGTTTACTATAAAAACAATATTCTCCAGACATGCTTCCCACCATTCCCTCCAGCCCAGAGGAACCCCTTAGTTGATTATTTAACCCTTTGTGTATTTATATTATAGTTTGTTAGATAGTTAAGGATTGCATGATTATAACCATGTAAGTACTCTTCAAAGAGTTAAGTTAGGTAGTAAACTATGTTTACATTAACTTTCCTATGCAATTTATGGTTTTCCTAGAAAATATGGTTGTCTTATTTATTGATTTTGCTGTTCTATATACCTTTCATTAATGAAACCTCAAATTCTCTGCAGTTGTCTAAGTCACCTCCCTAGATGTTCAGTTGTATCAGGCTTTCTATCAAATTAATTTTTTTGGAGTCATCTCTCCCAGAGCTTGTTCCAGTCTGGGCTGTTTTCCCTCCATATCTGGGGTACAGTTGACATTCTGGGATTTGTCATTATGCTGGGGATCCCTTCACCTTCTCTCCTTGGTTTGATCTCCTATTTTTTCTATCCTAGGTCTTCCTCATGGTTGGTTTGCTCTCATTTGGTAGAGTATGTCCTGGAATAGCTTTCACAGAAAGCATGGTTTGTAACTTTACATGTATAGATATGTTTTTATCCTACCCTGAAATATCAATTATGTCTTTCAAATTTTATCAAGGTAAAATTCATATATAGTATTGCACAAGTCCTAAATATACAGTTTGATGACTTTTATATATATGTACCTGTATACACCCAAATGAAGATATAGAACACTTCCATTAGTCAAAAAGTTTTCTTAGTGCCCCATGTTAGTCAGTACCCACTCTTCAGGAGTTACCATTATTCTGACTACTATAACATGGATTAATTTTGCCTTCTTGAATGTCATAAAAATGGAATCATATAGTATGTACTTTTTTGCATTTATGTTTTTTCTCTCCATATGTTTTTGAGATTCATCCATATAATTGTGTTTAACAATAATTTTTCATTTTTTAGCTACTTAATATTACATTGTATGGATAGGTCACAAAATATTATATTTTCTTTTGGAAGCTTTTAAAAATGATACTTTATGTTTAACGTTTAGGTCTATGATCTACTTAAAATTAATTTTTTTAATATGATGCAAGGAATGGACTAAGGTTCCCTTTTTTTCCATATGGATACCTAATCATTAGCATCCTTTATTGAGAAAAACATTGTGTTCTTCACTGAATTACAGTGAACCTTTGAGTAAATCAGATGACTATATACATGTGGGTGTCTTTCTGAATTCTGTTCTGTTCTATCAATCTATTTACCTATCCTTGAACCATTAACATAGGCTTGATTGTTGCAGTTGTATCACGTAAGTTTTGATATCTAAAAGTATAAATCCTCCAGCTTAATTCTTCAAGGTCATCTTGGCTTTTCAAGGTTCTCTGCATCTTCATATAAATTTTAAAATCAACTTGTCAATGTCCACCAAAAAAAGTCCCCAAAACAAAAAACAAAAATAAAATATAAAAAGCTATGGATTATAACTGGGATTGAATCAAATCTATAGGTCATTTTGGGTAAGATTTGATATTTTAGCAATATTGATTCTTCTAATCCACAAACATGTTATTCCACTTATTTAGATATTTTTTGCTTTCTCTCATCAGTGTTTATACTTTCCAATATAAAGATTTTGTACAAATTTTGTTGGCTCTGTATAAATTTGTTGGATTTACTCCTAGGTATTTTATATTTTTTGATTCTTTTGGAAATGATATTTAAAAGAATTTCATTTGCCAATTGTTTGTTGCTAGTAAATAAAATCCAATTAATCTTTGTATGTTGAACTCATATTCAGTGAACTTGCTCTGTACTTATTAATTGAAATAGTTTGTAGATTATTTTAGATTTTATACATATATAAAAATATCACTGCAAATAATGACAATTTTACTTCTTTCATTCTAATATTTATATCTTTTATGTGTTTTCCTAACCTTGTAATAGTAGTTTGGATCTCTTCAACAGTGATGAGTAGAGTGGTGATAGTGGGCATTCCTCTTGCTCTGCTCTTTCTTAGGGGGAGGTGTTCAATATTCACCATTAATTATAATATTATCTGTAAGTTTTTCTTTGGTGCCCTTTATTTGATTGAGAAATTTCTTTTGTATTGCTAGTTTGCTGAGAGTTTTTATCATGAATGGATGTTGAATTTTATCAATTACATTTTCTTAGTCTATTGATATATTGTTTTTCTTTATTTTGTTGATGTGGTAATTTACATTGATTGTGTTTCAAATGTTAAATCAATCCTGCATTCTGGGAATAAACCCTACTTGCTGTTAATATCTTATCCTGTTAATATATTGCTGGATTTGATTTGCTAATATTTCATTTAGGTCTTTTTAATCTATGAAAAATATTGACCTGTAATTTTCATTTATTGTTGTATCTTTGTTAGATCTTGGTATCAAGGTTACACTAGCTTGACATTTGAATGATAGTTTAGTTGGTTATGGAATATTAGGTTGGAAATAATTTCCTTCCAATGTTTTCTAATGTCCAATGTGCTCTTAGGAAGAATTATATCATTATAATTTATATTGTAGCCTATTGGATCTTCATATGTTTCTGATATTCTACAATTTAATTACACTGTACTTTACTCTGTCTCCATTTTCATCACTGTGCTGGGAAGTAAGGTGTATTTTTAATTTTCCAACTCAGATCCTTCAGTTGTGGGATATTTTCATGAATTATTTCATCAGTAGTTTAGTAGGCTGCATAATACTCTCCAACACCACCCCCTTCCTGTCAAGATATCCATATCCTAATTCTTAGAACCTGTGATCTTACCTTATATGCCAAAAAGGACTTGCAGATGTGGTCAAGTTAATTATCTTGATATAGGAAGACTATTATGGATTATTTGGCTGGGCCTGATATAATAGTTCTTATAAGAGGTATGCAGAAGGAGTTAGAGTCCTAGAGAAGGCCATGTGATGACAGAAGCATAGATACGTACTTTGAGGATGGAGGAAGGGAACCGCATGAGAAAGAATACAGGTCGTTGCTACAGGCTGGGAAAAGCATGGAAATGACTTCTTCCTAGAGCCTCCAGAAGGGACCAGCCCTGCCAACACCTTGACATTAGCCCAGTGAAACTGATTTTAATCTTCTGGTCTCTAGTAGTGTAAAAGAATAAATTTGTGTTTTTTTTTTTAAACCATCAAGTTTGTGATACTTTGTTTCAGCAGCCATAGGAAACAAATACAGATGATTTTCTTCTCTTTCTTTTCTCTGTTCTCTTTTGTTTAACTCCTGTTTTCTTATAGCTTCTTGACCACACTGGAAATTTTCTTAATATTTAGTTTCTTTATCTTTTTGCCCAACTTTCTAGAATATTTCCTAACTTTCTTTTCACACTTATGTTTTTGATTTTTCATTTCCACTATCAAAGTTCTAATTTTCTAGGAAATTGCTTCTCTTTTTGTTTTCAGAAAGTTCTTTTTTAAAATGGTACTCTGTTGGAGGGGAGAAGTTAAGATGGTGGAGGAGTAGGGGGACCCTGAGCTTGTCTAGTCCCTTGAACATGGCTAGTTATCAAATCCTTCTGAATACCCAAGAAATCAGAGTTCTGAGAGAACAAAATCTGCAAGTCTATAAGTAGAAAAGCGACCACCTTTTGGAAGGTAAGAGATGCATAAGTTCACTTGGGGGAGGCATAACTGGACACTGCAGTGGGGAGGGAGCCTGCTTATGGAGGCTACCACAAGGTACTAGAAGTGGTGGAGCACAAAATCTGAACGTTTGGAAGTTTGCTACTGTCTGGGACCTGCCTGGCTTAAAGGTGTTCAGGTGGCAAAGAGGGGTGGAATCCCAGGAGTGACAGGGTGGTCTGAGGATCCCCTTGGCAGCAGGAAGAACAGGTGGCGCCAAGCTGCTGCACTGTTCCCAGGTATAAGAACTGGGAAGCCAGATGAGGGCAGCAGGTCTTAGTGCTGGCTTTCTGCTATAAACTGCAAACTGCCTCATGGTGGTGTGATCACTTCCCTGGGCCTGGCCAGCAAGCATGGTGAGACCATCCCCCAGAGGAACAGGGCAGGTATATGGCACAGGAATCCCTGAAAATTGGAATTTTGAAAGCTAGTTGTGCCTGAGATAAAAAGGCTCAGATATGGGCAGGGTGAAGATAGGGTGAAGATGGAAACTGGGGACACAAATAGGGTAATTGACTGCTTTTCTGTGAGAGCTCCCTGAAGAGCAGGGGCCACAAGCTTCCAGCTCCAAGGCTAAATAGCTGGGTGCAGCCATAGTCATCCTGCCCATCAGGGCTAAAAGTCTTCAGGGAACAAAACAGTGCCACCTAGTGAAGGCTGCAGCTGATATAACAAGCCTCCCCCTTTTGCACCCTGGAGTCCCATCTCCACTGAAGCAACTCAGCATGAGAATGAGCATAGCAGGCCGCTCCCCAAGAAGACCAGCACAAACATCTAGCTCACATCAAGTTTATTGATCATAGAGTGCTGCAAAACTTCAGCTCTAGGGAAAATAGGATCTAGCTTCCTTTTTACTTTTATTCTTTATTTTTATTATTATTATTTTCATTTATTTTGTTTTCCAATTCCTTTTTAAAATTTTTTATTTATTTAAAAATTTTTATTTTTACATATGTACTCTATGTATATATTAAATTTTTTGTTTACTTTCATTTTATTTTATTTTATTTTATTTTTAATTTTGGGATCTAGAGTCTTTTAAAAAGCAGATCAAAACACATCCAGGATCCAGTTTTTTTGGTATTCTTGTTTTTGTTTTTTCTTTGGTTTTGTTTGTTTGTTTGTTCTTTTTTCTCTTTCTTCTTTTCTTTTCTGAACAAAATGAGAAGATAAGACAGAGAAATTCATCCCAAAGAAAGAACATGAGGTGGAACCCACGGCCAGGGATTTGATCAATATGGATATAAGTAAGATGTCTGAAATAGAATTTAAAACAACGATTATAAAGATACTAGCTGGGCTTGAAAAAGAGCATAGAGCACACACTAGAGAATCCCTTACTGCAGAGATAAAAGAACTAAAATCTAGTCAGACGGAAATTAAAAATGCTATTACTGAGATGTAAACACAAATGGAGGCCATAAAAATGAGGATGGATGAAACAGAGTAGTGAATCAGTGATATAGAAGATAAAATTATGGAAAATAATGAAGCTGAAAAGAAGAGGGAAAGGAAAATACTAGATCATGAAGGTAGACTTAGGGAACTCGGTGATCCAATAAAGCAAAATAGTACCTGTATCATAGGAGTCCCAGAAGATGAAGAGCAGGAAAAAGGGGCAAGAGGTTTTTTTGAACAAATTATAGCTGAGAAATTTCCTAATCTGGGGTAGGAAGTAAGCATTCAAGCCCAGGAGGCACAGAGAACTCCCTTAAAAATCAACAAAACAGATCAACATCATGACATATTATAGAGAAACTTGCAAAATACAAAGATAAAGAGAGCATTCTGAAAGCAGCTAGGGAGAAAAGGTCCTTAATCTACAAGGGTAGACACATAAGAGTGGCAGGAAACCTGTCCACAGAAACCTGGCAGGCCAGAAAAGCATGGCATGATATATTCAACATACTAAATGGGAAAAATATGCAGCCAAGAATACTTTATCCAGCAAAGCTGTCATTCATAATAGGAGAGATAAAGAGTTACCAAGACAAACAAAATTAAAGGAGTTTGTGAACACTAAGTCAGCTCTGCAAGGAATATTAAAGGGGACACTTTGAGTGAAAGAGAGACCAAAAGTATCAAAGACTAGAAAGGAACAGAGACAATCTACAGGGACAGTGACTTTACAAGTAATACAATGGCACTAAATTTGTATCTTTCAATAATTACTTTGAATGTAAATGGACTAAATGCTCCAATCAAAAGATATAGGCTATCAGAGTGGATACCACTCTGTCCATTTATCATGATAATGGACATCAAAAGAAAGCTCAAGTAGCCATCCTTAAATCAGATAAACTAGATTTTAAACCAAAGGCTGTAATAAGAGTTGAAGAAGGACATTATAACATAATAAAGGAGTCTATCTAACAATAGTAAATATTTATGCCCCTAACTTGGGAATAGCCAAATATATAAATCAATTAATAACAAATTTAAAGAGACTCCTAGATAATAATACAGTAATAGTAGGGGACTTTAACACCCCACTCACAACAATGGAAAGATCATCTAAGCAAGATCAAGAAGGAAACAAGGGCTTTGAATGACACACTGGACCAGATGGACTTAACAGATACATTCAGAGCATTTCATCCTAAAGCAGCAGAACACACATTCTTCTTGAGTGCACATGGAACATCTCCAGAATAGATCACATACTGGGTCACAAATCAGGACTCAACCAGTACAAAAAGATTGAAATCATACCATGCTTATTGACCACAATGGTATGAAACTTGAAGTCAACCACAAGAAAAAATTTGGAAGGAATACAAATACATGGAGGTTAAAGAACAGCCTACTAAAGAATGAATAGGTCATCCATGAAATTAAATAAGAATTTAAAAATGCATGAAAGCATATGAAAACAGGACAATTCAAAACCTTTGGGATGAAACAAAGCAGTCCTAAGAGGGAAGTATATAGCTTACCTCAAGAAGCAAGAAAAGTCTCAAAGACACAACCTAACCTTACACTTAAAGGAGCTGGAAAAAGAACAGAAAACAAAGCCTAAATCCAGCAGGGAAGGGAAATAATAAAGATTAGAGCAGAAATCAATAATATAGAAATAAAAAAAAACAGTAGAATAGATTAATGAAATTAGGATCTGATTCTTGGAAAGAATTAACAACACTGATAACCCCCTAGCCAGACTTATCAAAAAGAGAAAGAACCCAAATAAATAAAATCATGAATGAAAGAGGGGAGATCATAACTAACACTGAAGAAATACAAACAATTATAAGGGAATATTATGAGCAAGTATATGCCAACAAATTAGGCAATCTGGAAGAAATGGATATATTCTCCAGGCTAACCCATCCCCCCACTCCTCTCCCCTTTAAAACTCTCAGATTGTTTCTCAGAGTCCGTAGTCTCTCATGGTTCATCCTTCCCTCCAATTTTCCCCCCTTCATTTTTCCCTTCCTTCTCCTAGTGTTCTCCATGCTATTCCTTATGTTCCACAAATAAGTGAAACCATACGAAAATTGACTTTTCTGCTTGACTTATTTCACCTAGCATAATCTCCTCCAGTCCCATCCATGTTGATGTAAAACTTGGGTATTCATCCTTTCTGATGGGCTGAGTAATATTCCATTGTATATATGGACCACATCTTCTTTATCCACTCATCTGTTGAAGGGCATCTCAACTCTTTCCACAGTTTGGCTATTGCAGACATTGCTGCTATGAACACTGGGGTGCATATGGCCCTTCTTTTCACTACATCTGGCATGTACTGCATGGAGCATTGGGTGTTATATGAAAACAATGAATTGTGGATCATTACATCAAAAACTAATGATGTATTGTATGGTAACTAACATAACATAATTAAAAAAAAAAGAAATGGATATATTCTTAGAAACATATAAACTACCAAAACTGAAACAGGAAGAAATAGAAAATCTGAACAAACCCATAACCAGGAAAGAAATAGAATCAGTAATCAAAAACCTCCCACAAACAAGAGTCCAGGGCCAGATGGCTTCCCAGGGAAATTCTACCAAACCTTTAAAGAAGAATTAATATCTATTCTGAAACTGTTCCAAAAAATAGAAATGGAAGGAAAACTTCCAAACTCATTCTGCGAGGCCAGCATTACCTTGATCCCCAAACCAGACAAAGGCCCCACCAAAAAGGAGAATAACAGACCAATATCCCTGATGAACATGGAGGCAAAAATTCTCATGAAGATACTAGCTAATAGGATGAACAGTACATTAAAAGGATTATTCACCACAATCAAGTGGGATTTATTCCTGGGCTGCAAGTGTGGTTCAATGTCTGCAAATCAATCAGTATGATACACCACATTAATAAAAGAAAGAACAAGAACCATATGATCCCCTCAATAGATGCATAAAAAGCATTTGACAAAGTACAGCATCCTTTCTTAATAAAAACTCTCTGCCATGTAGGGATAGAAGGAACATACCTCAATACCATAAAAGCCATATACGAAAAACCTGCAGTGAATATCATCCTCAGTAGGGAAAAACTGAGAGCTTTTCCCTAAGGTCAGGAACATGACAGGGATGTCCACTCTCACCACTTTTGTTCAACATAGTACTGGAAGTTGTAGCCTCAGCAATCAGACAACAAAAAGAAATAAGCATCCAGGTCAGCAAGGAAGAAGTCAAACTTTCACTCTTTGCAGATGACATGATACTCTATGTAGAAAGCACAAAAGACTTGACCAAAAAATTGCTAGAACTGATACAGGAATTCAGCAAGGTCGCAGGATATAAAACCAACACACAGAAATCAGTTTCATTTCTATACAGTAACAATGGGGCAGAAGAAAGAAATCAAGGAATTGATCCCATTTACAATTGCACAAAAAACCATAAGATGCCTAGGAATAAACCTAACCAAAGAGGTAAAAGATCTCTACTCTGCGAACTACAGAACACTTATGAAAGAAATTGAAGAAGGCACAAAGAAATAGAAAAACATTCCATGTTCCTGGATCAGAAGAACAAATATTGAAATGTCAATACTCCCCAAAGCAATCTACACATTCAATGCAATCCTTACCAAAATACCAACAGCATTTTTCATAGAGCTGGAACAAACAATTCTGAAATTTGTATGGAACCAGAAAAGACCCCAAATAGCCAAACTAATGTTGAAAAAGAAAACTAAAGCTGGAGGCATCACAATTCTGGACTTTAAGCTATATTACAAAACTGTAATCATCAAGACAGTATGGTACTGGCACAAAAACAGACATATGGATCAGTGGAACGGAATAGAGAACCAAGAAATGGACCCTCAACTCTATGGTCAACTAATCCTCAACAAAGCAGGAGAGAATATCCATTGGAAAAAAGAGTCTCTTCAACAAATGGTGCTGGGAAAATTGCACAGCCACATGCAGAAGAATGAAACTGGATCACTTTCTTACACCATACACAAAAATAAATTCAAAATAGATGAAAGACCTAAATGTGAGACCTGAAACCATCAAAATCCTAAAGGAGTACACAGGCAGCAACCTTTTTGACTTTGGCTGCAGAAATTTCTTACTAGCCATGTCTCCAGGGGCAAGGGGAATAAAAGCAAAAATGAACTGTTGGGATTTCATCAAGATAAAAAGTTTCCGCACAGCAAAGAAAACAATCAACAAAACTAAAAGGCAACCTATGGAATGGGAGAAGATATTTGGAAATGACATATCTGATAAAGGGCTAATATCCAAAATCTATAAAGAACTTATCAAAGTCAACACCTAAAAAACAAAAAATCCAGTCAAGGAATGGGCAGAAGACATGAAGAGACCTTTCTCTAGAGAAGACATACAAATGGCTAACAGACACATGAAAAAATGTTCAACATCACTCATCATCAGGGAAATACAAATCAAAACCACAATGAGATACCACCTCACACTGATCAGAATGGCTTAAAATAATAACTCAGGGAACAACAGATGTTAGTGAGGATGCAGAGAAAGGTGGACCCTCTTACACTGTTGGTGGGAATGCAAACTTGTGCAGCCACTCTGGAAAACAGTATGGAGGTTCCTCAAAAGTTAAAAATAGAGGTGTCCTAGACCCAGCAATTGCACTACTAGGTATTTATCCTAAGGATACAAAAATAGTGATTTGAAGGGGTACATGTACCCCAATGTTTATAGCATCAATGTCCACAATAGCCAAAATATGGAAGGAGACCAGATGTCCATCGATTGATAAATGAATAAAGAAGATGTGCTATAGATATACAATGGATATACTCAGCCATCAAAAAGAATGAAATCTTGCTATTTGCAAAGACATGGATGGAACTAGAATGTATTATACTAATGAAATTGGAGAAAGACAGTTGGAGAAAGACAAATACCATATGACTCCGCTCATATGTGGAATTTAAGAAAAAAAACTGATGAACATAGGGGAAGAGAAGGAAAAAAATAGAATAAGGTGAAAATGGAGAGGGAGGCATACCATAAGAGACTCTTAACTATAGGGAACAAACTAAGGGTTGCTGGAGGGTAGTTGGGTGGTGGGGGGTGGGGTAATTGGGTGATGGGCATTAAGGAGGGCACTTGATGTAATAAGCATTGGGTGATATATGCAATTGATGCAGCACTAAATTCTACCTCTGAAAACAATAATATACTATATGTTAACTAACTTGCATATAAATAATATATAAAAATAGTGAAAAAATAGTATTCTGTTCTTATTAATGGTGGCAGTATTTTAGTTATTTTCTACCTAAGCGTATTAATAGCAATTTTTTTTGGAGTTTTTTTTTCCCCCTGGAAAATCAGTCCCCTCCAACTTTTATTTAACTGTTTTGATTGTTGTATTTCATAGTAGAAATTCTCTTTTGTTGTTTGGTAATACTTGGTTGTCTGCTTATTCTTAGAACAGTTGACAGCTAAAAAAATTTATGGAAGCACTGAATGTATGCGTAGAGATTTACTCCAACTTTGTGAATTATATGGTGCTGCCAGCTCTTACTGAGCCTTTTGGGGTAATGTTACATAAATTGGCCTAGGTCTTGGGCACCCTCAATACTGGATAAGATTCTAGTGGTGTTTTTTCCCCCTTAGCTTGTGAAATTATTTACCATTTGTCCAAATATTTATCACCTTCCTAAGTTGTATGCTCTTCTTGTCACACTTCTGTTCTGCCTGTCCTTATGAGCTATACTTATAAATAAAACTATCTGTATTCTTGATTTAGTGTCATTTGGATGGGCTGAAAGTAGATGAATGTGTTCAATCTGCCATTCTGGCATAACTTCCATTCTTTAGCTTAATCCTTAAAATTGATACTCTTCAGGTGCCATCCTAATCGTCTTTCCCTTTTTATTCTACAGTCCATTGTTTCTCAATTTTATCCCTTCCTATGACTTCAACTATCATCAATAGACCAATGACTTTCAACTTTGTATCTATTTCCTACTTTTTTCCTGAATTTTCAGAGCTTTACTTCCAGTAAGATGTTCTCAACCAGTAGTTGGATCTACATTTCTCTCAAATGAAATGTTTTCAAAATTAACCTGATGATTTCTCTACAATTTTATTGTACCTTTTCTACATGCAAACTTGCTGTTCTTTTTGTGTTTCCTCTTTTATTGGCATCACTCATGATCTAAGATCTAAAACTTGAGTCATCCTTAACTTTCTTTTTTCCCTTACCACCTATAGCCAGGTAGTTACCAAGTCCTACCAAATTTACTTTCTGAATCTTTCACTACACTTCACTCATCCTCCACACTACACTTCACTCATCCCCCACACATCATCAGTTGTCCTGCCTTATTTCAGGTTTTCAACATCAATTATATAGATTGTCACAGTAACCCAACTTGATACCTTCCTCTGATCTCTCTAAACCTACATTTAACAAACATTTATTGAGTACCTGTATCTGTGCCAGGTATGGTATGCTCTAAAAATACCACTGGTAAAAAGACCTGGTTACTCTTTGTGTTAGTAGAGAAATTAATTTACCAGGGAAATATTGCATTAATGGGAAATTACAAAACAGCATGTTAAGTGTTATGATAGGAAAAATACAGGGTACTGGGGGGACAATCTAACCTATACTTGGGGATAATTGGAGAGACTTCCTAGGCAAAGGTCATGTGTATGGAGACCATAAAATTAGAGAATATGTTCCATACAAAAAACATAGTCCCTATCAAAGGCTCTGAAGTGGTGGGCAATATTTGATGGACTAAAAGAAATTCAATATGGTTGAGGTGGAGAGTGAGAAGAAAATGGAATGAAGTAAAGCTGGAGAAATAATCAAGAGCCAGATCATTCAGCACCTTCTAAATCAATTTCAGGAGACTGGGAATTTCTCCTAAGAAAAGCAAGAGACAAACAGGAAATTTTATGATTTACTTTGCATTTTAGAAAAAAATTATCTTTCTGTGGGGAATGGATTGAAATTAATCAATTTGAAGAGGGAGACCAGTTGTAATAATTCAGGTGAGAGACAGTGGTGGCCTGAAATAGGGTGATGGAAGTGGAGAATGAGAAAAGTAGTTAGCCTTGTAGGGTTTAAGGGGTAGGTTTGGGAAGATAAAAGAGTGGGAAGAATTAAGAACCACAGAAATGTTAGGTTTGAGGGGCACTTGGCTGGCTCAGTCAGTTGAACATCCAATTCTTGGTTTTGGCTCAGGTCCTTATCTCAGGGTCCTCCAATTGAGCCCCGTGTCTGGCTTGTGCTCAGGGTGGAGTCTGCTTGAGATTTTCTCTCTCCCTCTACCCCTCCCCCCACTAAAATAATTAACTAACTAAATAAATAAATCTTAAAAGAAAAAAAAAGAAATGGTAGGTTTGAAGTAATGGTTCAGTATGAGTTAAATTTTAACCATGCTGATTTTGAAGTACCTATGGGACATCCAACTGCTGAAATACAGAAATCTGATTATATATACTCAGACATACACACACTCCATAGTTCCTTACTATGTTCAACATAAAACCAAACCCCTTTACATGGTACACAGAGTCCTTTCTGTTCTCACTCTAGTACTTCTGTCTGGCTTCATCTCTTAATAATAACTTCTAACTTCTTCAACTACTTATTCATACCCTTTTAGGCCTATTTGTCTTTAAACATACAGCTGCACATTTGACCCACACCACATCAATACTTTTGTGAAATTTAGCTTTGTTATTTCTGGCAACACAAATCCCCCACACCAAGTATTTGTGAGTATGGTAGACCTCCCTCCTAAATTGTCAAATTCTTCTTCCTCTATTCCTCTATTATGCAAAGCAGTTTAACTCCACGTTTTACTCAAATTTACCAATCCAATCACATCAAGGACTCTCAGTTTACAGCCTCTTCTTAGGAGGAAGCTGTTATTATATATGCCAAGACCAAAAAATTCAAAACCCAAAACATTCATATTTCTACTTTAGTACTCATTACACTGTAGTATGATTATTTTAAAAATTTCTCTTTCCCTCCTTAGGCTGTAAACAAAAAGCATGTCTTTTTCATCTTTCTCTCCGCAATTCTAAACATAGTGGCAAGCACATAGTAGGTACTAAGAAATGTTTGAAATGGCAGGATTGGGTTCTTTATTATCTGAAAAGAAAATATTAGCTGAATTTGAAAAGTATATTCATGGCAATTGGTTTGGTGTAAATTAAGGATAGTGGTAAATGCATCTTGATATACTTATATCCCTCCATTCTCCCTTGACCTTACAGATTGATCCAGTAGTGATCACGTTAAGCTGTTCATTGCATCTTTGTCACAAAGTCTGTGTTAATATCATTCTCCTCTAGACATATAAGTAGAAGCAGAGAAGGAATTTAAATCAATAAAGCTAACAAATAAATAACAAGCTGGAGAAGTGGAACCTGTCACTAAAGTACATGTGAGGTGAAGGGCGTATTGACAGTTCCTGGTAACTAAGTGGATTGAGTATTGATAGCAGAAGTCATTATGAAATAAACACTTACTTGAGATCATGTTTACATAAAGTCGTTAAAGCAAGTAGGTATTATAAATACCATGATAGCACTGTCCTTGAACCTGTTAGGCCAGGGTTTTATAGCATCCTGCAATTATTGACTGCAAATATAATTCCTTTAATGCATATTTTAAAGTTTGAAATGCACTTGCTGAATTCACACAACAGTAGTTGCCTAATGACAGAAACTTTGCCTGTATTTCAGAAGAAAATTTCAAGACAGACCATGCATAAAGTGGTATGGTGAAAAATGAGAATACAAAGAGAACCAGATTTCCCCTGTGGCTTAGGTACACCTTGACTTTAAATTTAAAAGTTTTGGAAGTTGCATTCACTTTTTAAGGCCATACATTCAGTAATCTCAAGAGGCTTCTCATGATTTCTACCCATGGGAGACTCTAAGTTCTAAGAGAATACATATGAATAAGAAAAGTGAAGCAAATATTAGTTTACATTTTTGACAGTTAAGGTATTAATGTCACCCTGAAATCCTCTGATATTTCAGATAGTGTGTGTGTATCTTTCTTTCAGAATAAAGGGTACATACTTAGTAAGCAATAGCCATGCTGCAGGTAAATGGATGATATGTGCCTGGGAATCATTATAGTCTATGACACAGAAAACTGTAGAAATACCAGGCATGCTTTACAATATACTTGCAATGTCTACATTCTCTCTTCCTGAAACTAGGTCTGTAAGAGGAACAGAGCAATCTTAAGCCACAGCATCCCTCCCCAATCCCTCATCAGTGTTTAGATAATACTTTGAACATTTCAAGCATGCTAAGTGAATGAATAAAAATTTTAAAAACTAACGGTTTACAATGCCTGTGTTTTCATAAGTGCCTTAAAGCAAATGCTTTGGGTTTCGTCAAAACCAGTAAATTTACCAGAAACAGAAGTGACAACAAAGATATTATATCTTCTCTCTTTTCATTGGTCCCAAAGTATCAAAAAGGCACTGAAGGCTCTTCCCAGCAATTTAGAGAAGTCTTAGTATAGCCTGAGATGAGTTGGAGAATTTATTGCAGTGTTACATTTCAGTGTAATGTTAAGCTAAAGTCAAGAAAGCAAATTTTGCCATAATAAAATTTTCTCAAATGAAAATCAGCAACCTCTTAACTTACTTTTTAAAAAGTCTTTTCTGAAAAGATAAATTATACCACAGCATAATGGCTTGTTAATTTAGAGAATTAGTAAAATTACTATCTTTATTTGTCATTCATTCCTGGAGATTATAAATCTAAACAGGTTCAAACTAAATGCATACAGAAGAAAAACTTGATGACAATGGGAAAAATAATGTAGTCATATATACACCTATCCATTTAATCAACTGGTTCTCTATCTTTTGTTTTCTTTTTACCTGAATAAATAGAACTAAGCAACTGATTTATTGCTTGGCAACTGCTAATCTTTCAAATTCCTGTTACTTTGGCTACTAACATTTTGATGTTGCCTTTTGACTAGTTATTCTCTACAATAATAGTAATACAGTAATGAATATCCAACTTTCAAACTGTGGCATAGTTTTTAAAAATCCTATATTGCAAAGAGAGAGAAAGAGAGAGAAGAAAAAGAGTCATTAGGTAGTTTAAATGATAAGCTGACTTTGTATAACAATGGCCACCCCAGAAAAATACCTCAAAAATATGGAAATTGGCCAATGCAGCATACCTGACTGTCATTTATCATACAATGAGAAAACAAAGTAGGAGGGAATAGTAATTTCATTCTAATGCTTCTCTAACTCAAAAGCCATATTCAATTAAGAAAAGTTTGTAGGTATTCATAATATTCATTCTCCTTGAAATTAACGAACTCTTTAATCCTTAAACTTTTTAATTTTCTCTGTTCTAGTCAATCACTTTTGTGGTTGTGATCCAGCAAAAGCCCAGAGTGAGCATTTCTTCCAAAATATTTATCTGCAGACATAGCACAGTGGAAAACAGAGCAAGCTGGAAGACTAAGCATAACCAGAAGCCTTACTGGTTTTCTGGAGCAATTCACATAATCCTCTCCACTACTTGAAACAATACTTACCTATAGTGCCATACTCTCAATTAAACTGAAAGGCTATAATTTAGGATTATTTCTACTTCAAAGATCCTAAATAAGTCTTTTATATTTCAATAATATGACTCAGTCATTTTGTAGAATCCTCATGCAGCACAATGTTGCACACTGATTAATATTCATAAAAGTCTCAAGATTTAGGATTAGAAGTAGAAAATCACACGAAGAAACTGTAACTTCTCAAGGTGGGTGATAAAGGATAAGTAGAATTATGATTTCAGTTCCTGTGTATAGGACATGGAGATCAGAAGAGCAAATATCCATGAAGTTCAAAGTAACTGCATAGGAAGCATATCAAATGAAAAACAGTTAAGATGGTGGTCTGAAAAGGATCATGTTTCAGAAACACAGATAGCTAATGCCAGGCTGATAGGCTTTGTGAAGAGGATGGAAATTGGTGGGAAGTAATAGATTTTGGCTAAAAATCAATGTAAGGATCTTAAAAGAATCTGCATATAACTGAGATGTCTCCAAGTCAAGTAAAACACATCAGCAATTTCATTTTGATGGTAACTCAGATTATTCTCACATTAAAATGAGTGCAACTTTTTTCTCAGTTTTCTTGTTTATATTTTGGTCTCTGGCATTTTTTTCAGTTTTGTTTTCTGACTTTGAATAGAAAAAAGACCTGATCCATCTTCATAGGAAAAAAAAAAAGAGCAGTGATGAGCTCAGCAAAGAACCTTAATCTCTTATCCAAATGAGGTCCTACCTCAAGGAGTCTGATTTGACTGCTTTCTAGAATAGAATCCATTCAAAGACAAATCTCTAAAGAGAAAGAAAATCTTTGTTCCAGTTGTTTCATGATAATTAAACCCAGCAGAATTAAGGCAGCTACCAGAAGGTTAGGAATCTAGTTGATTGTTCAATATTGGTGTGCTAAGATCACTAACATGTGAGACAAACAAAACACTGGTATGCTGCATAATCCTGGAGGGAGGAAGAGAGAACTTGGTCAGAGTTACAATATATTTAGGAGGTCAATTATCTGGACTGAAATAAACTCATCAGATATTATAGCCTCATCTGTAGCTAATGGGCATTACTGCTACACCAAATAGTAACCTCTTCTCCCCCTCCCCCGAGTTGGTCCTCAGTATCTCTACATCAGTACCTCTACACTTACTTGCTTATTTGTTTACCGACTTTCTCTGCATTCTAGGATGTAAGTTTAATGAGGACAAGGAGTTTGTCTTATCATTGCTGTATTTACTGTACATGGTGTGTAAATGTTGAATCAGTGAATCAAATATGTTTGGCTTAATGAAATGTTTAGAATGTGGCTCAAATGTATCCTTTGAAAAATAAAATGATGATTTTAATAGTTATTCTGCATAAACAGATTTAAGAATACATATCTGGTGGTTAGGTGATACCTAAAAATAATATTCAAGTATGAAAACTCAAAGTTATTTTAGTAGAGCATATCAAAGTGAAGTTGCAAATAGGCAGGGATTTAGGCTGTCACACATTCTAAACTATGTTAGGCACAGAAAATAACAAATGTTATTTCTAAACAAATAGCTCCAATTATAAATTATACTGTAAGTGTTTTACTTTTGGGCAGAGCCCATGGATTATGGAGACTAAGGAAGTACACCTGAGAAATGAAGTTCATTTATCTGCTTTGACTCTATCTTTAGCAAAAAGAATCACAATGATGGTTTGGTTACCTCACTCAACTTGCTTTAGGTATGTGAAAAGAATATCAGAAATCCATTCGAAGAGAAAAAGTATAGCCTTTTTCAGTTCTCTTTATCATAATGAATCAGGGCCTTGGTTATTATAAGAGTGCAAAATGGAACGTGAATAGAAGTTTTTTAAACAGAAGTTATTCTCTAAAGGGCTAATCGTGAGTTCTGTCAAATTTAAGAAAAGTGGTTGTTCTTGATCAAACCATTTTGAGGTGTAGTTCAGAAGGTAATCATACCATATAATTAAGCATGTCAATTAAAATGTATAAATTTAAAGCAGTTTTTCCATGGGATGAAAAAAAATAAAATATGTACCAGTCTTTGGAAATGTGTAACAAACTGTAAATAAGTGGGAGGTGAGCTACAGCCCTCGGCAAATTATTTATTCTATTTTATAGACAGGTGAGTGAGTGAAGCACTGAAGTGTTAAACTACAAATCATTACTGTAGTCACAAATACAATTCAACTAGTTTGATTTTCTAAGCAATTTATAAATATTTCGAAAGAGTAATTCCTCCAGGATGTCTGATACCTCCCACCAGCTACATGAGGGTTGTTGGGATGGGTTAGTTACCAAGAAATATGGCAGGATGGCACTGGAGAGAGTTATCTATACCTGAGAAGATTCCTACGGTTATTCCAGACAAATTGTATCAACTGACAGGAGGGGCAAATGTGGGGGAAAAAAGTAGGCAAAGCAAGAGGTCAGGAGTTGGAGAAATATAGTGTCAATTTGGAAAGAAGTGATGCAAAGGAAGAGTGAGGTGATGAAGTCTAGGAAGTTGGTTGCTAATAGGCTGAAGATCTTACAGATTATTATTCTTAAAGATGCTGGTCTCATGGTGCATGGATAGGTCGTGAATTAAATATAGGTAAAAATTATAGATATTGGATTTTTAAAAAATATTTTTATTTATTTATTTGACAGAGAGAGAGAGACAGCAAGAGAGAAGCACAAGCAGGGGGAGTGGGAGAGGGAGAAGCAGGCTTGCTGCTGAGTAGGGAGCCCTATGCGGGGCCGATCCCAGGACACTGGGATCATGACCTGAGCTGAAGGTAGACGTTTAACAACTGAGCTACCAAGGTGCCCCTAGATATTGGATTTTGAAATACTGTGATTGGATGAGTCTTGAGAGGGTGCGAGTAAATTTTGCATGTACAAGGAATATAAATAATTATGACATAAAGTGGACTATAGAACAAATCCTTTGCAATTTCTGCCTTCCAGAGATGGAATACATTTCCCCATCCCTATGTGGCTTGGCCTTGTGTCTTTCTTTGACTGACATATGTGGCGGAGGAAATGCTATGTGGTTTCAAAGCCTAGGACTAAGAGGTCTTACCGTTTCTCTCTTCACCCTTGGAATGCTGCCTGGACTCTGATGGGCAGCCTGTCTAACTTATTAGAAGATGAGGGGCCATGTGGAAGAGAACCAGAGCATTCCAGTTGATAGCCAGTACGTACTACCAGATGTCTGAATATGACTATCTTGGATCTTTCATGCCTGTTGATCCTGCAGCTAAATATAGCAAATGAAGGAGGCTAGTCGAAACCAGCAGAAAATCTGCCTAGCCAGCCCATGGATTCCTAAGGAATAATAAATCATTGCTGTTTTAAGTTCTAGAGCAGTACTTAACTTAAGCAGTTGGGTCACATTGAGTTTGTCCATTCTTTTGTTTATTTGTCCATCCATCCACCCATCCATCCATCCATCCATCCATCCATCCATCCCATATTTCTTGAATGTCTATACTGTACAAATTACTGGGGACATAAAGGATCCAGATAGATGTATTACTTCTTTTCATCTCTGCTTATGTTGCAATTTTTTATGTTGCACAATTAGAACTCTGCAGGTAGTGAGGTGAGAGGGAATATATCAGAAAATTTCTGTTGTAAAGATCTGAGACTAGACCTTGATTGTGAGAAGATGGAAAAGTTAGCATTTCCAAGTTGCAGTTTTCTGTTCCCCAGAGACTTAAGTTCCTCTTTGGGGAAGACTGATTCTTTGTTCTGAAGGGGAAAAGTGGGGAAAAAAAAGTGCTTAATTATATGGTATAATCATCTTCAGAACTACACCTCAAGAACAACCACTTTTCTTAATTTTGACAGAACTCACTTACAATTAGCTCTCTAGAGAATAACTTCTGTTTAAAAAAACGCACAAAAGGGCGCCTGGGTGGCTCAGTTGGTTAAGCGACTGCCTTCGGCTCAGGTCATGATCCTGGAGTCCCAGGATCGAGTCCCGCATCGGGCTCCCTGCTCGGCGGGGAGTCTGCTTCTCCCTCTGGCCCTCCCCCTCTCATGTGCTCTCTCTCTCTCTCTCTCAAATAAATAAATAAAATCTTTAAAAAAAAAATAAAAAAAATAAAAAAACGCACAAAAAAAACCTACCAAAAAACCGCAAAATCACCAAAATCTAAAAAAAAAAAAACAACAAAAACCAAAAACACTATAATAGGTCTTTTAGTTGTAGGAAGTAAATAATTATCCATCAATTGTTTTGAAAAGAGACTTTGAAATAATTTAAATGCAGGTATTCTAAACTAAAAAGGTAAATGTTCTGTTTAAGGTTATATAAATTGGGTATATATTTTATATGTATTAGGTTTTTGAAGATTCTTTGGGTTTTAAGGGGTAGAAGGTTGAAGATAGAAGTGTTTCTTTAAGTATAGATTTAGAAAACACCCTGAATAGATATTGCTGGT
Organism: Halichoerus grypus; assembly: GCF_964656455.1. Taxonomy (NCBI): domain Eukaryota; kingdom Metazoa; phylum Chordata; class Mammalia; order Carnivora; family Phocidae; genus Halichoerus; species Halichoerus grypus. The sequence continues at coordinate 110,292,643 of NC_135714.1, forward strand.
TGGTCCTGGAATGCATGCTCTTCTTTAAGCAACTGCTGATAGGGCAGTTGGATTGGGCAGGCTCCGTGTGACCAAATGGGAGCAGATTGCTGGAGTCTCCTCATAGAAGTTATTGGGCACAGTTGAACGAGAATTGGAGGAACACACTGTATTTTTAGGGAATTTCCCAGTTAATAATCATGGACCAAATCCTTCCCCTGTGTAGAGTTATTGCTATTTTCCCTTAGAGAAAGTGGATATTTACTCTCCAAAAAGTCTGGGGAAGCAAATAGGAATTTAGGAGGTTGGTGTAAGGCTGAAGTAGATGGGGATTCTCTTCCTGTTGACTGGACCTATACTCTGGGTAGTGTAGACATACTAGAAGATACTCCCATTGTGGGAAGTATTTCCAAAGCAACCCAGGAGAAGCCATGGTATTTACCCTTGTGCTATCCCCTAACTTTTAATAAATCTTTTTAAAAGGTGCAACTTTTAGTTGAACGATGGAAATTATAATGGGGTCTGTGCTCATGATCTTTGTCATTTCCTATCTCTAAGAACCCAGGTAAACCACTTTTCTTCCATGAACCTCAGTTTTCTTGTTTTCCAAATAAGGATAATATATGACTTAGGGCTATTGTATGGATCAAATGGAATAATTTGTTCCAAAAATACTCTGAAACTCCAAAGAACCGTGAAAATATAAGGAATTATAATAAAACTTCTACTAGATATAGTTCTTATAAATCTTCCTGATTCCGACCCAGACTCTTCTGAAATCACATCTTATGCAGTAGAAGTTTGCACTTGTATTGAAAATAAATTCCATGAGTCAGTAGTCAGAATCAGATGTTCTATAACAACACTAGTCTAATACAACTTTAAACTTTAGCTCAGAAAACTGAGAAGAGAGAATTGTAAAACGGTGGTAGAACTCTGTGCCTCTTCTCTACAATCAAAGTTCTTTCGGGGAAAAATGAGGGAATTCTTAAATAGAGTACTGCGGGCAAATAAATACTTTCTGATCAGATTTTTTCCCCTTCTAAGATTCTATTTTTAATAGTAGAAGAACCCAAAGAGATCTTTTTTTTTTTCTTAAAATGAATGGCCAAACCCTCAGATTAATTGGATGACACCCAATTAATACATGTACTGTCACTCTTACAAGGCACATGGGAAGTCTGAGTTCTGTTAGCTTTTGAAGAGTAATGACTCGTCTTGGGGATACGTCATTAAAGAACCTAATTTATTGAGGACATCGATTAAGTAAATGTCTTTCCTCCTTGTCTTAGCCTGTTTAGGCTACTCTAACAAAAACCACACACTAGGCAGAAATTTATTTCTCACAGTTTTAGAGGCTGGAAGTCTTAAGAACAGGATGCCAGCATGGTGGGACTCTGGTGAAAGCCCTTTTCTGGGTTGCAGACTGCTGGCTTCTTACTGTGTTCTCACATGCTGAAAGGGGCAAGCTAGCTCTTTGGGGTCTCTTTCACAGAGGCACTAATCCCAATCATGAGAACTCTGCCCTCCTGACAGAATTATCTCAAAAGGCCCCTCCTCTTAATACCATCACCTTGGGGGTTAGGATTCAAACATATGAATTTTTAGGGGGGGGACACAAACATTCAGACCATGCCACCCCTATTGTAGAATTTTCACAATAGTATTTGTGTTTGCATAGTTAGAGGAAAATTGAAAATAATCTTCCAAAAAAGCATAAATGCACCCTTATGAATAATGAAAGTTCTGTTTAGTTATTCTTTCCTTCTGCAAAGAACTGTTTTAATTTGCACTTTCAGTATTTATGAAAATATAGTAAATACAGTTAAGAAGTTTAAACATTTTTTTTTAATTTTAAAAAAATTTCCTATCTCTAAGTTTAAACATTGTTTTTAAATTTTAAAAAATTAAAAAAAAATACACCAGAACACTTGAAAAAGAGAAAAATTGAAAGAAAAAAATTTAAAAGAGATAAAATATCAATTAAAGTAGAATAGAAAGATGTTATCAGGAACCTAGATGTTCTAACTAACAAGATGTTAGTTATTGCACATTTGTTTCTGAGATCCCCTAGGAACCAGCGCCCCCACCCCCCACCCTAGCCAGAGAGCCTGGAGAACCTAGAGGAATAGCTAGATAATGCATTTCCCTAGAAAGTCTCATACATATTGGGTCTTTCAAGTCAACTTTTGGCACCTATATTTGTGACTTCTCTTAGAAGAACTTGAAGAGTTAAACTTCTGGGCTTCTTATTAATGCAATAGCTACCCAAAGTGCAAGAAGCAAATTTATAATAAGGTGTGAGAGTTTAGATTTACATTCTTCTCTTGAGGTAGGTCTTATTTCCTCATAGAATGGGGTTTATAGAGTGAGGTAGAGTGTAAAAAGAAAAAGTTCTGAATCTTGTTAAACACTTACAAAATTTTGTTTTATATCATAGATCAGAGAATAAATGTAACAGTGTTTTTAATCACAGGACCTGTGTTACCAGTTTGTTTTCTAACCATAAAAATACTTTAATAATTTTTAAAGTCAATTGTCAAGTAGAACTGCAATGAAATGATTTAATTGTTGCTAAATATATCCCAAACAGCTTAATGATTTTACTTGTTTGGGATTATTTTGAATTTTCCTTTTAAGCAATTATACAATTTTAGTTTTAAGCTTAAGCACCCACAAATATATGTTGAATAAATAAAGTAAGAGTAAAATGGCAGGATGAGCTGCTACTTTTAAAATATATTTTTTAAGTTTGACAATATGTTTATTGTAAACATTCAAATAATAGAGACATATATGAAGAAACAATTATAAGTTTCTCCTTCTTCCTTTAGTCCTGTCTCCCTGATAAAACCAATGTTAACATTTGGTGGGTATCCTAGTATTCTTCCATATTTTTTCTAATTGTGTGTGTATACATGAATATATATATATATTGTGAATATATATGTATATATGAATATATGTATATATGATATATATGCATGTATATATATTCATGTGTGTGTGTATATATATATATGCATACATACACACATTTATAGAGGTTTTTCTGTATAACATAATATGATCATATTATACATATTGCTCTAAAACTTGCATTTTTTTTCATTTAATATGTCTTAGATTTTCAGGTCAGTACAAAAACTCAACTCCTCTTTAATAACTGTAGGATCATCTGTCATGTGGATGTACCTTAATATACTTAATTGTAACTTTATTGGTAGCCATTCAGATTGTTTCCAGTTACTTTGATGTTACAAACAATGCTGCAGTAAACACTCTCCTACACACATTATTTCATTTTTGTGATTTTGTTTCAATAGGATGAATTTCTAGAAGTAGAATTGCTGAGTCAAAGATTATGCACATTTAATATTTTAACAGAGACTGCCAGATACTTTCCAAAAAAGAAGCAATTCAAACTCCCATCATCAGTGTATGAGATTGCCCAGGTTTCACATCCTCATTAGCACTGGAAATACCAGTCTTAAGTGTTTGCAACAATAATGGGAGAAAATGATATCTGGTTATTTTACTTTGCATTTTTCTTATTATTGTGAAGTTGAGTGAGCATTCGTGTCATGGTGACTTGCATTTCTTCTTTTTTAAATTGCCTTTATATTTTCTTTGCTCACTTTTCTATGGCAGGATTTTTGTTTTGCCTATTAATCATTGGAAGCATTCTGTATTTTAGGAATACAACTATTTGTCCATCATGAGTTTTGTACATATTTTCTTTTAGAATATGTTTTGTTTCTTGATTTTGTTTATTGTGTTTTATGCCAAGCAGAATTCTTTTTGCTTTACTATTAAAAAAAACCCCACATTTAATTATCTTCTCTCTGGCTTCTGGGTTTCCTTTTTGTTTAAGAATTTTCCCATCTTATGGTTTTATAGATAATCTCCTATTTAAAAAATACTTTTGTTTGTTTCCTTTTCTTTTCCTTTTTTTTAAAAAGAGAGAGTGTGCGCATGCTAGTGGGGGTGGTGGGGAGGGGGAGAGGGAGAATTTTAAGCAGGCTCCACACCCAGTGTGGAGCCCAGACACAGGGTTTGATCTAAAGACCCTGAGAACATGACCTGAGCCCAGATCAAGAGTCGGCTTCTTAACTGACTGAGCCACCCAGGCACCAGGTAAAATTTTTTTTGGAGTTTTATTTTTAGGTTTAGACTATTAACCCACCTAAAACTTATTTTTATATGAAATGAAGGTCTGCCTTTATTTTCTTCTATTTCTTATATTTTTTCCATATACAGTTATACAAACATTCTCTTTTTCCATAGATTGAAATATTTTTCTTATATATTTTAAATTCTTTTTTATAATTAATTATTTTTTTTGATGTAGTGTTCCATGATTCGTTGTTTGCGTATAACACCCAGTGCTCCATTCAATAGGTGCCCTCTTTAATACCCATCACCGGGCTAACCCATCCCCCCACCCCTCTCCCCTCTAGAACCCTCAGTTTGTTTCTCAGAGTCCATAGTTTCTCATGGTTCATCTCACCCTCTGATTTCCCCTCCTTCATTTTTCCCTTAGTACAGTCTTCTTCTTTTTATTTATTTATTTATTTATTTATTTATTTATTTATTATTTTTTATTTTTTTAAAGATTTTATTTATTTATTTGACAGAGAGAGAGACAGCGAGAGAGGGAACACAAGCAGGGGGAGTGGGAGAGGGAGAAGCAGGCTTCCTGCCGAGCAGGGAGCCCGATGCGGGGCTCGATCCCAGGACCCTGGGATCATGACCTGGGCTGAAGGCAGACCCTTAACGAACTGAGCCACCCAGGCGCCCCTTCTTTTTTTTTTTTTTAAACATATAATGTATTATTTGTTTCAGAGGTACAGGTCTGTGATTCATCAGTCTTACACAATTCACAGCACTTACCATAGCACATACCCTCCCCAATGTCTATCACCCAGTCACCGCATCCCTCCCCCCCTGACCACTCCAGCAACCCTCAGTTTGTTTCCTGAGATTAAGAATTCCTCATATCAGTGAGATCATATGATACATATCTTTCTCTGATTGATTTATTTTGCTTAGCATAATACCCTCTAGTTCCATCCACGTTGTTGCAAATGGCAAGATTTTTGTTTTTTTGTTTTTTTTTTTTTGTTTTTTGATGGCTGCATAATATTCCATGGTATATATACACCACATCTTCTTTATCCATTCATCTGTTGATGGACATCTTGGCTCTTTCCATAGTTTGGCTATTGTGGACATTGCTGCTATAAACATTGGGGTGCAGGTGCCCCTTCGGATCTCTACATTTGTATCTTTGGGGTAAATACACATTAGTGCAATTGCTGGGTCATTGGGTAGCTCTAGTTTCAAATTTTGAGAAACCTCCATACTGTTTTCCAGAGTGGCTGCACCAGCTTGCATTCCTACCAACAGTGTAGGAGGGTTCCCCTTTCTCCACATCCTCGCCAACATCTATTGTTTTCTGACTTGTTAATTTTAGCCATTCTGACTGGTGTGAGGTGGTATCTCATTGAGGTTTTGATTTGGATTTCCCTGATGCCGAGCGATGTTGAGCACTTTTTCATGTGTCTGTTGGCCATTTGGATGTCTTCTTTGGAAAAATGTCTGTTCATATCTTCTGCCCATTTCTTGACTGGATTATTTGTTCTTTGGGTGTTGAGTTTGATAAGTTCTTTATAGATTTTGGATAGTAGCCCTTTATCTGATATGTCATTTGCAAATATCTTCTCCCATTCTGTCAGTTGTCTTTTGGTTTTGTTGACTGTTTCCTTCGCTGTGCAAAAGCTTTTTATCTTGATGAAATCCCAATAGTTCATTTTTGCCCTTGCTTCCCTTGCCTTTGGCAATGTTTCTTGGAAGAAGTTGCTGCAGCTGAGGTCGAAGAGGTTGCTGCCTGTGTTCTCCTCTAGGATTTTGATGGACTCCTGTCTCACATTTAGGTCTCTCATCCATTTTGAGTCCATTTTTGTGTGTGGTGTAAGAAAGTGGTCCAGTTTGAGTCTTCTGCATGTGGCTGTCCAATTTTCCCAACACTATTTGATGAAGACTGTCTTTTTTCCATTGGACATTATTTCCTGCTTTGTTGAAGATTTCTGGGCTCTCTGTTCTGTTCCATTGATCTAGGTGTCTGTTTTTGTGCCAGTACCATACTGTCTTGATGATTACAGCTTTGTAATAGAGCTTGAAGTCAGGAATTATGATGCCACCAGCTTTGCTTTTCTTTTTCAACATTAGTTTGGCTATTTGGGGTCTTTTCTTGTTCCATACAAATTTTAGGATTATTTGTTCCATTTCTTTGAAAAAAGTGGATGGTGTTTTGATAGGGATTGCATTAAATGTGTAGATTGCTCTAGGTAGCATTGACATCTTCACAATATTTCTTCATCCAATCCATGAGCATGGAACGTTTTTCCTTTTCTTTCTGTCTTCCTCAATTTCTTTCATGAGGATTTTATAGTTTTCTGAGTACAGATCCTTTGCCTCTTTGGTTAGATTTATTCCTAGGTATCTTATGGTTTTGGTTGCAATTGTAAATGGGATGGACTCCTTAATTTCTCTTTCTTCTGTGTTGTTGTTGGTGTATATAAATGCAACTGATTTCTGTGCATTGATTTTATATCCTGCCACTTTACTGAATTCCTGTATGAGTTCTAGCAGTTTTGGGGTGGAGTCTTTTGGGTTTTCCACATAAAGTATCATATCATCTGCAAAGAGTGAGAGTTTCACTTCTTCTTTGCTGATTCAGATACCTTTTATTTCTTTTTGTTGTCTGATTGCTGTGGCTAGGACTTCTAGTACTATGTTGAATAGCAGTGGTGATAGTGGACATCCCTGTTGTGTTCCTGACCTTAGGGGAAAAGCTCTCAGTTTTTCCCCATTGAGAATGATATTCGCTGTGGGTTTTTCATAGATGGCTTTTATGGTATTGAGGTATGTACACTCTGGAGAGTTTTAATCAAGAAAGCATGCTGTACTTTGTCAAATGCTTTTTCTGCATCTATGAGAGGATCATATGGTTCTTGTTCTTTCTTTTGTTAATGTATTGTATCACATTGATTGATTTGCAGATGTTGAATCAACCTTGCAGCCCAGGGATAAATCCCACTTGGTCATGGTGAATAATCCTTTTAATGTACTGTTGGATCCTATTGGCTAGTATTTTGGTGAGAATTTTTGCATCCATGATCATCAGGGATATTGGTCTGTAGTTCTCCTTTTTGATGGGCTCTTTGTCTGGTTTGGGGGTCAAGGTAATGGTGGCCTCATAAAACGAGTTTGGAAGTTTTCCTTCCATTTCTATTTTTTGGAACAGGTTCAGAAGAATAGGTATTAATTCTTCTTGAAATGTTTGGTAGAATTCCCCTGGGAAGCCATCTGGCCCTGGGCTCTTGTTTGTTGAGAGTTTTGATGACTACTTCAATTTACTTACTGCTTATGGGTCTGTTCAGGTTTTCTATTTCTTCCTGGTTCAGTTTTGGTAGTTTATTCGTCTCTAGGAATTTATCCATTTCTTCCAGATTATCTAATTTGCTGGCATATAGTTGCTCATAATATGTTCTTATAATTGTTTGTATTTCTTTAGTGTTGGTTGTGATCGCTCCTCTTTCATTCATGATTTCTTTTCTTTTTTTTTTTTTTTTTAAGATTTTATTTATTTGACAGAGAGAGAGATAGCGAGAGCAGGAACACAAGCAGGGGGAGTGGGAGAGGGAGAAGCAGGCTTCCCACCGAGCAGGGAGCCCGATGTGGGACTCGAGCCCGGGACCCCGGCATCATGACCTGAGCCGAAGGCAGACGCTTGACAACTGAGCCACCCAGGTGCCCTCATTCATGATTTTTTATTTGGGTCCTTTCTCTTCTCTTTTTGATAAGTTTGGCCAGGGGTTTATCAATCTTATTAATTCTTTCAAAGAACCGGCTCCTAGTTTCGTTGATCTGTTCTACTGTTCTTTTGGTTTCTATTTCATTGATTTCTGCTCTGATCTTTATTATTTCTCTTCTCCTGCTGGGTTTTGGCTTTATTTGCTGTTTTTTCTCTAGCTCCTTTGGGTGTAGGGTTAGGTTGTGTATTTGAGACTGTTCTTGTTTCTTAAGAAAGGCTTGTATTGCTATATACTTTCCTCTTAGGAATGCCTTTGTTGTATCCCAAAGGTTTTGAACAGTTATGTTTTCATTTTCATTGGTTTCCATGAAATTTTTAATTCTTTAATTTCCTGGTTGACCCATTCATTCTTTAGTATGATGCTCTTTAGCCTCCATGTATTTGAGTTCTTTCCAACTTTCCTCTTGTGATTGAGTTCTAATTTCAAAGCACCGTGGTCCGAAAATATGCAGGGAATGATCCCAGTCTTTTGGTACAGGTTGAGACCTGATTTGTGGCCTAGGATGTGATCTATTCTGGAGAATGTTCCATGGGCACTAGGGAAGAATGTTTATTCTGTTGCTGGGTGATGGAATGTTCTGAATACATCTGTGAAGTCCATTTGTTCCATGTGTCATTTAAAGTCTTTATTTCCTTGTTGATCTTTTGCTTAGATGATCTGTCCATTTCAGTGAGGAGGGTGTTAAAGTCCCCTACTATTATTGTATTGTTGTCGATGTGTTTTTTTGATTTTGTTATTAATTGGCTTATATGATTGGCTGCTGCCATGTTAGGGGCATAGATATTTACAATTGTTGGATCTTCTTGTTGGATAGACCCTTTAAGTAGGATATAGTGTCCTTCCTCATCTCTTGTTATAGTCTTTGGTTTAAAATCTAATTTGTCTGATATAAGGATTGCCACCCCAGCTTTCTTTTGATGTCTGTTAGTAGGGTAAATGGTTTTCCACCCCCTCACTTTTAATCTGGAGGTGTCTTTGGGTCTAAAATGAGTCTCTTGCAGACAGCATATCAATGGGTCTTGTTTTTTTTTCCAATCTGATACCCTGTGTCTTTTGGTTGGGGCATTTAACACATTTACATTCAGGATAACTATTGAAAGATATGAATTTAGTGCCATTGTATTGCCTGTAAGGTGACTGTTACTGTATATTGTTTGTGTTCCTTTCTGGTCTATGTTACTTTTAGGCTCTCTCTTTGCTTAGAGGACCCCTTTCAAGATTTCTTGTAGGGCTGGTTTCGTGTTTGCAAATTCTTTTAGTTTTTGTTTGTCCTGGAAGCTTTTTATTTCTCCTTCTATTTTCAATGACAGCCTAGCTGGAAATAGTATTCTTGGCTGCATATTTTTCTCATTTAGTGCTCTGAATATATCATGCCAGTCCTTTCTGGCCTGCCAGGTCTCTGTGGATAGGTCTGTTGCCAATCTAATGTTTTTACCATTGTAGGTTACAGACCTCTTGTCCCGAGCTGCTTTCAGGATTTACTCTTTGTCTCTGAGACTTGTAAGTTTTACTATTAGATGTTGGGGTGTTGACCTATTTTTATTGATTTTGAGGGGCGGTTCTCTGTGCCTCCTGGATTTTGATGCCTGTTTCCTTCCCCAAATTAAGGAAGTTGTTTGCTATAATTTGCTCCAATATACCTTCTGCCCCTCTCTCTCTTTCTTCTTCTTCTGGGATCGCAATTATTCTAATATTGTTTCATTTTATGGTATCACTTATTTCTCGAATTCTGCCCTCGTGATCCAGTAGTTGTTTATTTCTCTTTTTCTCAGCTTCTTTATTCTCCATCATTTGGTCTTCTATATCACTAATTCTTTCTTCTGCCTCATTTATCCTAGTAGTTAGAGCCTCCATTTTTGATTGCACCTCATTAATAGCCTTTTTGATTTCGACTTGGTTAGATTTTAGTTCTTTTATTTCTCTAGAAAGGTTTTCTCTATTATCTTCTATGCTTTTTTCAAGCCCAGCTAGTATCTTTATAATCACCATTCTGAACTCTAGTTCTGACATCTTACTAATGTCCATATTGATTAGATCCCTGGCAGTGGGTACTGCCTCTTGTTCTTTTTTTTTGAGGTGAGTTTTTCCATCTTGTCATTTTGTCCAGAGGAGAATAGATGAATGAGAGAACAAAATTATTTTTTTTGGGTAACAATGACCCTAGAAAAATATACACTAAACAAATCAGAAGAGACCCAAAACCGAGGGAAAAGAAAGGAAAAGAAAGAAAAAAAGAAAGAAAAAAGAAAAAGAAAATGAAAAAAAGGATACGAATATATATGATCAGGCTGATCAATAGATCAGTGCCACACACTAGATTTTGGGCGTATTTTGGTCTGTTACAAGAAACTGCCTCCCAAAATTTTAAAGAAAGAAAAACTTATATATGTACAAAAATAAGGGTAAATATGATGAAGGGATGGAATATGACTGTAAAGATGAAAATTATAAAAGATTTTATAAAAGGAATTGATAAGAAGTTGGTTGAAAAAAGAAAGATGAGAAATTAAAAAATAGTGGGGGAGAGAATGTGATCAGGCAGGAGACTAGAACAAAGCCATACACTAGAGATTTAGGGTATATTTTGGTCTGTGAGAAGAAACTGTATCCCAATATTTTAAAGAGAGAACAACTTATATATATACCAAAAATAAGGTTAACTACAATGAAGGGATAGAATGACTCTTCCTGAAAGTGGTCGCTTTTCTGTTCAGAGAGTTGCTGCTGTTCTTTTCTTCAATCTCCTGTTGAGTTCCTAGGTGTTCAGAATGGTTTGATGCCTATCTAGTTGAATTCCTGGGACCAGATGAAATTTAGGTCTCCTACCCCTCCACCATCTTGCTCCTCCTCCTGTATTTTAAATTCTTATATATACTTGGGTCTGTTTTTGGATTTTCTAATTTGTTTTAATTATCTATCTGGCTATTCCTATGCCACTATTATACTCATTTGATTTGTCTAATTTAATGATTTCGATGTCTCATAGGCAGAATTTCACTGTCCCTCTCCCCCCCAAATATCTTGGCAACAATCACATATTGATTCTTCCATGTCAACTTTAAAATAATTTTCCTGTTCTTTAAGAAACCCAATGGTAATTATGTAGAATTTATGTAATGATTGGGGAAAGTGCCATTATTATGGCATAGTTTTGCCCCTCCCTTCCTCTCCTTAGCCTTGGGAGGATAATTTCTTCCTGAAAAATCCCTCTGGGATGAGTTCTTCTAAATCTAAAATTCCACAGAAATTTTTGGTTCTTCAACATTTCACTGACAGAGAATTTCTCAAATTTATGTAATTGAACTAAAGTGAAACAACAGTGATAAAGACAGAGGAATAAGACAATGTGAGTAATGCACAAGATCGTCACTAGTGTAACTAGCAAGCTGTGAGCTCTTGGAGGGAAGAATGGAAGGAATCATAAGCCAACCACATCACTGTGAAGGTCACAGCGTGCTGGGGCTTATCTCCAGGTGTTTGGCTCTAAGTGAGTCTGAAAAATTGCAGAGATAGTGAGCTAGCTGAAAGAGAGTGTAAGATGAAACAACTCATTAAGTCACATTCTTGTAACTTGAATGGGCTTTCCAAGAACATGGTAGACCTCTGTAAACCTTTTCCGCTTTTGTTGTATATCTTTACCTAACATCCAACACATTGCTTCTACACTGTAGGTTAGTAAATAAATGTTTGCTAACATTGTGACTTGATTCATTCAGGAGAAAAGTTAAATGAATTAATTTCTGGAAAACTGGCAGCAAATCTTTTGCTTCCGCAATTTCCCTTGCACCAGCCATACTGTAGGAGACAATGTTCCTGAATCCACATTTATCTTTGGCACTGTGAGCTGTCTTCTAAACTTCCTATTAAGATCTATTGTAAACCCTATTTTTGAAAGGGTGATCTACTTTATATAGCAGGTTTAGTTCTGTACATGTTCATGATTGCATCTCAGTTCTATTTGGCATGCTATCTTCACCAGGATTTTCTGGTTTGTTTGTTTGTTTCTTTCAACGTTTATTTATTTATTTTGAGAGGGAGGAGGAGGGGCAGAGAGAGAGAATCTAGAGCAGACTCCTGAGGAGTGTGGACCCTCGGGCTCGATCCCATGACCCCCAGATCACGGCCCTAGCCGAAATCAAGAGTCGAATGTTCAACCAACTGAGCCAAGTAACTCTCCCCCGCTTTTTAAAAGATTTATTTAAGGATTTTCAGGTTTCTAAGCATATTTTTTGTATAGAAAAAACTTCAGGACTTGGGCATCCCCATATGAAGTGTCCATCTACAGTATTGAGCAAATTTGAAAGGTTATGGGGTTCAAAGAAGGTGTTCATTATATTTTAATGACCTTGAGGATATCACTCAAATAGGCAGACTTCTGGTTGGAGGTCAGAAGGAAATATAGAGAGAAACGTCCTCTTGTCAAGAAACTAACAGTGGGGAAATACACAAATACACAGGCAATTTTAATTCAATGTGATACAAGTAACTGAGAAGTAAGCATTGAATGGCACAGGCACATAAGGTCATCCAGTTGATTATTTTGAGAATCAAGACAGGCTCAAGAGAATCAACTAGAGGTTTTGTGATCAGAGATGAGTGAGTTTCCAATAATTCAAAAGGACCTGATTTCTGGGTGGTTTAGAGAAAATATATTCCAAATATATTCTAAAGGACTGTAGATAAAATACATTCAAAAGGAACCTCCAAAGATTACTTAGTGGAGAATGCTGGCTCCTACCTCTTTTTCTGCTTTGTTTGTACAGATTTCCCTTTTGAGGCTCCAGCTGTACTCCCTAATCTGCTCCAATGGAGAAGAGGGGCAGTGAGGAGGAAAGGCAGGAAGGAATTGGTTATAATCTGTTAGCCTCACTGATGATCTGGCCAGAGATGCCATCCATGATGCTACCTACTAGAGTCCAGTCATTACCTGAATCACAAGTAACCCTGTGAACACATGGTGCCCTGTTCTTATAAAGCATTTTGTTTTCTCCAATAGGCTAAGCCTTCCTATGCCTGGGCTAATTCCCTTGGGTGCATCCTAGTGGAAGAGTGGATTGTCAGGTTCCTGATGCTCCAACTAGCCCATGTGGAGAAATCATGTTTTTACTACAGTTTTAACTTTTTATCTCTACAATACCAGCAGTTTAAATATGCGTATTTAGTTTGATATATGATTGTATTTGTGGCACAATTTTGAGAGTCTGAGAAGTTTGGAGAGAAGTCACTTTCAACTCAGTAAAAATAACAGCTAACTTTGTATAGCTCTTTTACATTTATAAGCATTTTATATATACATTATCTTCTTTAATCCTAACAAGTCCATGAAATTACTGAATAAAGAAAAATAGAGACTGATTTTATAAGATACAGAAGGAAAAATAGAAAGGAAAGTTGAAAAAGTATTTTCCGGGTTGAATATCACTTTTGCAACATTAGTTTTTGAGGAGGTTATAGGGTGTGTGGGGTATTTTGGTATCTTGTGGAAATACGTTACAAATCCTGAAAATCAGCGCATGCATTCATTGGGCACCCAGTTTTGGGGAGTGCCGTTGTATATTTTATAGACACATTTCTCACAGTTTAGCAGTGCCCATGTGTTACTAAAAAGGTTCTGTTATCAACTGATATACTAAAATATTTGCTTTTATTACGCCTACTTAAATCAGAAGTAAGATACCCCTTGGCTTCCTATAATAAATAGGATAGCTGGCATATTAGAATTATGGTGCTCTGCCTCTTCTTGTGTCTTATGCTTCAAGGGATGGAGGCTAATTATCAGACTAGGACAAGGACTGGCCTCTTCCCTCATTCATTCAACATGGGTCCATTTATGGAAGCCAGTGCAACTGGTAGAGCTGCAGGAAGAGCTGTACTCTGGGCAGATGACAGCCAAAAGTCTGATTACATTTAGACTAATTTATGAAGGGAGCCGCCTTATCCATGCCTTTGTCCAATCTAAAGACAAGGGGAAAAAAAAGTAGTATGGACCTTAGGAATGTTCATTTTCCTAGTCCTTTTGTGTTGTGATGTGGACAACTGTGTTTATAAAGTAAATTTGACTTTGGTGTTTATGGAAAAACAAGCATGTATAGTTTTCAAATTTATGAGCTATCAGTCTTTTATTCTTCAAGAAATTCCTTTTTTAAAATTTTATTTTATTATGTTATGTTAGTCACCATACATTACATCATTAGTTTTTGATGTAGTGTTCAATAGCCAAACTATAGAAAGAGCCAAGATGTCCATCAACAGATGAATGGATAAAGAAGATGTGGTATTCAAGAAATTCTGAAGCCTTCTGATAAAGTCTACTTGGTCTCCCTTTCAGTAATTCTTTAATTCTTTGGCACAGTGGAGTCATTGCCTCCTTTTATATATTCTTATTGTATATTATTTGTGCATCTCTTACCTAAGTCTGCCTGGTTTGTTTTCTGAGTCAAGGCCTCTGTTCTACAGAGGAATCATTAATTGGCTGACTCATTCTTTCTGTTGATTTTTTCTTTTTCTTTTTTTTTTTTTAAAGATTCTATTTATTTATCTGACAGAGAGAGAGAGAGAACAAGTAGGCAGAGAGACAGGCAGAGGGAGAGGGAGAAGCAGGCTCCCCGCTGAGCAGGGAGCCCGATGCGGGGCTCGATCCCAGGACCCTGGGATCATGACCTGAGCCGAAGGCAGCCGCTTAATCGGCTGAGCCACCCAGGCGCCTCCTCTGTTGATTTTTTCTTATGATATTTTTTAAGATTTTATTTATTTATTTGAGAGAGCGAGAGCGAACGAGCGAGAGAGAGACAGAGAGAGCATAGGAGCAGGGGGAGGGGCAGAGGCAGAGGGAAAAGCAGACTTCCCACTGAGTAGGGAGCCTGATGCGGGGCTCAACGCCAGGACTCTGGGATCATGACCTGAGCCGAAGGCAGACGCCTAACTAACTGAGCCATCCAGGCACCAGTGATAGTTCATTTTTTATCCCTTATTCTTTTCAAGTAAACTGAGTCAATTATTAGATATTTTTCAATATTTTTAAAGAGGATCAGAAAAACTATTAGCATTAACTTGTACCACTCTTATATTTATTTTCACATTGACAGTGGCTTAATTTCCATAGAGAAGTTTGCTTGCGAGCTTTCTTTTCTTTGAAGTTTTAGCAGGTTGCTTCAAAATGATGCCAGTTGTCTCAAGGATTAGAAAACTTTATTTTAGAAGATTTATAAGCCATCATCAATGAATAACCTTTATTGACTTATTTATTATATTCAGTTCAGTTCAAACATTTAAAGGTTATTGTGTTGCACATTTTGTTGGGAACTAAGGTTTTAGGTACAGAAGACACTGTCCTTGGTGTAAAAGATACTATAATCCAACAGGTGGAAAAAATGATATAAATTCTGATCTTGAGCATGGACTGCCTAGACTTTACATGTTAAGAATTCCTTAACTAGGGCCACCTGGGTGGCTCAGTACGCTAAGCGTCTGCCTTTGGCTCAGGTCATGATCCCAGAGTCCTGGGATCAAACCCTGCATCAGGCTCCCCTCCTCAATGAGGAGCCCACTTCTCCCTCTCTCTCTGCCTGCCGCTCCCCCTACTTGTGCCCTTTCTCTCTGTCAAATAAATAAATAAAAATCTTAAAAAAAAAAGAATTCCTTAACTAAAGACAAATACCATAGGATTTCACTTACATGTGGAATTTAAGAAACGGAACAAACGAACAAAGAAAAAGAAAACCAAAAACAGACTCTTAACTATAGAGAACAAACTGTTACCAGAAGGGAGGTGGGTGGAGGGATGGGTGAAACAGGTGAAGGGGAGTAAGAGTACACTTATCTTGATGAGCACTGAGTAATGTATAGAATTGTTGAATCACTGTATTGTACACCTGAAACTAATGTAACACTGTATGTTAGCTATACTGGAATTTAAAGAAAATAAAATAATTCTTTGACTATATTTAAAAGGTCTATTCTGTTCTATTGGGCATTTAGGATATGTCTTTTATCAGAGTACCTAAGGGTTGGTATATGATCTTTTGTTAAAAGATGAAATGCCTGGTCATAAATGCATTACTTTATCTTAAGTGTAGATATGTATTGTTCATATATCAGATGTTATCTGTAGACTAAAGAGTTGTGCAATTATTATATTGTATATTTTTGATCAAACATAAATAATCAGGGTCAGAGCAGGCACTCTTTCTTCCCCAAGTTATTCAGTCATGTCCTTTGTGTTCACTACATTGCTATTGTGAACAGTCTGCACCTTGTTATATATGACTTTGAACCTCAGTGTGCTTACTGCCTGTTCACGGCCGAGAAGTACCCTGAGCTTTCCCTGAGGGTGAACTCTTTATCTTTTCTTTATGTGCCAGTCAAGGGGGTCTGTTTGGGCAGTAACCACCCTACAGGCAGAAGTTTAGCAGATTAAAAAGCATTAGAAACACCCTTTTTCCCAATTTAGGATGTTTTCTAGGGAAAACACAAATCCTTGCCCTGCCTTCAGCTTTTTTATTACCCTCTTTTATGGTCACCAGCAAATGGAATCTCAGTGTGCGCTGTCTCCTTTAGAGAACTTGTTCATTAAAAAATGGATTTGAATTTATAGTAATTCAATATATTCAGTGCAGACCAATTTGTCATTAATTCTTTGGGTTGTTACAGCGATAAAGGTATTCATGACAAACTATTTTTCTATTATCTTTAACAGTGTGGAAATTAGATGTGCTATTTTAATGGGATTTCTTCTGAATTTGGGATTTTGCTAATGAAACTCTCACTTCAAAGTGTGACTTTTATTTCCAAATAAATAACCAATAGATATTGTATCCGTGATCTAATAACCATTGATAGCTGCAAATATTTTGAATTACCAAAAGTTTTTCTATTAAAGATGTTTTCACATACAGTCACTTTGGAAAATCCCAGGACATTTTTCTAGGGCTATAACAACTCTCCATTTTGGGCTGTTCTTGTCATCACAGTTTCCTGGAGATGGCAGCAAAGTACACAGAAGCAAGGGAGCCAACCATAACACATAAACAAGTGGTGTGCAGTTCTGGGGATGACTGCCGAGATGCATCAGCCTCTTCTGCTCTCAGAGGACAGGGCAGGTAAATAGAGAGCTGATGTATGTGTTAATTTGATTTTTAATTATGTTGGATAGCTTCCAAAAAATCCTGTACAAACAGCTAGTTTTATTTTATTCTTCACCTGTGGTCAGGTCCCTAGTTCTCTTTTCTCTCCGCCTGTTTGTTGTCCTTTTTCCTTTATGGCAAAAGTATTCAGAGATCTCCAGAACAAACATTTTTTGAAGCCTTTATTTTATGTACCAATCTACAACACTTGTTATCCTTACTTCATTTTCATATAGCTATTTCTAATCTTGTAGAACACTGCATTTCAATCCCTCTGGGAAGTGAGATTTTCAGAATCTATAATGGAATGATTAACTGGCAAGGCGATGCACAGGCTAATAACAGATTGCAAAGGGCATCATATTAGACATTGTAAAAGCCCTCTTTATTCCAAAGTATACATCCAATAATGCCCCAGCAGACATGAGTAATGAGCATCGTACCCAGAATAACAGGGACCCTATTGTTTTGGAATTTGTGCAGAAATGTTATTAAAATGAAAAAGAGAGAACTTCTTTCTACAGAATTGCAACTGTTGGTTTCAATGCTAAACTTGTTTGTCAAAATGCTATTGCCTGGAATCAGTGAAAAGCTTATATAAAACCAAAATATTTCACAAGTTGATTGAGTACTATAAGAAATTTTGCTTTGGAGGAAGCTCGATGAAAGATCTTAAAATTTAAAGATCCAGTGTCTTTCAGCTAAAATGGATAGCTATCTTTTGAGAGTATTTTTGAAGTAAATTTTACTTTTAAGATGGGACAAAAAGAACACCCTTGATGATGAGTAAAAATTCCTAATGTCAGATCTTGAACATAAAGTTAAAAAAATAGAAGGATATTTACTGTCTCAGACAATAGATAAATAAGGTGAATTGATTAAATTGCTGTTTTTGGTCAGATTGTTCAGTTAGTAATGAGAACTTGGTGCAATGAGAACTTGCTTTTTAACTAGAAATATACCAGAAATGTTTTTCTGTACTTATATGCTATAAAAAGTTCTGAAGCATTCATTTAAATAGTTGATGGGCTAAATACAAATGATTTCCACCTATTTACTTGAGGGAGACAAGTGGTGATAAGGTAAAGGAACACTAAAAAGAAAGGCCTAGAGTCTTGGCTTCAAATTTGGGGGCTATGTTTTTTTTTGCAGTCATTTAACCCAATGATGCTTTTTGCTGGGTGAGAGCTTGTCTACATACCATCTGAACTTTCTTGCATCTTATATTTCTTTATTATGGTGCAATCAAGCAATCTTAACTAACAGACTTGAATAGATGTAGAAACCTGAACATAAAATGGTAAAATAGACTTAAGGGTGTGCATAGTCCTAATATAAGAGATGAGTTATTTAAAAAAATTAATAAGTATTAGTAACTTCTTTCCCTATTCTTGCTTTAAGGGAAAAAGTCTCAGGAAAGACCTTTTGAAAGGCTCAAATTTTCCTTTTCTCACTCTAGAGATCGCTTTCCTTCAGAATCTTTGAGAAGGAGGTATGTAGAAAGAGAGCGTATAACAGAGAGGCAAAAGTGGCCAAATTTAAAGGTAATAGGGGTGAGGAATGTTGAAAGTCCTTTAGACTAAGAGCAGTGTTGGGATTTTGTGACCCCACTTGTGTAAGTACCATATGCTAACCGATTGTGCCAGTGGAGCATGCTTTTTTTTTTTTTTTTTTTTTGGTGACCTCACTTGTATATCACATATTGGGTGGAGGCTGCTGCAGATTCTTGCAATAGTAGTAATGGGAACAACAGCTCTTTATCACACAATTGCCAAGTACCACTTTACAGACAGTAGTGTGCTTTATGATTATAAACAGATTTAATGTTCACAACAGTCCTTTGTGGTAGATTCTGGTCGTGGTGTATTCTAATAATTTTACAGATATGAGGTACAGGCAAGTTAAATAACTTGCTGAAGTCAAAAAGTAAGTTGATTTGATTATGGTGGTCTCAGCCTGTGTTGTTGATGACTGGACATTTTCACTGTGTCCTGAAGGTCATCTGTGTCTCCCTGTGAACGGGTCTGTGGACAATGGAGGGACAGAGTCCCAGCTTTTCAGAGCATCATGAAAGGAAAGAAGAAGCACTGGCAATGTTTAGAATTACCATGGACTAAGGACCAGGGGCTCTCCTGGTTTTCTAGTATAATGTAAACCTGTGTTCCTAATATCCAGTGGAGAGGAAGATAACCCTGCGAGTCAGGTAGATGGGAGCCTGCCACAGAATATGTCCAAGACGTATATCCAACTAGCTTCTGAACATCTTTAATTGGCTATCTAATAGGCATTTCAAGCTAAATGTGTCCATACTGGGCTCTTGAATTTCCCTTTGAGATATTGTGATTTATAATAAGAAATATATTTTGGTCTTTGTCCCCATTTCTGGCACGGAGTTCCTAAAACCCTTGGAAATTCCCAAGTGATGAGAGAGATACAGGTCTTTTGTTATGTGAATGAGGTGACTTTTGGAATACACCTAAGGGGGTGGTGTGTGTGTGTGTGCTGGGTGCCAGGGCAATCAACCTTGGGATTAGAAGGGAATTTTCAGGCCCCCCCACCCCCCAAGTGAGGAGATGGGGCCTGGAGATTGAGTTCAATTGCCAATGGCAAATGGTTAAATCCATCAGACCTATGTAATGGAACTTCCATAAAACCCAAAAGGACAGGGTTCAGAGAGCTTGTGGGTAGTGAACACTTGGAGATTTGGGGAAAGTGGTGTGCCTGGAGAAGGTATGAAAACTTCTTGCCCCTTCCCACATACCTCGCCTATGCATCTCTTACATCTGGCTGTTTCTGAATTATATCCTTTTATAATAAACTGGTAATCTAATAAGAAAAATGTTTCTTTGAGTTCAGTGAGCTGCTCTAGCAAATTAATTGGACCCAAGGAAGGAGGTAGTCATAGGAATGTCCGATTTATAACCAGTTGGCGACAAGTACAGGTAACAATCTGGGCTTGCAACTGGCATCTGAAGATGGGAACAGTCTTGTAGGACAGAGCCTTTAACCAGTGGAATCTGATGCTATCTTGAGGTAGATAGTGTCAGAATTGAGTTATATTATAGGACACCCAACTGATGTCCTGAGAATTGCTTGGTGGTGTGTGGGGAAGAACTTCTTCCCACCACCAACAAAAGCTGGAATTGGTGATCAGGACACTTTCAGCCCTCAAGTTGGTTCTTCCTATAGTCTTTTCCATTTCAATTGTGACAACTCCGTTTTTCCAGTAGTCTAGTCCAAAACCTCGAAGTAATCCTTGACTCATCTCTTTCTCTCATACCCCAAATCTGCTTTTTCAGCAAATCCTTTTAACTCTCCTCTTCAAAATCTGACCATTTCTCACTGTGCCTACTGATACCAACCTGGTCCAAGCCACCATCATTTCTGGATAATTGCAGTAGCCTTTGGACTGGTTCCCTGATTCTGCCCTTACTTTCCTTTAGCTTATGTTCAATGTAGAGGACAGACTGACCTTGTTGAGCATGGGTCTGATTATGTGACCCCTCTGTTCAGAATATTTAATGCCTTCCCATTTCATTCAAAAAAAAGTCTTAATCATGACCTACAAACCTTATAGATTTGTATATACCTATATACATTGGTTATACCTAATACATCTGGCTCCTCATTTTCCCTCTGATTTTATTCCTACCACTCTCAACCTTTTCTCTCACCTCCCACCAGTACCAGCCTCCTTACTTCTACCTTGCAGTCCTAGGGCCTTTGAACTTGCTATTCCCTTTGTATGGAATGCTCTTCTTTTGGACACCATGCATAACTAATTGATCTCATTTCCTTCCCATTTTAACTAAAAGTCTCCTCTTCAGTGAGCCTTCCCTGGCTACCTTGTCCAAAATCTAATCTCCTCACACCCTCAACAATTCTCACCCTTTCCTCTGCTTTATTTTTCACATTGGAACATAACACTATCTAACATATCTTTGATTTATTTATCATGTGCATTGTCTATGTTTCTCACTAAAATGTTAGCTCTCCATGAAGACAAGGGTTATTGTCTTTTTCAGTCACTGATTCATACCTAGCCCCAGTGCCTGGTACATAGTAGATACTCAATAAATTATTTCTGAATTTACGTATTTATAAAACTAGAAGAATGTAATATGACTTGCACCTTGGGATGTGCACAAAATTCATACTACAACTTTTACTTAATTTTACCAGCAGGCTGATAAATAAATAAATTGGTAGCGTAGTCTGACAATTAAATTTCCAAGGTATTTAAAATATATGATGTAAAAATAAAGAGGGTTTGTCATCTGATCTTGTCAGTTTGCCCTAGGATGCAGAAGACACATATTTATTTGTTTTTGTTTATTTATATCCATCTGAGCTGGTGACCAGTTAGGTGATGATCCATTGATTATCTTAGTTACTCTGTCATTTATGCTGATGTATTTCATTTCCACATGTTCACTGGAGAGATGAGACTAATAGCTGAGGGACTGTTACATTGCATTGGTGTGGGTCTCTCCAGGAATATTTATCCAGGATTATTGTTTATCTTCCTACTCAAGAACTCTTTTTCTCTTGTGTAGCTATATATCCTTATTTCATTCCTGACACATATATGAATGCCTTTTAGGGTTCAAAATGGTACACTAAGGTACAAAAACACATAAGGTAAAAGTAGCTGCCCCCAAGGAAGCTATATTATTTCTGGCTTAACTTTGTTCAGTTTATTAACTCTGCATTCAGTGAGAAAAGGGAAAGTTTGGGATTGCCATGGACTCAAACCTTTCCAGAAGGTGGCATCAATAAACAATGAAAAGGATCTCACAGGAAGAGGTGGGGGACTTCAAAATATAGAAGTCTGAGAGTAGGAGAGTCAGAAGCTTGGATGTTCAGGAAAAAAGACCTAATAGTTATGTCAGTGCATGAAGATAGGTAGGAGACAATAATTTAAACTGAATAGTGGATTTAAAAAAAAATTTTTTTTAAATTTTATTATGTTATGTTAGTCACCATACAATACATCATTAGTTTTTGATGTGGTGATCCACAATCCATTGTTTTCATATAACACCCAGTGCTCCATGCAGTACGTGCCCTCCTTAATACCCATCACCGGGCTAACCACTCCCCCCTCCCCCCTCCCCTCTAAAACTCTGTTTGTTTCTCAGAGTCCATAGTCTCTCATGGTTCATCTCTCCCTCCAATCCCCCCCCCCCCCATTTTCCCCTTCCTTCTAGTGTCCTCCATGCTATTCCTTATGTTCCACAAATAAGTGAAACCATATGATAATTGACTTTCTCTGCTTGACTTATTTCACTTAGCATAATCTCCTCCAGTCCTATCCATGTTGATGTAAAAGTTGGGTATTCATCCTTTCTGATGGCTGAGTAATATTCCATTGTATATATGGACCACATCTTTATCTATTCATCTGTTGAAGGGCATCTCGGCTCTTTCCACAGTTTGGCTATTGCGGACATTGCTGCTATGACCACTGGGGTGCATATGGCCCTTCTTTTCACTACATCTGTGTCTTTGGGGTAAATACCCAGGAGTGCAATTGCTGGGTCATAGGGTAGCTCTATTTTAAATTTTTGAGGCACCTCCACACTGTTTTCCAAAGTGGCTGTACCAACTTGCATTCCCACCAACAGTGTAAGAGGGTTCCCCTTTCTCCACAACCTCTCCAACATTTGTTTTTCTTTCACTGTCCATTTTTGCCATTCTAACTGGTGTAAGGTGGTATCCCAATGTGGTTTTGATTTGAATTTCCCTGATGGCTAATGATGATGAACATTTTTTCATGTGTCTGTTAGCCATTTGTATGTCTTCTTCAGAGATGTGTCTTTTCATATCTTCTGCCCACTTTTTGACTTGATTATTTGTGTTTTGGGTGTTGAGTTTGAGAAGTTCTTTATAGATCTTGGATACCAGCCCTTTATCTGTAGTGTCATTTGCAAATATCTTCTCCCATTCTGTGGGTTGCCTTTTTGTTTTGTTGACTGTTTCCTTTGCTGTGCAGAAGCTTTTTATCTTGATGAAGTCCCAAAAGTTCATTTTTGCTTTTGTTTCACTAGCTTTTGGAGATGTATTTTGAAAGAAGTTGCTGTGGCCGATGTCAAAGAGGTTACTGCCTATGTTCTCCTCTAGGATTTTGATGGATTCCTGTCGCACATTGAGGTCTTTCATCCACTTTGAGTTTGTCTTTGTGAATGGTGGTCGAGAATGGTCGAGTTTCATTCTTTTGCATGTGACTGTCCAATTTTCCCAGCACCATTTATTGAAGAGACTGTCTTTTTTCCATTGCATGTTTTTTCCTGCTTTGTCAAAGATTATTTGACCATAGAGTTGAGGGTCCCTATCTGGGTTCTCTATTCTGTTCCATTGGTCTGTATGTCTGTTTTTTTGCCAGTACCATGCTGTCTTGGTGATCACAGCTTTGTAATATAACTTGAAATCGGGCAACGTGATGCCCCCAGCTTTGTTTTTCTTTTTCAACATTTCCGTGGCGATTCGGGGTCTTTTCTGATTCCAAACAAATTTTAGGATTGTTTGTTCCAGCACTTTGAAAAATGTCATTGGAATTTTGATCGGGATGGCATTGAAGGTATAGATTGGTCTGGGTAGCATAGACATTTTAACAATGTTTATTCTTATGATCCATGAGCATGGAATATTTTTCCATCTTTTTGTGTCTTCTTCAATTTCTTTCATGAGTGTTTTGTAGTTCCTAGAGTATAGATCCTTTACCTCTTTGGTTAGGTTTATTCTGAGGTATCTTATGGTTTTTGGTGCTCTTGTGAATGGAATCGTTTCTCTAATTTCTCTTTCTACAGTTGCGTTGTTAGTGTATAAGAAAGCAACTGATTTCTGTGCATTGATTTTGTATCCTGCCACATTACTGAATTGCTGGATGAGTTCTAGTAATTTGGGGGTGGAGTCTTTTGGGTTTTCCACATAAAGTATCGTGTCATCTGCGAAAAGAGAGAGTTTGACTTCTTTGCCAATTTGAATACCTTTTATTTCTTTTTGTTGTCTGATTGATGTTGCTAGGACTTCTAGTACTATGTTGAACAATAGTGGCGAGAGTGGGCATCCTTGACGTGTTCCTGATCTTAAGGGAAAGGCTCTCAGCTTTTCCCCATTGAGGATGATATTTGCTGTGGGTTTTTCATAGATGGATTTTATGAACTTGAGGAATGTTCCCTCTATCCCTATACTCTGAAGAGTTTTAATCAGGAAAGGATGTTGTATTTTGTCAAATGCTTTTTCTGCATCAATTGAGAGGACCATATGGTTCTTCTCCCTCCTCTTATTAATGTGTTCTATCACATTGATTGATTTGTGAATGTTGAATCACCCTTGCATCCCGGGGATAAATCCCTCTCGGTCGTGGTGGATGATCCTTTTAATGTATTGTTGGATCCTATTAGCTAGGATTTTGTTGAGGATTTTGGAATCCATATTCATCAGGGATATCGGTCTGAAATTCTCCTTTTTGATGGGGTCTTTGCCTGGTTTGGGAATTAAGGTAATGCTGGCCTCATAGAATGAGTCTGGAAGCTTTCCTTCTGTTTCTATTTTTTGAAACAACTTCAGTAGAATAGGTATTATTTCTTCTTTGAATGTTTGGTAGAATTCCCCAGGGAATCCATCAGGGCCTGGACTCTTGTTTTTTGGGAGGTTTTTGATCACTGCTTCAATCTCGTTACTGGTTATTGGCCTATTCAGGTTGTCAATTTCTTCCTGTTTCAGTCTTGGCAGCTTATAGGTTTCCAGGAAGGCCACCATTTCATCCAGGTTGCTCAGTTTATTGGCATATAGTTGTTGATAATAATTTCTAAGAATTGTTTTTGTTTCCTTGGTGTTAGTCGTGATCTCTCACCTTAGATTCATAATTTTATTAATTTGGGTCCTTTCTCTTTTCTTTTGGATAAGTCTGGCCAGTGGTTTATTGGTCTTATTAATTCTTTCAAAGAACCAACTTCTAGTTTCGTTGATCTGATCTACTGTGTTTCTGGTTTCTAATTCATTGATCTCTGCTTTAAATTTAATTATTTCTCTTCTCATGTGTGGCTTAAGCATCATTTGTTGCTTTTTCTCTAGTTCTTTAGAGTTAGTTGGTGAATTCGGGATTTTTCTATTTTTTTGAGTGAGGCTTGGATGGCTATGTATTTCCCCCTTAGGACTGCCTTTGCAGTATCCCATAGGTTTTGGACCAATGTGTTTTTGTTCTCATTGATTTCCATGAATTGTTTAAGTTCTTCTTTGATTTCCTGGTTGACCCAAACATTCTTGAGCAGAGTGGTCTTTAGCTTCCAAGAGTTTGAATTTCTGCCAAAATTTTCTTGTGATTGAGTTCCAGTTTTAAGGCATTATGGTCTGAGAATATGCAGGGAATAATCTCAATCTTTTGGTATTGGTTGAGACCTGATTTGTGACCCAGTATGTGGTCTATTCTGGAGAAAGTTCCATGTGCGCTCGAGAAGAATGAGTATTCTGTTGTTTTAGGGTGGAATGTTCTGTAAATATCTATGAGGTCCATCTGGTCCAATGTATCATTCAAAGCTCTTGTTTCCTTGTTGATTTTCTGCTTAGATGATCTGTCCATTGCTGAGAGTGGAGTATTGAGGTCTCCTACAATTAACGTATTGTTATCAATATGACTCTTTATTTTGGTTAACAGTTGGCTTATGTAGATGGCTGCTCCCATGTTGGGGGCATAGATATTTACAATTGTTAGATCTTCTTGTTGGATAGACCCTTTAAGAATGATATAATGTCCTTCTGTGTCTCTAATTACAGACTTTAGTTTAAAATCTAATTTGTCTGATATAAGAATTGCTACCCCAGCTTTCTTTTGAGGTCCGCTGGCATGGAAGATGGATCTCCATCCCTTCACTTTCAGTCTGGATGTATCTTTAGGTTCAAAATGAATCTCCTGTAGGCAGCCTATGGATGGGTCCTGTCTTTTTATCCAATCTGCAACCCTGTGCCGTTTTATGGGAGCATTCAGGCCATTCACGTTGAGAATGATTATTGAAAGATATGAATTAATTGTCATCATGTTGCCTGTGAAGACGTTGTTTTTATAGATTGTCCCTGTAAATTGCTGTTGTAGATCACTCTTGGGGTCTTTCTCCTTTTATAGAACCCCCCTTAATATTTCTTGCAGGGCCGGCTTAGTGGTCACATATTCTTTCAGTTTCTGCTGGTTGTGGAAGCTCTGCATCTCTCCATCCTTTCTAAATGATAGCCTTGCCGGATAAAGTATTCTTGGCTACATGTTCTTCTGATTTAGTACCCTGAATATGTCTTGCCAGGCCTTTCTGGCTTGCCAGGTCTCTGTGGATAGGTCTGACGTTATTCTCATGTTCCTCCCTCGGTACGTAAGGAATCTCTTCCCCCTAACTGCCCTTAAGATGGTTTCATTGGTTCTAAGGTTTGTAAGTTTTACTATTACATGCTGGGGTGTTGGCCTGTTTTCCTTGATCTTGGGAGGGGTCCTCTCTGCCTCTAGGACACGTATGTTTGTTTCATTCCCCAGATTAGGGAAGTTCTCAGCTACAATTTACTCAAATACATCTTCTAGCCCTCTTTCTCTCTCCACTCCCTCCGGGATTCCAATGATTCTGACATTGGAATGCTTCATGGTGTCACTTATTTCTCTGATTCTATTTTCATGGATTCTGAGTTGTTTTTCCCTGGTCTCCTCTTTTCCCTTTTTATCTATTATATTGTCTTCCAGGTCGCTTATTCGCTCTTCTGCCTCAATTACCCTAGCTGTTAGATTATCTAGATTGGATTGGATCTCATTGATAGCATTTTAAGTTCTGCCAACTCACCTTTCATTTCTGCCCTTAGAGACTCTATGTTGCCATTAATTGATTTCTCCATTCTAGCCATTGTCTTCACAATTGCTAGCCTGAATTCCATCTCCGACATCTTGTTTATATCTGCATCCATTTGTAAATCTGCAGGATAAGTCATAATCTCTGAGTCTTTTCTGTTTTGGGGGCTCCTCCTCCTAGTCATTCTGTTGATGGGTGTTTGAAGGAATGTATAGAGTCCAAATTATTGACCAGAACCCAAGCAAGATGCACCTGTTTTCTTGGGACCTTAGGGTTGCTGGCCTCTTGTTTTCCCGGCCTGTCTTCTGCGGAAGGGGCCTGCCGCGCTGTTACTCAGGCAACCCTGTTTGGGCGGTGTTGCCCTGCCCCCCTGTGGCGGGGGATGGGCTCAGCGGGAATCAGTTTTTGGGGCTTTTGTCCTCTGGCGGCTTTCCCTGGTGGCTTTCCGTGTCTCTTCTGCGAGTCAGAGCAGAAGAGACCATTTCCAACCTCTGCCTCAGAGCAGAGAGATCGCAGTCTGTTCTTCAGTGAGCTCTCCAGGGCGCACCATCTCCATTTCTGTCCATGCTGCTATAAACTGCAGCGGCCTGGGTTGTGTGCCCCTCCGCGGGGCTCCCAGTCTGGTCTCCAGGTCGGAGCATGTCTGCCCTTTGTGCTTTCTAAAACCGCCAGCCACTCCCAGTTCGCCCACGTGACTCCGCCGCTCCGGGTTTCTGCCCTGGGGGCTGCCCTAAAGTCCTTTCCCCGCCGCTACTGGTCTGTGAGTCTGTGCCCATCCCCAGTGCGCGAGGCTATTGCTCACTGGCAGTGTAGGGTCCCCATGGCCAGGCACCCTCCTGCTGCCATTTATCCTCTGATATCTGCCCGTGGAATCAGGGCTCCCTGCTTCATTCCTCGAAACTGACTGCCTGTGATATTCTGTTTGTAGAGATCCAGATCTTCTTACATCTCAGGCTGGTTTTGTGGGTGCTCAGAGTGGTCTGGTAGACATCCAGCCCAATTCCAGGGACCAGTTGAAGTAGGGTCCCCTACTCCTCTGCCATCTTTCCTCTCTCTGAATAGTGGATTTTAATTTAATTTAGAAAGACATACCTGGGTGTATATTCTCTTGGCTCTGATTTTCGTGATGGAAACATCCATCCATTGACTAGGCAAGTGAAAACTGGAAGAGTAACAAACGGCTCTGTGACTTAAACATGCATCATGCAATTTCTGACATTTTTAGCTCTATAAAAATTGAATTAATAAAAACAGTAATTGACTTGTCTTCAGAAAATGTTGATTTAAAGAAAAAAATGTAAGTTAAAAGAAGTGGAGGCAAGGAATCCCTCCACCTCCGATTTAAAATAAGAGACTTTGTGGTATGTAGAATAATGGCCCCTAAATATGTCCACATTCTAATCCCCAGAACCAGTGACTATGTTACCTTCTATGGCAAAAGGGTCTTTGTAGATGTGATTAAGTCAAAGACCTTGAGAGAGGGACGTTATCCTGGATTATCTGGATGGGCCCCATGTAATCCCAAGGGTCCTTGTATGCATGAAGCAAGATAGTTGGAGGAGATGCAGAGGTTGGACTGATTGGCCATGAGTCAAGAAAACAAATTCTTTCCTAGAACTTGAGAAGGAATACAGCTCTATTGACCCATTTTAGACTTCTGACCTCCATGACCATAAGATAATGAATTTGTATTGTTTTAAACCACTAATATTGTGGTAATTTGTTGACAGCAACAATAGGAAACTAATACAGGCTCTGAAAGCAGATCTTTAGAATTGTTGAGTGATTGAATCAAGATTATTTTCCTAATTTTATTTTTGTTTTCCTTCCAAGGTTTTCATAGACATAATAAAGTAAATACTATAGCTCTTCCGATAAGTGATACCAAGTGGCTGTGGCACTAATAGTTCTCCGGATTTACAAAGTACATTTTACTCCTAGAAAAAACTGAATATATTAGATATATGTTTTGAATGACCATATAGTCTTTGTTCAGTGGGTATCTATTTAACCTCTGTCCAAGTGGCTGATAGATGAATAAATAAGCAGTATAACCTGCCAATTAAGTTTCCAAGGAATTTAAAATACATGAAGTAAAAAGAGACAGAGTAGGCTTCTTTTAAGTCTTGCAATTTTCAGAATGTTTAAAGCACCAATCTTTCAGGCCTCACTCTTGTGATAAAGAGTGTAACAAAACCAGGAAAAATGGAGCTGTTTGAATCCACTTTTGAGTCAGAGACTAGAAGAAGAATGGACAAACAGTATGAAATCTTTGTACTATTTTTACAAGTCATTCTCATTAAAGTCTGAAGACTGTAAAGCTATTGGGCTCCTTCTAGGATAATGTCCCCCCTACTGTTATATTCCTTCCAATGAAACCCATCTGTGAGCTTTTTCAGGATGTTCATGACATGCATTTAAATTGCCTGTTGTGTTCCAGAAACCTCTTCTTCCTGCAAACAAGTGGTGACCTCTCTGCTCTATGTTCATTCAAGGGACAGACACTGTAGATCATCCCAGGCAGGCAGCCAAATGATGGCCACATCCTGTTCAATGCAAAAATACACATTTTCATTAAACCAAGATAATTAGAAAAAGTAGCATAGAGGAATATGAGTAATTCCATCAGTAATTACAGCAATTATACCCTTAATTGCCATGCCACCTCCAGTGTCACATTATATATATGTACTGGCATTTTACAGAGAAAACACTCATATGTTTTTTTTTTTTTTTTTTAAATTTTTTTTTTGTTTTGTTTTAAAGGTTTTTTATTTGAGAGAGAATGAGAGAGAGAGAGAGCACATGAGAGGGGGGAGGGTCAGAGGGAGAAGCAGACTCCCTGCCGAGCAGGGAGCCCGATGCGGGACTCGATCCAGGGACTCCAAGATCATGACCTGAGCCGAAGGCAGTCGCCCAACCAACTGAGCCACCCAGGCGCCCAAACACTCATATGTTTTATATTAAAGATGTACCTGGTTACATCAGGTATTTCTAGTGGTTAAAGGATAATCGAGGTAGTATTGTTTCATCCTTGTAATGATCAAAATAAAATGCAATGTATTATCCTCATCATTGTCTTTATTGAGTGCTTTTTCAAGACGCAAATTTCTCTGTATTCAAGAAACAGAGGAGTGAAAGCCAGTATACTAGAAACCATCATTTCATACAGTTTTCTCCCCAAACTGGTGAAAAACAGTTTCTCAAATTTCCCAAAAAAGAGAAAAATACCTGCTATTGGATGTTTCTTCAGTTCTGTTCCTAGAGCATATGCTTAGAGTTAGCCTATTAAAAATTTTAAATATTTACCTCTGGATTTGACTTTCCAGTCTCCCATTTCTCTGCTAGTGTATTAGAAACAAATCTTTATGTTCACCTGATTGTTCTTGTAGTAGGAAAGCCAGTCAAGGCCACATTGCCTTCAGTTGCCCATTGAGCTGATATCTCTTCCTCAGCCTGCAGCCTACGTGTATAAGTGGTAAGGAAGAGAATTGAAGTTCGTCTGTCTTCTTGCTCAGCTCTTAGGAATGACTTTGGGTTTGGTTCCTTTGATGCCAAGCTTGCTGGTAAATGTTAGCCCTCAGAGAGATATGATACAGTTCATCACTGTGAGGAAGGAGACAGAGCTGAACTGCATAGGGAAGATGACTTGTTTTGCATCCCACCAAGGCAGATTGTCATAGCATTTGCCTTTTTGATTCAACATCTTGTATTTAATTGGGATGATTTTATAATCTCACAATAAAAGACACTCTCATGTTCATATTTATTTGTTCGCATTAACCTATTCTCACCTCACTGAATGGTCTCAAGTTGCCTCAATGGCAGCATCTCCTGGAGCACCATGCCCAAACTGCCAGCCACCACATGGGAAGAATGTGCTTTACTGTTCCCTAGACCTGGGGCTTAACTTTATGCAGCAATATTGCTCGTAGAACAAGTGAAGTTATGTACATTCACAAATATGTAGTTGATTTACATTAAAGCCTGAGACTGTGTCAGTTTGTATTTCAATGGCCCTGTGGTATCTCAGAAGTTCTCCTAGGCAAAGAGAATTCAATCACAATGTACAACTGAGACCAGCCTCTTGGGGGTGCATCTTTTATCCAATGTACAGATTCCTTCCAGGCACTTTGTAAGTCCTTCCCTGAAGGTGAATATAGCTGGAACGTGTTGCTTTCTCCCTGATTACTTACTTTGCTTGTGACTTTTCTCATTAGGGCATTCTTAACATGGCTAACTTTCAACTGTGTTCTTGAGAGATAACATCTCACTTTTGAGTTTTCAGGGATGCAAACGTCCTGCAGTTTCCTTCTCTTTATTTTGTCTGTTATCCTCCAATATTTTGGTAATCTCTGCTGTTTACTTGTGGTGCATCCTGATCAAATGACTGAAACTCTCCCTGTCTCAGTTTCCTCATCAGAAAAACAAGGGTAACAATACTTGTTTTATAGAGTCATTGTGAGGACTTAATAAATTAAAATTCTTTAAGTGCTTAGATGATGTCTGACATAAATCTTAGCTATCTTTATCATCATGATTAATAATACCCTGAATTCACTAAACTTTCACATTCTCTTTTCTTAAACTCTTCACCACTTAGAAGCAATATATCTTTTTCTGATCAAATTTCTCATTAATCTTTACCTTTTAACTTTGTGATCCTGAGTAAATTAATATCTCTGAGCTCTAGTTTCCTCATCTGTAAAGTGGGGGTCATGATAAAAAATGGTTATCGTGAAGATAAAGTGAGCAAAATCTATTAAATATGCTCACCTAAAGAGGTTCCTACTATATATATAGCAAGTGTTCAATGACTATTTAATGATATTATTACTTTGCAAGTGGTCAATGAGTATTTAATAATATTATTTAATGATATTATTATTACGCTCTATGTTTTGGGGCATGGGCAATATAGAATTGATTCTGTGTATTTTCTATGTGATTATTTCTCTTTCCTTTTCCTTTTTATTGAGGTAAAATTTACATACAGTAAAATGCACAGATCTTAAAGGTACAGGTCAATTAATTTAGACAAATGTGACCAACATTTGTCCATGTGACCAACAAACCAAACAAGATGCAGAACATTCTCACCATTCCAGAAAGTTCTATTGATCCTTCTTCCAGGCAGCCTTGATCCCCAGTAGGCAATCATTGCTCTGATTTCTAGTGCCATAGATTAATTTGTCTGGTTTTGAATTTTATTCCTGTAACAGAATAATAGAATATGTGCTCTTTTGTGTCTGGTTTCTTTCACTCGACATGATGTTTTTGAGGTTCACTTATGTTGTTTCATGTATCAGTAGTTCATTTTTTAAACATTAAATGCTGATTAGTATTATATGATATATACCACATTTTGTTTATCCATTTTTTTGTTGATGGTATGTATGTGTGTTGTTTCACATTTTGGCTATTATTAAGAAAGTTTTCTGTCAAAGTCTTTGTGTGGACATGTTTTCATTGCTCTTTAGGTAAATACCTAAGGATGGAGGAGATAACAGGGTAGGTGTATGTTTGTCTTAAGACACTGCCGTACAGTTTTCCAATATGGTTATACCATTTTACACTCCTACTATCAATTTATGAGAGTCTTTTTTAATTTTAGCTATTCTAGTGAGTAGGAAATGGCACCTTACTCTGGATTTAATTTGCAGTTCCCTGATGACTAATGATGTTGGGCATCCTTTCATGTGTTTATTGGCCATCCCATGTCTTCTTTGTGAAGTGTGAATCCTGTATCTTCTTGTGAAGTATGAATTCAAAACTTTTTTACATTTTTTAAATTGGGTTTTTGTCTTTTTATCATTGAGTTCTTTATATATTTAGGATATAAGTCCTTTATCAGATAAAAGTATTACAAATATAGTCTCCCAGTTGGTAGCTTCCTTTTTCACTTTCTTAGCAGTGTCTTTGGATGAGTTTTAAATTTTAATAAAGTTAGTACTTCATGGTTGGTATTTTTTATGTTCCGTAAGAAATCTTTTTCTACCCCAAGTCACAGAAATATTCTTCTGTTTTTTCTTCTAAAGCCTTTAGAATTTTAGCTTTAAGTTCAAGTCTATATACATCTCAAATCACATTTGTGCTTTGTGTGAAAAAGGGGTCAAAGTTACTTTTTTCTCTTTTTCATACATTTATATAGTTGTTCCAGTGCTATTTGTTGAAAAGACTTTCCTTTCTCCATTGATTTGCCTTGAGTTTTTGTCTAAAACATATACACCATATTGTATGAGTTTATTTTTGAACATTCTGTTTCATTAACCTATTTGTCCAACGTTATTTCAATACCACACTATCTTGATTTTTGATACTATCGTAAATGGTATTGATTTTTATTTTATTTTTTTAATGGTATTGATTTTTTTTTTTTTTTTACAAAGGCCTTTAGTTTATTCTCCTCATCAGTGTCACTGATATTCTCATGGTATTGATTTTTAAATTACCTTTTCCAATTGTTTGTTACTAGTAAATAGAAATACATTTTTTGTATGTTGATCTTGTATCCTTACTTTACTGAACCTACTTATTAGTTCCAATAGTAGATTTTCTGCAAATTCTTTATGATTTTCTACATTCACAGTCATTTAGTATGCAAATAAAATCAATTTGTTCTTATCTAACCTTGATACCTTTCTCCGTTCAATTCAACTGATGATTTTTATGATAAACAGCTCAGTTTACCTGAAAAAAGGAAATGTTGAATATCTCATTATTTCTATTGTTTATTAATCTAAAAACAGTTTTGGGAGGCATTCCTGATTAGGATGTACTACAGAAATCATATTCAGGAATATTATACCAAAGGAAAAAGTTTTAAGGTATGAAAATCTAAAAGGATGAGTTCTATTGAAGCTGCTCTTAACTGGCTATCCAAGATGTTTTGTGAGTAACCATTGGTTCTGCGGACAGCTACAAGTAGAGATATTTTATTAGTCTGATTTCCAGTGTTAGGATTTCACATTACTATAAAACTTTGTTGAACTTCACAGCTTTATATATCATTAGGACTCCCTGTCTTTCAACAGGTGTTACTAACCTCATTTCAGACATGTGGCAGTCTGAAGAAAATTTGGCAAAACATACTGAAATAATCAGCAGGACTGCAAAGAAGCCAATTGATAAGAATTTTTATCTTGGGCCAATCCCTCTTTCATCAGATACTATGGGTTATCTAAATTAATCTAAACAATGACTCTTCCCCGCAGAAAAAAGGAATTAAAACTTTAAATCAACCCATCATATTTTCTGCAGTGGAGAAGGCTCCAGTCAGTGGAGAAAGTCCCTTGGATGCTCTTTCATTATCTTAGGCAAATAAGCAGCAGGGGCTTCTGTGTAAATATGCAAATGCACATGCTGAATTAAGGCGTATTGTTTGCTCAGTTAATATGTGCTTTGGAAGAGGCATTATTTGCTTATAAAGCTCTGAAATCCCTTTGTAGATATATCATCTTGGGCTGACAGCTTTGAGAGGTGGAAGTTGATGGAGTACTTATTCTAGCAGCCCTGCTTGAAGTGCCGTTGGCACGGCTTCGGGGGAGGGGGTTGCTGATGGGTGATGCTTCTTTCTGTCACCCCAGCAATGGCACAACCAGAAATAGCAGACAGCATGTGAAGACACGATGATAGAGTATAAGGGATACATGGAATGAAAATTACCCAGAATATGGCAGGACTTCTCCCTGAATAATTGAGAACTGGCTGAACAGTCACTCACAGAGATGCACTGAGTGGGCATCTTTCTATTGCTGTTCGTATAGGAATTACTTCTGATATTCAACAGAGAAGGAGTATGTGAAGAGAAGCTCTATTGCTTACCGTATGTCCCTATCCACCTCACAGTTTCTAAATGAATGACAAGGAATTAGAGAGCTGTTGGTTTTTTGCTGAATTATGGCCATCTGGCTATTTTAGGTACGATTAGAGATAGTGAGAATTCCCTCTCTCCTGTCTTCCAGAAGTTGGCATGCTGAAATCTGGGCTCGTGGCCTTGTATTTGGAAGCCCAACAGGTATATTCTGAGTCCTTCTATGTAAAGAGGTGTGACCTCAGAATAGCACTGCATATATTCAGCCCAGATTAATGATCTCTAGGTAGTCAAAAACTTGACCTTACACAGTTAAATGTCATCTTGACCTAAGTTAGGAGCACTTGATTTTCTTTTAATGACAGGAGACTTTAAATTAAGAAGTGCTTGGATAAAAGTGCTATTGCAGGTTGTCTCCTGTGAATGTGTATCTTATGGCTGATGGCTCCATTAAGTGAGTGGTGCAAAAGCATTCTTTTTTTTTTTGTTTTTTAAAGATTTTATTTATTTATTTGACAGAGAGAGACACAGCGAAAGAGAGAGAACACAAACAGGGGGAGTGGGAGTGGGAGAGGGAGAGGGAGAAGCAGGCTTCCCCCTGAGCAGGGGCCTGATGCGGGACTTGATCCCAGGACTCTGGGATCACGACCTGAGCTGAAGGCAGACACTTAACTGACTGAGCCACCCAGGTGCCCCAGTGCAAACACATTCTTTAGTCAAGCTTCCTTTTACTCTGCCTCTGGTGAATGCTCAAGAATATAGAGGTTATTGTAACAAGACAGAAGTAGTTAAAATAAAAAGGGGAAAAAGAGTGAGCTTACTCACTTTGATGAATTTGCTAAGAGAAGTACATCCAACTTTGGCATTTTCTTTTTTCCTGGCCAATTTGTTTGAGAGGAAGGTATGGAATCAAAAGTTTTGAAAAGTGTGACACACCAAGTGAATTCATAAGCCAACTTTCTCTACAAAACAAAGCTCAAAGGCACAAAAGCACAAAGCAAGGTTTCTGTGCCTGACACAAACTCACTCCCTTCAAGTTGTCCTGTTGCTTTTATAAGCTAAATTGCAGCATAGCCAATGGGCAGATAGAAGCAGGTGAGGTCCCACCGTGGACATATTCCATCTGTAGACCATTAGGAGTCTGCACTAGCTGCCCTGTGTCGTTCTCATTAAACAGTAATCAAAAGGCTGGGGCTCTTCTTTTTTGAAGTGCTCCTTATTTCTTTTAATGCACCTGCAAATAAAATGAAATGGGCTTAATGGACTGAGGCTTTGACTGATTCTCTTAGCTCTGCTGCATGGTCACTAGTTGCTTCTCTTGGTAATTTACAGGGTTTCCTGCTGTATGATAAAACACAGGTGCTCAGTCTGTCATCCAGAGCAATGATTTATTAGCTTTAGTGGTACCACAGACCTCAGGCAGCAGGCACTAAATCAAGAGAATATATACTGAAATAATATGTTTTCCAATGATGACCCATGGAGACTCTTTAGCTGTTCATGCCCTTTACCCACTGCTGTTGGTTTTGCCATTTCTCCTCATTATTTTAAAGCCCACAGGATTCACTTCCTGTCTTAATTTCTCACCTGCTAGGACAGTCTCACCACCAGCTTTATTGCTATAGATTTCTAGTTGATCCCTCACACCACCAAAGAGTTCCAGCTAATGAGTAGGAGAAAGGGAACCTTAGGGGTTTTTTCAGGCCTCAGGGACCCTCAGAATTCCTATTCCAGGCTCTACTTTGATATGGTTGCCAGACAATAAAGCTCACATTGTCCTTTAAAAAAAAAACAAAACCCTGCTTTGAAGTTAAATTTGTCTGGACATTCATTTGGAACATTTCATCTACTGAATATTTCTTCATGGAAATTTGTTAAGAGGCTCTGCCTTCCTATTTTTGTGACAGTGACTATCAATCAAAGTGACTTCTTGTTGATTATCAGAGAGCCTTATGAACAGATCAGGGAAATCTTTAATTACTATTAAATGCCTGCCAAACATGGGCACAGGGAAGAATTACTCAGTCAATCAAAGCAGAAGACTGGTGTGGACTCTGAATTTTAATGAGAGGACAGATCAGAGATGTAAAGGGAGTCCTAATAGGTAAGAAAGTGAATACAGGGAGCAAAATGTCCAAAATACTACTGAAAACTAAAAGAAGCAGGACTAGAATAGAAAAGTCAATGATGTGAAATATTAAGTAAGATAACACAAATGAACATTAATTATACACAGCAGATAAAGAAATCCAGAACGTTGCCTTAAATAGGGTAAAATAGGGAGATCCAAAGCTTCAGCCAAAGCCACGGGGAGTCAGTGGTTATTGCCTTGCATGTGTAGTGTGGGATGACAGGTGCAGACAGTGTATGACAGGGCAGTGGGCGTTGGGAGGCGTGAGAACATATATGACTGAGTGAGGATCCTGGGATTTGGCAACACCGAAGTGAAGTAGCTGAGTGGTAGAGATGGTGAGGATGGTGACTGCAGATTTCTGAGTACCCTCAAAGGCAACAGCTACCTAATTTGTTAAAAGAAAATATATATGATTCCCCAAGGTGATATTCAGAACTTTCAACAACTGATGAGGCATGGTCCTGACCCTTCAGAATAGCGACCAGCCATGCCCTGGAATGGGATCCTGGATGCCCCTGCATCTAGGCATCATGGCTATGTCATGGGGACGAATCCTGAGAGAGGGCTGGGCAGCCAGGCCTGTGTGGAGCTCTTAGGGGTTTCAGGGCAGTGACTTCCTACATTAAGAAAATATTTCTTTTTTCTTTAAAAAATTTTATTTTTAAAATTTTAATTCCAGTGTAATTAACTTAAAGTGTAAGTTTCAGGTGTACAGTATAGTGATTCAACAATTCCATACTCAGTGCTCAGAACAAACCATCAGTTTGTTCTCTATATTGAAGAATCTGTTTTTTGGTTTGTCTCTTTTTCCTTTGTTCATTTGTTTTGTTTCCTAAGTTCCACATATGAGTGAAATCATACGGTATTTTTTTTTCTCGACTGACTTATTTCACTTAGCATTATACATTCCATGTAGTTGCAAATGGCAAAATTTCATTCTTTTTAAATGGCAAAGTAAAATTCCATTGTATACATTCCATTCCATTGTGTATATACATACATACATACATACATACATACATACCACATCTTCTTTATTCATTTATCTATCGATGGACATTTGGGCTGTTTCCATATCTTGGCTATTGTAAATAATGCTGCAATAAACATAAGCATGCATATATCTTTTCAAATTAGTGTCTTCATATGATTTGGGAAAATACCGAGTACAGAAATTACTGGATCGTATGGTAATTCTATACACTTCCATACGCTGGAAGTTCCTCAAAAAATTAGCCACTGTTTTCCACAGTGGCTGCAACAGTTTGCATTCCTACCAACAGTGCACAAGGGTTCCTTTTTCTCCATGTCCTTGCTAACACCTGTTGTTTCTTGAGTTTTCGATTTTAGCCATTCTGACAGGTGTGAGGTGGTGTTTTATTGTGATTTTGATATGCATTTCCCTAGTGATTAGTGATGTTGAGCATCTTTTCATGTGTCTGTTGGACATCTGTATGTCTTCTTTAGAGAAATGTCTGTACATATCTTCTGCCCATTTTTTAATTGGATATTTGGTGTTTTTTTGGTGTTGAGTTTTGTAAGTTCTTTATATATTTTGGATACTAACCCTTTATTGGATATGTCATTTGCAAATATCTCCTCCCATTCAATAGGTTGTCTTTTACTTTTGTTGATTGTTTCTTGTACCATGCAGAAGCTTTTTATTTTGACACAGTTCCAATAGTTTATTTTTGTTGTTTCCCTTGTCTCAGAAAACATACCTAGGAAATGTTGCTGTGATCTATGTCAGAGGAATTACTGCTTGTGCTCTCTTCTAGGATTTTTATGGTTTCAGGTGTCACATTATGTCTTTAATCCATTTTGAATTTATTTTTGTGTATTGTGTGAGAAAGTGGTCCAGTTTCATTCCTTTGCGTGTTGCTGTCCAGTTTTCCCAGTACCATCTGTTGAAGAGACTGTTTTTTCCCATTGTGTATTCTTGCCTCTTTAGTCAAAGATTAATTGACCATATAATCCTGGGTTTATTTCTGGACTCTATTTTGTTTCACTGATTTGTCTATTTTTGTGCCTGTACCATACTATTTTGATCAGTATAGCTTTGTAGTATATCTTGAAATCTGGAGTTGTGATACCTCAGTCTTGTTCTTCTTTTTCAAGATTGCTTTGGCTATTTGGGGTCTTTTGTGATTCCATAGAAATTTTAGGATTATTTATTCTAGTTCTGTGAAAAATGCTGTTGGTATTTTGATAGGGATTGCACTGAATCTGTAGATTGCTTTGGGTAGTATGGACATTTTACAATATTTGTTCTCCCATGAACATCTTTCCATTTGTTTGTGTCATCTCCAATTCTTTAAATCTCAGGAGTGTTTGATTATGACCACTATTAGTATTGTGTTTTTTTTTTTTTTTTTATGATCATTGTTATTGACATCTGACTGGGACAGTTAATTTTGGGAAATATCCATGATCCCCTAGGAAGCAGCAGAAAATTTTCTTAGACTACTATTTTGAATTACTGGTCATTTGAGAAAGAGGCAAATAGTGAAGTATAATGTTTGTGTTTACTAATAGTATATTCAATTAAATACAAAGAGAAAATTTCAGAATTCAGCGTTAAACAGGTTATGTTGTTGGAATCATTATTCAGTTTCTGCTACTTTTGTGCATAAAGGCACAAATACATCATAATTCTGCACATGCCCATGAATCTGTTTTCTCACTCACTTTGCCCTCTCTCTTCACTCTGTGGGACTTCTGGTCCTACTCTGCCTGTCCAGGGCTTTCAGCCATCTGCTTTCCTTTGCTCTGTGATAGCTATGCCTTCTGTTTTTGACCTGCCTGCTTGGTTTCTGACCTGTATTTGCCTGATCTCTGGGAGCTGTGAGGCTCTGTCTTCCCTGTGTCTGCCTGATTCCTAACTCACTGCTCTTGCCTGCTCTCTGACGTGCAGTCTTGCTGGACTCTGCCTGCCTTATGGCTAACTCACTGTTCAGCTCATAACTCCTCAATGTGGGTGAATTTCTGGTTTGTTCACTTTCAGCTTCACCACCCTAACTCTGCATTCCTATCATAGTCCACCATTCTAGTGTTAATGCCTAGGATTCAAGACCCCTTCTTTTTGCTTTCACATACTGAGGAAGAGAATGTATAATATAAATACAACTTTACTAACTCCACAAAGGCATGAGCACATTTTGGGATGGAGGGCAAGTCATACACAAGTTAATAATTCACAGGAGCACTTTCAAGTAGTTCCTTTAGTTAAGCATAGACTTGAGATGCATCAATGTGATTCTCTGTGATTTCCTTTGTTTAAGATTTTTCCTAACTCTTGGGAGCATTGTCCTTTTAAAATAAATTTCATTCTAATTTCTCCTGAAATCTCAGGATGAAATTTCTTTAGATAGTATTATTCCCAGTTCCTGGAGAAGTCATGTTGATACCATATCAAAATGGTTCCTTGAAGCCATCTGACTCATACCTCAGTCAATGCTATTTGCATTCTGCTCACAAGAAAATCTCTGAAAAGTCAGTGTCCCCTCTGCATTTTTCAGCAACCTGAGGTTCAGCCTCAAATTCTACTTATACATCTTTTGTCTTCTCAGCTCTTATTTCATCCTTTCTTGAACTCACAAATCCTTAAAGGCTCTAGGTCTCCATATAATTTTGGTCATAGAATTATAAACTTCCTAGATAAGGTGGACTTTCAAAATCTCCAGGCATTCCCACTAAAAACCTTCTTCTGTTTCCCACATGCCACATACTCTTTGTTAGGATGTTACTAACAATGTAATGTTTACATTTTTGTCTCCATTATTATTTATTTTTTAAGGAGATGTACTAAATCTAAAAACAGTGTTTGTTTTTGCATAACATACGTTTTTTCCTCAAGTTAAGTAGTTCATTCAAAGTGAATTCTATACATGACATAAAAAATTACAGAGAAGGGAAAA
Source organism: Halichoerus grypus (assembly GCF_964656455.1). NCBI lineage: Eukaryota > Metazoa > Chordata > Mammalia > Carnivora > Phocidae > Halichoerus > Halichoerus grypus. Next base: position 110,333,312 of record NC_135714.1, read on the forward strand.
ATAAAAAATTAAAACATAAAATTATTATAAATAAGGTATTGCAAATAGATAGTAATTGTATAAAGCACATTATTGTTAATTTTAGGTATATAAAATACTATATTTTTTTAAAGATTTTATTTATTGATTTGAGAGAGAAAGAGAGAGTAAGAGAGAAAACACCAGCAGGGGGAAGGGCTGAGAGCGAGGGACAAGCAGACTCCCCACTGAGTAGGGAGCCTGAAGCACGGGGCTCGATCCCAGGACTTTGAGATCATAACCTGAGTTGAAGTCAGATGCTTAATCGACTGAGCCAAGCAGGTGCCCCTAGATGTGTAAAATACTATTGCTATTCTATTTGTTTGTGTGCATGGTTTTTTTAATGAATGTAAGGGTTTTTGTGGGTTCCCTCATAATTTCAGTCCCCTCACTACAATTTCCTTTAAGGCTTAAGATTTAATTCATTAAAATGTAGAATATCTCTGACAGCTCAGGGAGGCCCATGCTATCTGTTCCTTGGACTTGTTGTTTTAGGATCTTACCATACTCTGGAAGTGAAATTTCCAGCCAAGGGGATTTTCAGGGTCACTCAGTGTAATTCAAAGACCTGAGTCTGTGACTGAGGTGATACGAGAAGCAGAGTCTAGTCTGGAGGGCTAGACGAACAGGGCCTGGTAAGGGGATCAGGCTTTAGCTGCTAAGTTCAGCTCATTCTGTTATTGATCCCAGAGGAAAACTGGGTAAAAGTCAAGGCAGATGTCAAGTCAGGCAGATATTTAAATGACACACATAATGAAACTGAAATAGAGTGACTGCAGCTCAGGGGGCTAGATTCATTCCAGGCTGACCCTTCACCAGGAAGGGGGCAGCACCCTATATCTAGATGCTCACTTAGACTGGCGATCACTGGTTGCAAGTCTGCAGAATGGAGCAAAGTTATTCAGAGATGGATTTCCATCTTCTGTTTACTGTCTTGGACAAGAACTTTCTCTGTGCTTTAATTTCTTAACCTATATAATGAAAATAACTAAAGCTATCTCATATAAAATTGAATTTGGTTACATTGCAATTAAATTTGATAATGTATGAAAAATACTTAGGGCAGTGACGGGCACGTACTAAGTACTCAATAAAAGGCAGATACTATTTATTGTTGTTATTGCCATTGTTGTTGTTATTTTTATTGTTATTTAGGGCTGAAGCTGAGGACCCAGCAGAGGCAAGCAGGAAGCTGTACACAATGACTTTTAGGAGTGAGGTTTTGCTACTTGTGCTCTCTAGAAAAATTCATTCCAGTGGTATTTTAGCTTTTGAAAGTAGAAATTCCCTAAGGGTAAGCAGTGCCCTTATCAATATCTTTTCAGAGAAGAAATGTTTACGTTAGATCTACTTCCTAAAAACTTAATGATGATGGTAAATGATATATAAAGTGGGGATGTTATGTAAAATGCCTCTGGTCTTTTAAGTCAGTAAAAACCAGTTACATTCTGGCCCATTTGAGACTGGACCCAGATTGGAAGAGTTCTATCTGGCAGCTATAAGGGTTGAGCGTTGTAGAACATGTGGGGCGAAGTTTAATAAACTTTAAGTTTTAGTTTATAGTTAACTTTAAGTTTAAATTCCTTTAGTAACTGCTGCACATATATAATTTTCTTCTCTTCTATTTAATGTTAAGATATTGAGATAATAGGGTATGGTACGTCAGTTCTGTAAGAAACCGAGTCTTCCCTCAAAAATCTTACACTCTTGTAGGAAGATAAGATATATACAAATGTACCAGAAAAAAAAATTACTCCTACCCTCCACCCACCAGTATGGCTGTCGATGAAGTGGTGGGTGTAAAAAGAAGACTTTGCAAGGAATAGAGAATTCTAATGGAACATTTTGTTAGGTTAGAGACAAAGGACACTGGGACAACCATTATAATTATTCTTACTGTTGTATTTTTTTTATTATGTTATGTTAATCACCATACATTACATCTTACTATTGTATTTATTGTTATTTAGGACAGAAGCAGGAGGGCCAAGTAGAGCCAAGCAAGAAACCGGTATACCGTGACTTTCAGAGTGAGGACCTAGTCCATGCTATTTCACCCATGGCAAATATATAGCAGAGAGAAAGCAAGGAAGGGTGACTATGAGGGCAATCATGTCTAGGCAGACTCCTTGCTGACTCTGTCTCCTGCTTTAAAAATTTGGACAGGAATTAGCCACACAGAATCAGGAGCACGGGGGTTTGAGAGACAGTGCTCAGCAGCTGCCCGGCAGCTAGTCCGTGAGGGCTTATAGGCAGCTGGCATTAGGCGAGACCTGGAAAGTCCTGCTGTGTGGTATGAAACATTATGAGGTGAATCATTTTCCTTTTCTTTCTGTGAATCCATAAATAAAATGGGCATTACACACTACTGGTACTTCTGGTGTTAGATATTTTGGGGGGAATTTTCAGGGTAGAGGAGTATTGAATCTGGCCTCAGGTGAACATGAAGTGTAAATAGAGGCTGCCCAAAGGATCCCCGGACACATTTGGATTAGAATTTAATAACCATAATAAAGCATAAGACTGATAAGTGTCATAAAAGAAGTAAAAAGAAATATCATCAGAGGTCTGAGAAGTGGAAAGTTACCACTAGCCTAGAATAGAGAGTGGAGTGAAAAAGGAGGAGGAAACCTTTGCCAAAGAGTTGATTGGATTGGGCTTTGGGAGATGGCATGGTGGACACTGGCTAACCCCCTACCATCCACTCTACTTCTGATGATTTGTGTAACGGACTGCGGCCATTCCATGCCATTTAGAGATGGATAGGCCCGTGCTTATTTAGACCAATAAGACAGGCAAAATACATTGGGACTTTGGGGAAGAAGCAACTCTCTTTCCGATATTGGATGCGAACAAGGAAATACTTAGCTTCATCTGCTTGCTACCACAAGAAAAGCCAGTCTTCCCATGAAGCTACAATGAAGTAGAAAGACTCGAAGGAGAGAAAGAGCCAGTCTTCCTGCCAACAATGGTACAGAAGGGTAAGGTTTGAATATGTGGAATTACAGAAATTCTGTAGAACTATGAGCAAAGGCACGAAGGTGAGAAAGTTTAAATTATGTGTGGAGAACATCTAGGAGTTCTCCACCAACAATCCACTCCACACTCACTGACCCTGTCTATCCAGGTTCTGAAAACAGTGTACAATAAACCATTTTTGTTGTTTTTAAAAAGTACCTAGTTGTTTTCACTTCAAGAGTGAATTTACTATTGCTTTTGAGCATTATACATTTGAACATGGTAGGAAAAATAAATATTTTGGTTGATCACTTTCCTAAATGGTTACTTTTTAAAAAATTAATTTATTTATTTGAGAGAGAGAGCACGTGAGAGCAGGGGAAGGGGGGAGAGAGGGAGAGAGAGAATCTCAAGCAGACTCTGCGCTGAGCACCCCTGTATGATTTGGGGCTCTATCTCATGACCCTGGGATCAAGACCTGAGCCAAAATCAAGAGTTGGAGGTTTAACCAACTGAGCTACCAATGGTTACTTAATTTTGAGGGGGTTTTAAGAAATTGCTGTATCAGTAGTTGTGTTTGAGTTTCCATCACATTCTCTAGGTCTACCACTTTCTGCCACAGCAAGGTGTTGTGGGGAGAGCTTTGGAGAGAATTACCTGTGGCTTTGAATCCCAACGTTTGGTTGTGTGATAGCTAACTTTGAAAGTACATTTTCTTCTACTGTACCTTAAGAAACTTTTTTTGTTAAATAAAATCTTGTTCATGTTTTATGTTACTGTAGTCCCTGGACTCAAGACTTGACCTACTATTTTAGGTCTTTACTGAAACAATGGTTCCTCTTACAGAGTTTTCAGAGAGATGTCTCTGAGAAAAAAGTTTATTATGTCACAGGAGAGGAGATTGTTACTTTGGTACTCTGACCAAATTCTATTTGGGATATTTGTGTTCTACCTTATTAAAATTTATATAATAAAAAAGTTAACCACTTTTGGGTGGTTATGTCATTTTTTATTATTTCTTATTCCTTGTTTTTCTGAATGGTTTTCAGCTGGCTGGAATGTAAGTTCAATGAACAGAAGAAATTTTGGGGGATTCTGTTCACTGTCATATGACTAACACCCAGAAGAGTACTTGAGCCATAGTCAACTCTCAATAAATCTTTGCTGTATGAATGAGTCTATTAGTCAGTGCTATTATATACCAATGATTTTTTCATTTTGGGAAGAATGATTTCTTCATCACTATATTTTATTTCATTAATTGGATTTAATTGTTGTTTATTGGAAGTTTATTTTCTAGATGACTAACAGTTATATGAAGTGTCTCAAATTAAACTATGTAGGCTTTTGTTTATGAAATTTTAAGATGAATTTAGATTTTGAAGACAACACTATAATCCATACATAAAGAATATCTCCTTTGTTAAGGAAACACAGGTGAATAGCTTAAGTAATACTGTCCATTTTGATGAGCTTATTACTCTTTGATGTTTTAGTGTAGAACAAAATAAAATGAGAAAAATCATTTAATTCTGCCTCCTGTGCTTAATCTATGTATACTTAATCTTATTGACTGCAGTTGTCACTCTGATAATCAGATTCAAAAGTATCAGAGATGAGGAAAACATCAGTCTAGCAAAATGAAGACTCTCCTTTACCAGTCCCACCAACTGAAAAAATAAATAAATAAAACAAGAAAAATAACTTATTCCCCAATGGCAAGTTAACTGAAACTAAAATATTTGAAATGATAAATGTCTCCAGATACCTAGATTTACACATTGTTTGCCTTGCTATAAATAAATGGCTGCTATAAGTAAGAGCGGGCGTAAATGACTGTGACTGCACTGTATGTATAGGGAAGGCATATGTCTTGATGGGAAGCAAGGGACAAGGAACATAATGAGATTCAACTGAGAGGGATTTGGGACTTAACTCCTCTTCATGTTGGAGTGAAACCAGATTCATAGCAGTAGAAGGACTCCATAAACATAATTCACTGAAATGAGAGGGTGATAAAAGGCCTTTTTTCTTGCCTTTTGCAGGGATAAATTACAGCCAAAGCTACAGAAATGTTCCTTTCCAACTTCAGATTAAGTGTGCTTGTATAATAAACATTTCCGTAACATTCGGCTTCTTTAACCTAGACAGCTCAATTAGAGCTGTACGATAAAATACAACTTCCATGCACTTTGTGAACACTTAATGTGACTGAGGGCCTGTTAGCAAGAAATCTCACAGAAAATAGGTCTTGTCAAGTGTTTAAGGAAATTGAATTGGCATTGTGTTTAACAAATATATATATGTATATATATTCTTTTAGATTCTATGTAATTTAATTATACTGATGTATTTTTGACTCTTTTCTATGTGAAAATCTTATTCATTATGTCTCATCTTTGCTGGAACACTATGGGGAAACTTGGGACAGTGTTATAAGTAGGCATAGATGTTTAAAGAGTCGGGAACTCTGAAGACTTGCAAAGAATATGGAGAGAGCCTTAATCCAAATCTCAAAATTGTCATGAATGTAAGTTAAAGCTAGTGATCCCCTTGACTTGAAGTTGTATTGCTTGATGAATTTGCATATTTCTTTTCTGGAGCAAGGTAAATATCCCTTGCAGGACTGGTTGAGAAAAAGACCTCAGATGGGTGGGTGGTCTGCAAGTAGCACTGTGTGCTAGAGACAAAATTTGACAATCTGCCCCACTCACTCATCTGCACATTAGCATTAGAAGCCCCTTCCAGGCTGTAACTGTTGCTTTTGTGTGGTACCATTACTGTGTCATAAACATTGTCATGAAATGGGCTCCTGGGTGGCTCAGTTGGTTAAATGTCTGACTTGATTTCAGCTCAGGTCGTGATCTCAGGGTCGTGAGATCGAACCCCGAGTTGGGCTCCATGCTTGTTGCGGCGTCTGCTTGAGATTCTCTCTCTCCCTCTGCCCCTCCTCCTGCTGTGGTCTCTCTCTCTAATAAATAAAATCTTAAAAAAATAATGTCATGATTATCTATCAAATAAAACTTCAATTTCCTAGACTGGTTTTTAAGGACCTCCTAGACTAGCCTTATTGTAATTTACCTCACCTTGTATTCAGATTTTTGTTTACTTATGTGTGTAAAGTCCCTGTTCCAGGCCAGTGTATTTCATGTGATTCATCTACTTAATTGGAACTTACTTTCTACCACACTACTTCATGCTTCCAACTTTCATGACAAAGCCGAGACTTTATTATGCCTTGTTTGCCCAACTTTCTCCTGTCATTCCCTCTGTGCAGGCTAGCAGGTGTGGCTCTGCTTCTTTAGTTGTTTAAAGTCTTTGCTGCACCCTCACAGGTGGACCATTTGTGTGAATCCTTCACTGGTCCCCCAGCCAGGAAGAGTGTCCCCTCGAACTCCTTTATTGCTTCATTTTTACTTCTCTTCTGACACATCAATTTCTACTTGTATTATTGTTATTTTTGTGTCTGTCTCCTTTCCCTTGAGGGCAGAGCAGGTGATGGATTTCCTGTCATGCTTGGTACTAGTGCTGTATATTCAATTCCTATTTTTCCATTTATATTGAACATATTTATAAACAGATCCTGCTTTCTGAGAACACCAATAATAGTTTTTTGAATATACAGAAATACCATGTATACATATAATTTAAGTACCTATAATAATTTTGTGAGGAGGACCTGGACTATGATGAATAGAATACCAAATACATTTCCACTTGTAGAGGAAAAGGATCATAGTGTCTTCCTGAAAACTGTGTTACTTCTAGCTTAAAAGAAAAATCCTACAGACTAACAGAGAGAGAAAGTTCGGGGAACATCAAAAGGTAAAAAGATTAATTTTTAACGTTACATGATGTCTCTCGAAGGAGATAATTCGGATGTCAGTTGCACTTTTTCTTTACTAGATTGGTTTATCATCATGGTGAGGAGAAAAAGGGAGAAAGTGCCTGAACTTTTCCAAGGGCTTGTTTACCAGTGTTCCAATCACACAAGATAAGTGGGACTTTAGGGAATTCTTTATTTGCACTTCTAATTGTTTCCTTACATGTGTCCATAAAAATTCATTCAGAAAATTGCAGCAGATTTAAGGAGATAAAATAAGACCTCAGATGGCTGTTAGTAATAAAAATAACTTAAAACATTTTTGCAAATTGCATGTCAGCCACAATTAACAATATGATGTTTATTTTGGTGTGGATGGATACCCTCGGTAAGCAGTCTCTCCAAGTATATCAATAATTCCATATATAATGTCATCGTAATTGAAGCATTTTGCCTTGCATAGACAGATGGGTGTGCAGCCAGTGCTGACCATTTATTCTGATATAGCTTGAGGACGGACACCAGCTCCACCATGTCCTATGAGCAATGGCTATCTCCTTCATGAAGGGATCCATGCAAGCATTGGGGCTTGGATCACAGTCACCACACACTAAGAATTCTGCCAGACTGCAGCAATTTTGGCATTGCCTAATTTACATGCAGTGTGATGTGGGACGATTTTGAACAAATATTGATTGGTGAGAAGCAGATGAGTGTCATGATCACCATTTTTAGTGTTTCCTTTTCTCACTTAGTGTAAAAATGGTCTACCCTCTTGAGAAGAAGCAAATAAGATATGGAAATGTTGCTCTACTGTGTGAGTAGCAAGACAAATATTTTCTTTTCTACCGCAGAATGTTTTCTGGTGCTTGTCAAAATTTCTTGTGTGCTCTGTTACTCTATCCTCATACACCATGGCAGCGCTTGCTTTGTTAAAGCACTGAGCTTGCACCTGTTACCAATAAAAACAATATTTGGAGACTTATTGGGATGGATTTAAAAGCCCGTCAATGAGGCTGTTAATTAATCTGCTAGCCCTTTCCTCTTGCCCTGCCATTGGAACGTTCACTGTAAGCTATGCCCGAACCAGCACAGCCCTTTTCTGATGAGGTGTGGCTTAATGATAATGATTTTATCTCTTCTAGGGATATTTTTGTGTCTATACTCACTCATCTTGATGGCATTGTTTTTACCATAAACATCAAATGTCGCTATATTGGGAACATTATGTAACAATTAACCACATTTTAATTTGTCTGACGATTATGGAGACATAGTGCTGCCATGGAAATGGACTGCTTCACAGTTATATTAAAGATGCTGGGTGGAATAGCTTTTCTGTGTAGGACTTATAAACAGAGGTGCTGCTTCCATCAGTTAAGAGGGTATTTGGCTGCAAATAATGGAAAACCCTATTACAATATTTGAACACGTTCTGTTATTCTTAGCACATATAATGACAGGAATTTTGGTTGCAAGCTGATTGCTGCACCTACAGAATCTGTCTGAGTCCCAGGCAGAAAGAAGGAAGGAAGAAGCAGAGAGGGCAAGTCAGGAAATCATTAGCTTCCCAGAATTCTCAATTCATACCTTATTAAGCATTTAGAGATCCTTAGCTATGGTGGAATCTGGGGAATCCTGCAATGAGTCAGATTTGATTCTGCATCTGATGGAGAGAGGATGATGATACTGAGTCAATTAATAATATTAGTCATACTCCTTAAATGTGATTTTAAAATAAAAGTGTTGAGAGACACCTGGATGGCTCAGTTGGTGAAGTGTCTGATTCTTGATTTTGGCTCAGGTTATGCTCTCATGGTTATGAGATTGAGCCTGGTCTGGCTGTGCAGTCAGTGTGGAGTCTGCCTGAGATTCTCTCTCTCCCTCTCTTCCTCTGCACCTCCCCACTGTGTGCACATGCTCTCTCTCTCTCCCTCTCAAATAAATAAATACATTTTTAAAATAGAATAGTTGAATACGATTGAGAGTTGCTTTTCTATATTATAAAATATCAGTTTGCTGGACTGAATATTCGTGGAGAGTGGGCTGGATTGGGAAGAGTTGGACAGAACTAGAACACTACAACAGATTGAATGCTGTTAGTTCCCAGGTGGCTTTGGCTTAGAAGCCAAGGAAAGGGACAGAAAAATCCTCTGGTGACTGAAATATAATTTCTTATTTTCATCCTCCTTTCCCTTTTATGCACTCTAGCCTTATCCTTGATGTGGAAAAGCTTGTAAAAATTGTCACTCCGTTGTTCATGACCTGCCCCATGAGGACAAATGTTTTGAGAAGATAGATAGTGTTCAGGTCAGAAAAGACTAGATTAACACCTCCTGCGTGAGAAAGGAAAGGAAAGGAGAATATAAGGAAAAAACCATGAAATGCTGGCAAATATGATCTGCCAGAAAATTGATGTTTGTAAACATTTGCCTGGTTTTATTTTCAGTATTTATGATTTTGCTGAGATTACGGAGTCCTTGACATTAAGTTATATTGAGGGAAAGGCAGGTAAGTGATCAATTGCTTTAGGCAAAAGTCATTCATTGGTATCTGACCAGATTCTCATAGTTAATTTTATATGCTGACAATTACATAAATTAATCCAGTAAATCCAACAAAGCCTACCAAGATTTGTGTGGATTTGTCATGAACATTAAAATGTCATCAGCATACATGGTAATTTATACTGCCTACAATTAGTGGTAATCCTTCCCGTCTCCTGTGAGAATCTAATAACAAGAGCTAATGGCTGTAATGCTAAAACACACAGCAGAGGGTCTGGGCAACCTCTCTTCTTTGTAGTTTTTGGAAATGGTCTGGGGTGTGTAGAATATTTTCATGGTGCACATTTTCTTTTTTTGGAAGAATATCAACTGCTTATTCCTATTCCAAATCAAGGTATTTCAATACATCATGGAACATATTGTTTCATTAGGTGAATTATACATCTTGTGTTCAATAAAATGGTAATTAGGGTTTGCATGGTAAATATTTAGAAGGTTCACATTTCCTCAAATAAATCCATAACTGTAATGTTGACAATATTTTAAGCCACTATTAACTAAATTATTAGTTTTGTCGTTATAACGCAAGGGTAGCAATAGTGACACAGCTACCACTAGCTCTTACAGGCCTATGTACGAAATTAAAAGATTTTCCAAGGTAGATGGAACTTGTGGCATACAGACTGGTAGGCAAAACTTGGGCTACTTTTTATACCCTGGCTTACCCCACTCAGCTAGGTACCCTTGGGCAGAGCACAACCTATATATGATGTGAACATGCCCTGACACTAAAATTCCTCTTTATGAGTATAAATAGAATACCTCTAGAAGAGTTTCTATTAGGTGCCAACACATCTGAATAACCACACTGAATAGACAATATTATATAGCAAAAATCAATTAAATATATGTTTATTTGCTATGTAAAACCATACGGATATTTTGATGTTGGAAAGGCTATGTAAGGGGGCGCCTGGGTGGCTCAGTTGGTTAAACGTCTGCCTTCAGCTCAGGTCGTGATCCCAGGGTCCTGGGATCAAGCCCCACGTTGGGGGGGGGGTCTCTGCTCAGCGGGGAGTCTGCTTCTCCCTCTCCCTCTGCCTGCAGCTCCCCCTGCTTGTGTTCTCGCTCTCTGTCAAATAAATAAATAAAGTCTTTTTTTTTTTTTTTTAAAGAAAGGCTATGTAAGTCCTTTTTCTTTTCTTTTTTTAACTATACAGAAAATATTAATTCCTTACCAGTCATATGCCAGGAACTTTCTATATACATAATTGCATTTATTATGAACAGCCTTATTTTATCAATAATGAAACCTAAGCTTAAGGAAGTGTGCTGGAAAGGGCTAAGCAGCAGGCCTGGGGTGCTGAAACTCTGCACATTCCCTACGTCTTCGGGGCTCCTGGAAGATGACCTCTGAGGCTTTGGAGAATCCTACCTGCTACAAGTGTTGTGGTAGCCTGAGGCCTTAGGCCATACCAGATAGTTATGCAAACAATGTGATTTTGGTGAATACCTGTTTTGTGTGCTTGGAGATTTGCACCACTCTGTATCACTTTGGGAGGCTGTGGTCTAAGTAGCTGAGGTTAGTCAAATAGGTGATGCATCCTCTGTGACTGATCTCCAATGAAATCTTTGGATACCAAGGCTTGGGTGAATTTCCCTGGTTAGCAACACTTCACATGATTTGCCACACATTGTTGCTGGGAGAATTAAGTACTGTCCTTGTGACTCCATTGGGAAGAGGACAAATGGAAGTTTGTACCTAGTTTCTCTTCTACTATTCCTTATGCACATTTCCCTTTGCTGATTTTAGTCAATACTCTTTCCTTATAATAAATCATATATGAGTATAACAGCTTTTCCGAGTTCTGTGAGTCCTTCAGGAAATCACTGAGCCTGAGAGTGTTCTTGGAGATTCCTGCACAGGAGGTTATGTGACTTGCCTTGGTTTTGCAGATAATTGTAGCAGATCAGGATTTGAAAAGACACTTTTGGCTCTGAGTTAAATGCTCTATTTGTGTTGATTATCTGTTGGAAACTCAATAGTGCCCCCTTTCTATCCTCTCCCTTCTATCCTTCAGTGAGGAGCATTTCTGCAATATATAAGGTAGGTGAGAAAAAGATACCATATTTTTATTCCTCTGACACTGGCAGGAAAATGCACGGGCTTCAGCAGACATGAAAATTTTTAGTGACCTTCAGGCTTTTTTCCTACAAGTCACTTGTCTTTGTGATGGAAGTGTAGAAAATTACTGTTTGTGGTTTGCTATAGTTTCTGCAACTTCCTAACTCTCTCAAGACTAATAGCAAATCTTAAATATAGTGGCGACCTTCCCTGATGTTCATTCTTCCAGCATTTCCGGTGGTGTAATAGTCATTTATTTACCTGTATTAAATCCATTCCTATTTGAAATACCTAGATTATATCCATTTTCCTAACTGAATATTGAAAGGGTATTTGGTACCAGAAGTGGTCCCAGAAACTAGACCACAAGCAAGGATTGTAGTCACTGAGAGAACTGAGACAAACTAGATGACTTTTGATTGCCCTGACTTTCTTCTTGAAGACAAATTGTGTATCATGTGACAGGAAGAGAAATCCAAGCAGAGTATAGCAGTTTCACTGGGTTGAGAGACAGAAATCAGAATTAAGTAGGCTGAGGCAACTGGAATTTGTGAGGCAATGTTCCAGAGAGGAAGGAGCTATATACAGAAAGAGCTCCAGAATTCTGTTTGAGGATTTTCTTGAGTCTGCCTTAATACCAATCCTTTCCATATACAGAAGTGAGACTCTATGATGCTGGGCAATGAAAAGCCACTAGGTATCTCTAGCTGAATAATTCTGAGTTCACACAGGGCCTGGAGAGCTTATGGTCTGACAAATGACAGTAGAGAGATTATCCTGAACATTTCATTTTTCTTTTCATTCATGTGGCTATTAGGTTGTTTTTGCAACAAATTAAAATTTGTAAACAACTGGTCTGGTGTTCACCCTGTAGATGTGCAGCCCTAGAACAGTTGCAGGGAACTCTGTAGATGTGGCTGAGCTCTCCCTATATTGCTCCTCTAAGTTTTCCCATTGCCATAAAAAAATGGATGAAGCACCTGAACAGACATTTCTTCAAAGAAGACATACATACAAATAGCCAATAGGTACATGAGAAAGGTATTCCACATCACTACTTATCAGGGAAATGCAAATCAAAACCAATGTGATATCACCTCACACCTGTTAGAATGGTTATTATAAAAAACAAAAGGTAAGTGTTGCTGAGGATGCAGAGAAAAGGAAACCCTTGTACACTGTTGGTGGGAATGTAAATTAGTACAGTCATTATGGAAAACAACGTGGAGTTTCCTCAAAAAATTAAAAATAGAAGTATACCGTATGATCCAGCAATCTCAGTACTGTGTATATATCCTAAGGAAATGAAATCTAGATCTCAAAAAAAATGCCTGCACTCCCACGTTCATTGCAGCATTGTTCACAATAGCTAATATATGGAAAGAACCTAAATGTCCATTGACAGATGAATGGATAAAGAAAATGTACATACAATGGAATATTATTCATCTTTCAAAAACAGTGAAAATCCTGTCATTTGCAACAACACAGATAAATCTGGAGGACATTATGCTAAGTGGAATATGCCAGACACAGACAAAGACTGCATAATTTCACTTGTATGTGGAATGTAAAATAGTCAAACTCATAGAAGCAGAGAGTAGAATGGTGGTTGTCAGGGACTGTGGGGAGAGAGAAATGGGGAAATATTAGTCAAAGGCTACAAAATTCTGTTATACAAGATAAATAAGTCCTAGAAATCTACTGTATAGCATAGTGTCCATAGTTAGCAATATTTTGTTGCTTAAAAATTTGCTTAGAGGGTAGATCTTATGTTAAGTGTTATCACAAAACAATAACAATAATATTAAATAAGAGGTCAGGAGGAAACTTTTGTAGGTGATGAAAAGGTTTATGGCATAGATTGTGGTGAGGGTTTCATGTGTTATGCATATCTAAAAAATCAAGTTGTAAATACTAATTATATAAAGCTTTTTGTATGTCAAAATTTTTTTAAGAGAAAAGAATTTTAAAACAATTATAGATGCATGCAAGGATTCAAAGAAAACATAACATGATTATGAAAGAAATGGAAGATATATAAAATAAGCAAATGGAACTTCTAGAGCTAAAAATACAGTATCAGGAGTTAAAAAAAAAAAAAAATCCTGGGAGGGCTTATGAGGATACCAGACACTGCAAAAGTAAAGATCAATGAATTTGAAAACATAACAATAAAAATAAAATAATCCAAACTGAAGCATGGAAAGTATAAAGTTGAAAAAAATGAACAGATCCTTAGTGGCCTCTGAGACAACATGAAGCATTATAAGATATTGTAATTGGATTCCAGGAATGGAGCAGAAAAAATATTTGAAGAAATAACACAAAATTTTTTAAAGATTTATTTATTTATTTGAGAGAGAGAGAGTGCATGCAGCAGGGAGAGGCAGAGAGAATCTCAAGCAGACTCCATGCTGAGAGTAGAGCTGGATGTGGGGCTTGATCTCATGACCCTGAGATCACGACCTGAGTGGAAACCAAGGATGAGATGCTCACTAATTGCACCACCCAAACATCCCCTTATTTTTTTTTTTAAATATATGATCAAAACTGTAAATCCACATACCCAAGAAACTCAATGAACACAAACAGCATTTAAAAAAAAGAGAGAGAAAAAGAGGAAAAAAGAAAACTATCCCCTAAAGTACATAATAGTAAAATTTCTGGAAAAGTGATAAAAAGAAAATCTTAAAAGCACCTAGGGGACAAAGGACTTATTAACATGCAAGGAAAGAAACCTAGAAATGGCCAGGTACTTTTTATTTGAAGCACACATGCCAGAAAACTGGAGTGACTTCTTTCAACTGTAGAAAGGAAAAAAATTTTTTTTTCTATCACAAAATATTCTTTAAAAATGGAGTCAAATTAGAACTATTTTCAGAGAAACAAGCTGAGGAATTTTGCTATAGCGGGCCAACAATACAAAAACAGTTAAAAAAATCCTTTATAAAATATATAAGAATTTTTTCTTATTTTCTAATTTTTTCTATTTTCTAAAAGATAATTGAGGTTGCCTGGGTGGCTCAGTCAGTTGAGTGTCCAAATCTTGATTTCAGCTCAGGTCATGATCTCAGGGTCATGAGATTGAGCCCCATGTCAGGCTCCATGCTCAGCAGGGAGTCTGCTTGAGATTCATTCTCTCCCTCTCCCTCTGTCCCTCCTCCCTGCTCTCTCTCTCTCACTCTCAAATAAATAAAATCTTTAAAAAAAAAAAGATAATTGATTATTCAAGGAAAAGGTATAATAATTGTGTTATGACATTTATAAAGTATTTAGAAATCAAGTATGACTGGGGCGCCTGGGTAGCTCAGTTGGTTAAGTGACTGCCTTCGGCTCAGGTCATGATCCTGGAGTCCCTGGATAGAGTCCCGCATCAGGCTCCCTGCTTGGCGAGGAGCCTGCTTCTCCCTCTAACCCTCCCCCCTCTCATGTACTCTCTCTCTCTCTCTCAGTCTCGCTCTCTCAAATAAATAAATAAAAATCTTAAAAAAAAAAAAGAAATAAAGTATGACTAAAATAGCTTAAAAATGAGTGGAGGAGAATGAATCTTATATAATAATCTTATATTGTAATTTTACCTAATTGATATTAGTTAGACCAACATATTACTTAGATTGATCAAGAAAATAAAGAGAGAAAACACAAATTACCAATAACAGAAGTGAAATTGAAAGAGTGGGCATCGCTACAGATTCTATAGGATATAAAAGTATAATAAAGGATTAGTATGTACACCTTTATGCCAATAAATTAAATAATCAACAAATTCAGTGAAAAAACACAAGTACTAAATTGTTTCAGAAAGAAGTAGAAAACCTAAATAGTCCTATATCTATTAAAAATTGAATTCATAGTTAAAAAATTTTCCACAAAGAAAACTCAAGACTTAAATGACTTTGAAGGAAATTCTGTGAAACATTTGGAGAAGAAATAAAACAAATTTTGCATTAATTTTTTTCAGAAAATAAAGAGGAAGCACCTTCCAATTTATGATATCAATATTAATGTGGTACAACAGCTAAACAAATACATTATAAAAAAATAATGTTAAGGATCAGTATCTCCCATGAATATAGATACAGAAGTGCCCAGCAAAATAATAGGCAAATCAAATTCAGCAATATAAAGGAGTTGATAATAAGTCAGAACCAATTAGAATTTATCTCAGGAAAACAATGGCTTAAAACAAATCAATGTAATTCACCACGTTAACATAGTAAGGGACAAAACATATGATCATCTTGATTAGACGCAGAGAAGTAATTTGACGTAGTTTCACCATCACACATGATAGAGTCCCATCAACTAAGTAACTACTGGGGACTTCCTCAAATGGATAAAGCAAATCTATGAAAACCTACACCTAACATAATGCTTAATAGTAAAAGACTGAATGCTTTCCCACTGATAAAACAGGAACATGTCAAGGAGGTCCACTCTTGCCATCACTTTTATATAAAGTAGTAGAGGATCTAGCCAGTGTGTTAAAATTAGAAAAAATAATCAAAACCATATAGATTGGAAAGAACTAAAACTTTTTGTATTCACAGATGACATAATAATGAATTAGAAAAATTTAAAATATCCATAGAAAAGCTGCTAGAGTGATTATGTGAGTTTAACAAGGTCTCAAGGTACAAGGTACAATTTGTAAAAGTCAGTTGTATTTTTATATATTTGTAATGAAAAATTGGACAGGGGAATTGAAAATATCATCTACAATAGTATCAGAATATGAATATCTAGGGATAAGTTTAACAAAATATGTGCAAAGACCTGTATACTGAAAACTACAAGACAAGGATGGCCACTTTTACCACTGCTATTCAACATTGTAGTGGAAGTTCTAACCAGAGCAATTAGACAAGAAAAATAAATAAAAGGCAACCAAAGTGAAAAGAGCAAACATATATTTATTAACAGATAACATGATCCTATATTTAGAAAATCCTAAGTAATACGCAAAAATACTATTAGAACTAAAATAATGTCAGCAAAGTTGTAGCGCACTAGATCAATACACAGAAATCAGTTGCATTTCCATATACTAGGAATGAACAGTCCAAAAAGGAACCTGAGAAAATGATTCCATTTACAATTGCATTATAAAAATAAAATACTTAGGAATGAATTTAACCAAAGAGGTGCAAGACTTATATTCTGAAAACGTTGCTGAAATAAACTAATGAAGGCCTTAATAAATGGAAAGGCAGCCTTTGTTTATGGATTGGAAGACTTCATATTATCAAAATTGGAATATTCCCCAAAGCAATCTATAGATCCAATGCAATCCCTATCAAAATCTCAATGGCCTTTTTTTCAGAAATGGAAAAGCTGATCCTAAAATTTGTATGGAATTGCAAGACCTCAAATGGCTTTTTCTTTTTCTTTCTTTCTTTCTTTTCTTTCTTTTTTTTTTTTTTGATAATCTGATGCAAAAATACCTTGGTTCTCTCATCCCACATCATTGTCTTGATGGTCTGCTACATTGATGACATCATGCTGGTTAGATCTGGAAAAGAGGAAATAGGAAATAACTGAAATATCTCAGAAACTCTCATAAAATTTCAAGGAGACTGCACGTGGTTGAAGGTTCTAGAGTTTTAGTAGTCTGGGAATGTTGATGTGTCCCATTTAAAGTGAAAGACAAAATGTTGCCACTGTGTCCTTCAATAAGAAAAAAACAGACTACCCTTTGGATTCAGGAGGTAAAATATACCATGTCTGAATAACTATTTTTTAAAGATTTATTTATTTATTTGAGAGAGAGAGAGAGAGAAAGGGAGAGCGAGCACGTGCAGGGGGAGGGGGAGAGGGAGAGGGAAAGAGAGAATCCCAAGCAGACTCCCTGCTGAGTGAGGAGCCCGACATGGGATTGGATCCCATGACTCTGAGATCATGATCTGAGCCAAAATCAAGAGTCTGACACTTAACTGACTGAACCACCCAGGTACCCCTGAATAACCATTTTTTGAGTGACTCATTAGGGTGCTGGTTTTGAGTGGGGCCAATAGCAAAAGAAGGATTTAGAAATGCTTCAAGGTACTATGTGAGCTGTTCCACTACTTTAACCTTGTGACCTTGTGGATCCAATTGTGTTAAAGTGTCTGCAGCAGATATTTATGCTCTATGGGAGCCTTTGCAGTTCCCAGGAGAATTGTACCACAGATCCTTAAGGTTTTGAAGCAAAGCTATACCCTTTTCACAAATAATAATTCTCTTTTTGAGACAAATCTTGGTTTGATATTGGGCCTTGACCATGCAACAAGTAACATGTAACCTAAGCTGCCTGTTATAAACTGGTGTTACCTGAACCACCAAGCAATAACATTCTCTCATCAGGTGAAAGTTCATTTATGTCCTATCAGGAGCGCAGCCCTAAAGACACTTGAGTATCAAGAGCAAGTGCTTAAACTTTCTATAGCATTTACCCCTGTTGCCTTGATATCTCCCATTCAGCCCACACCTGTGCCTCATGGGGTGAATCCTGACTTAGAAAGAAAAAATTTAGGCCTGGTTTGTAGATGGTTTTGCATAATATGCAGGCAGCAGCCAGAATTCAATGCTTAGCATTACAGTCTAACTTAGGAGAGGTTCAGAAGGACAATGGGGAATGAAAATCCTCCCAGGGGGCAGAATATCAAGCAGTATATCTTGTCATCCTCTTTGTCTAGAAAGAGATATGGACAGAAGAAAAGATCTACGTGGATTCAAGGTAAATAGCTAACAGTTTATCCAGATGGTCAAGGGCCTGGAAACAACACATTTGGGAAATCAGTGACAAGGAGGCATGGGGAAGAGACACATTGTTGGAAGTTTGAAATGTAGGCAGAGTGTTGAGGATATTTGTGACTCACATGAAGGCTCACCAAACCCACCCACTACAGTGGACTTTCAGTAATCAGGTGAATGAGATGACTTGCTCTTTGGACCAGTAAGTTTCTTTTCCTTTTCAATGCTAGTGCTTGCTTGATGGGATCAAGAATAAAGTGTACATAATGACATGGAAGGAGATTATGCATGCTCAAAGTAGAGATTCTTCTCACTGAGACTGATCTGGCCACTTGTACTGCTAAGTGCATAGTATGTCAACAGCCACAAATCAATGTTAAGTCCCAACTATGACACACATTGCATGGGAACAGGCTAGCCCTTCTTTTATCATTGAGGGATCAATGATGTATCCTCATTGAAATTTTGTAATGTCTACAATGCTTTTGTGTTATCATGCATGGAGATGGGGTATATACGTTCAACCAATGACTAATGTATGATGCAGCTTTCCCCATGGCCAGAACACATGGATGTGGGAATCAAGGTGTGAGAATAAGAGTGCCTCCATTCACTATTATTTCTTATAACTTACATGCCAAATTTTTCTTCCTGTTGCTACATACTTGGATTGTGTTAGTTGAGAGGTTTTAGTTCCCAAGGGAGAAATGTTTCCCACAGAGAACACAACATTGATTCCACTGACCTGGAATTAGAGATTTCCCCAACCACTTTGGGATCCTCATACAATCAACAGGCAAAGAAGTTGTCACAACATTGACTTGATAGCAGATTCTGATAAAGAGTACTATGTTGGAGCCTACCGAATAAGCACTTAAGCTGTTCTGGGTTTTCAAATCATAGGGTGACCTAAACCTTTACTCCTGAAGTATAGGAGTAAAAATTATGCAAGCACAAAAAATACATACAAAATTACAGAACACATTGTGTCATAAGAAGAACATAACGGGGAAATCAAATTTATATCAAGAGATCAGGGAAAGACTCTGAAAAAGTAAAAATCTGAGATGGGATCTTGATAATGTGCTTGGGACTAGCATGGGGAAGAGTAGAGGAGGGAGCATTCTGGGAAGAATGAAATGTTGTAGAAAGATTTTCTCTTGAAGAATTGCATGATGATCGATGTAACTAACGTGTGCGTCAGGCTCTCAATGGCAGTAGATGGGGCTGGAGAAGTAGGCAAAAGCCAGGGCATGCAGGGAGCTGTACATAATAGTAAGGAGTTTGGAACTCTTTTATTAGCTATGAGAAGACACGGAAAGGGTAAAGTAAAGGGATGACGAGAATAAATTTATGTTTTATAAAGATATTTGCTGCTGAGGAGGAAGGTCGAATTAAAGGTGATACAATAGAAATGAGGTTGATTATGAGGTTATTGCAGTAATCCAATCAAGAGATAATACAGCAAAAAAAAAAAAAGATAATACAGAGAAGATGGAGGAAAAGGACAAATGGGTGGATCAGCAATATATGTACAGGTGGAATAAACAAGACGTGGTGGTGGACTGTGCATTGGAAATGATGAAGAGAAAGGAGAGGTTAGTTCCTAGGCTTATGGCCTGAAAAATTGGATAAACGGAGGGATCATTTACTGAGATACAGCAACAGGAATTCAAGCAGGTTTTGTATTGGGTTAACTTTTGGACATGATAATGTCCAAGATAACACTTGGTGAGATATAAAGTAGAGATACCTGGAAGACGTTTGGATCTATGAATTCTAGTCTAATTTATTGATTGTGGGTCCCTGGCAAAAATGATTTTTGAATCCCTGAGAAGAGGTTAGCTAAAGAGACAGAAAAGAAAAGAAGGTAAGTGGACCTAGGATAGAGCTTTGTGGGATTCTAACACTGGGAAGAGGGGAAGAAGCGAGCAAAGGACAATTGGAGTGAACACTTTTGCTAACTGAATAATAGCTTCTGTTTATATAACTTAGTAAATAATAGTTATATAGCACATACTATCATTATCATAGTTTTATAACATATAATTGTATAAAACATACTACCATTGATTCACTCTAATATACTGTATGTGGTAAATATTCTTACCAGTATAATTGTTCCTTTAAGAATTAAGCATTCTGATTTAGAATCAGAAACTTGAGTTCAAAGTCTTTCTCTACCACTTAGTACCTATGGGATCTTGCAAGTTGACTGACCTCTTTAAACCTCAGTTTCATTGTGTGTAAAATAAGTTAATACTAGTATCTTCTCTAAGGATTAGAAGAGTTAATATCGAATATGTATAAATCACGTTGACAGGTACACAACAAATACTTTAAAATGGTTTAACTATTATCATTGTGTTATTGTTGTTGTTACTGTTACCTTGGAATCTTGTGGTTGCTCCACTTTCTCCTCTATTCCCAGGGAATCACTCTATTGTTGTCTATTCCTCTCTACTGACATATTTTGTCTGGACTTTCACAATAGCAGGTTCATCATATCCTTGCTTTCTCTTTATTTTCCATACAGCAACCTTCTTAAAATATACATTGAATCCCTTTGTTTGGACATTTTCAGTGATTTCTATTTTTGCTTAAGTGCCTGAGAAACCTTCCATCTCATTTTCTTAATCACTCATTTACTTATTTTTCTGTCTCTCCACTCAAATGTGAGCTCCAATAGGACAGGAGTCTTCTTTGTTATATTCAGTGCTATATCTCCAGGTCTAGCACAATGCCTGGCACATAGTAGGAGCTTAATAAATACCTTTTGAAAAGACAGGGATTGTTTGGTTAACTACTGCATTGTTAGCATCTAGCACATTGGTCAGCATATAGTAATTACTCAACATATATCTGCTGAATGAAAAAATGCATGAATAAACGAATGTACAATTAATCAAAAGTGATTCTCTGGTCTTATCTCCAATAGCTCAGGCTGCATCTTTTGTCACAAAATATGAATATATTAGCACATTGGAAAATAAAAAACAACACCAGAAGTACTTAAAATCATTGTGTCAAATACATAAAATATGAAATCACCATGTTCTAACTATGAGCTCTCTGACAACAGAGTAAATTTTTTGTTTATCACTGTATTCCAGCTCCTGGCACACAATCATATATAGAATTTCCCTCTTCAGCTGATCTGTAGATAAAGAGGAAATATAATTATTACACTGCAACTTTAGATGGTTTCCTCCAAAAATGCCTTTGAACCAGTTGCTTCTGAAACATTAGGAAACATTTCTGAACAGTGTGTTTTCTTCCTTCTCACCTGTGACTGTCATTCAAATAATATGATTTTTCCACAGCCTGGATAAACTGAAAAGGGTAGTTAACCAGAGAGCTCTCAGCTGGAACATTTGACTTGCTACACATATTCCTACACATAATGGGGATTAGGTTATTTTAAAAATAAATTGCTAATGTGAAAGGCAAGGTTCAAATGAAAAAACACACATGTATAGATCTAGATTAAGTCCCTTACCAGTTCATACTTCTTGACATCTATTGGGACTATTGTAATCCAGGTTTCTGGGTTTGATTTAATAGAAGGGCAAAATCTTGTGGTGACAATTGATATGATGCCCCTCTCAGGTGTAGTTTCTTTCCTCTCAAAGCTAAGTTTAGATGTACTCTGGGATTTCTTTGACTTAAAAGGCTTGAGTGTGTTAAAACTTTATAGCTATTACTGGATTTTTAGGATTTTCTGAGATTTAAGTCTCTGATTCTAGACACCATGTCTAACAATTTTTTTCCTTGTTAGGGGAACATCTAGTCCTAGACCTCCCTATAGTGACAAGGGTGTTCTGGGGATTAATGATAATGTTTAAAAAATACAGAGTTCTGTAGATGAAATATGCTTCTTTGGTTCAAAACATTAGTGGTCCAGCTGTCTTTTCAGTTATAAAAATTGAATCAAATGTGTTTACCAAAACAGTGCTTCCAGTGCAAATGCTACCCACACGTTTTTATATATCTAACATATGCATATCTTATTAAAATATCTTACAGATGCAGTTGGATGAAAATGATGCACTTGAAATTTAATAACATTTAATTTACCAAGTACTTTATCACTGTCCTGGCAGAAAAGGCCTCAAATTCTGTTTGGTAGAGTTAGCAAAAGAACTGTAGTAATAGAACTGAATCTTCTAGATAATTTATCCCTCTCATATCACTCTGTCCTCCTGGTGGAAATTGCATCCTTCCTTGGCAAATTTTTTTTACTTGACTTTAAGACCAATCTATATGATAATAACCGCCTGAAGTCTGCAACTTGACACACCCTTTCTGTACCTCATCTGTGATCTTTTAATTTATTACTGCTGGTGTCTTCTGCATTGATTAGATGTTTTATTTCAAATGTACCACAGAAAATTGTGTTTCTTTAGACTGAAAATCAAGAGTCACTTTTTTTTTGATGTTGAGCAAAGCATTATGTATGAAAACAGGGAGGTTATTAGCATCTTACAGATTACAAATTAGGCACAGCTGGAGACCATACCAATTTCTTCAGGCTAAATAATACAGAAAAGCAGTAATTTACTAATGGTGCTGGACTTTGTCTATTATTGAATAGGCATAGAATAAAATGTTCTAGAATCATTTTGTTCATATTCTGTGTTACCTTTAAGATACAGTAGGAGATTTTTATGGTCTGAAGGAACTCAATTAACTTTTAGAGCACGAAGTATTTTAGGTTAAGAAAGTCAGGCTCTATAAGGAATATTTTGATGGACATTTTGGTCATTAAATGAAGAAAAAAATTTTGAATAAATATGAAAAGAATGTAAATATACACTAAACAAAAAAATAAGTGTTTAACAAAGAATTTGTCATCTTTATGGAAGTAAGCCTAAAAGAGAAATAAAAATCTCATTTCAGTTATTTGAAAGATAACTCATAGTTGATTTGCATTAGATGTTGATTTAACAAGATCTTCTTTGGTTAGCTTTTAATAAAATGTTTATATTGTACCTGTAAGATAGTTTAATTGAAAATTATCATATTTATTAATATTATTAAATATTTATTGATTTTTCTTGCATAATGCTTGGCACATAATAAGCATTAAACAAAAATTCTTGAATTCATTAAATCATATTGAAGAAAATTAATTTTTAATATAGAAAGATAGCACTAAGGTGTGTTTGAGCTAAATGCAAACAATACATCTAAAATTAAGGTCTGGCTAGTCTGTGTATTCTAGACCACATGCTTTGGAGAACAGTTGTATTTTGGACCCAAATGTTGCCTATTTTTTTCTATTAAGCCTTATAGGTCAACTTAATTCATGTATGGAGAAGAAACTTAGGAGCTTGAGTTAGAAACTCCTGGATGCATGGCCATAGAACCTGACTTAATAGTTGCAGGAGTTCGTAAAACCTCAGGGTGGAAGACCCCTCAGAAATCTAACATACTTCCCTTCTCTGGGATTTCTCAGAGTGTCTTCCAGGGAACTCAAAGTCCTCCTGAGTTGTTCCAGAAAAAAAAAAAAAAAGATTCTATATCCAAATAAGTTTGGGCAATGCTGCTCGCTATAGTTCTCTCCTAGTGTGTCATAATGCACATTAACATATTAAAGCTCCAAGCACCAAAAAATATATCTATATGTATTTAACACAACATTTCCTAAAATATACTTGACCCTGGAAGTCTTTTTTCAAATAAATCCTATTAATATAGTAAGGACCTAATATTCTTTTCTGCATATTTTGGACAATTCTGTCTTAAGGTGCTATCAATAATTTACATTAATTGTGAAAGCCAGATGAAGAACAAGAAAACACGAAGATTTTGGACATTAGAAGAAGTCGGAAAGGGTGCCCTTGAGGGAGGAAAAGAAACAAACCAGGAATCAATGGGGGTAATGGAGACCAGCTTCACAGTTTGTCAAGTGGTCGTCTGTGATTTCATAACTATTGACAAGTACCATATGTAAATGTTAGGGATCTCTTTTGATGCAGAAGCTATTATCCATAGTGATTCAGAACTAAAATTTATTTGAACCAAGGGGCAAAGATGGTTAGGATAGTTTAATTTGTAACAAATAGAATCTAAATGGAGATGAAAACAATAAAGGAAAATCATAAAATCGCAACACTGGAAGAGGCCTTTGAAAGATTCTGTTTTATTTTTATTCCATTTGGAAAGTTCTTCATTTAAAACAAAGCATATCCAATTACTTTGTTGATAAATTTTCATGACTGTTATGTCATTAAATTCTTTATAATATCAAATCCAAATCTCTTCTCTTACAACTGGAGCCTGTTTTCTCATGTCTTGCCTTTGTGCGCATATTGGTTTACTGTCACTTAATGGAATTTTGTCATCTTTTGTCTGAGTTCTTTAACTGAGCCCTTCTCGTCCTGAGAAAGAGGGATTTAAAATGTGTTCTGAAGCTAGATTTCTGCCACGGAGAAAATGGCAGCTATATCTTCATTCCTGCCTGGAGTGTTTTCAGAGTCTCCCACACAAAACAAGCGGCAAGGATACATAAGTGTCTATTTGCTGGGAAGAGGACAAAAGAGGTTTTCAGTAATACATTTAAGAAAGAGCTGGGACTTCTCTATATTTGGCACCTGGAAACACAAAAGCAGTTTATGTGAGGATAAGTTAGTGACTTAATAACCACCCAGGTAAATAAAGTTAGGCAGCATGTGGATTTTTCAATTCTCTTTCAAGTCAAGTCTGTGGCAAAAAAGAGGGACTTTGTTGGTGTCAGGTGGTGCTTCAAGGACAGAAAAAGTGCCTTGGAAAGCAGGCGCAGGTGCTCAGAAGGGATTCTAGATAGAGACTCTGCTCCCAGAGTGCTTTTGAACACCAGGAAGAATGCATTCATCTACCTTGAGTTCAATAATTAATGTCACTATTCCTACAGCTACTCTTAGAATTACAAATACAGGCAACTC
This sequence comes from Halichoerus grypus, assembly GCF_964656455.1. Classification (NCBI taxonomy): domain Eukaryota; kingdom Metazoa; phylum Chordata; class Mammalia; order Carnivora; family Phocidae; genus Halichoerus; species Halichoerus grypus. Next base: position 110,358,404 of record NC_135714.1, read on the forward strand.
AATAAAGAGATTTCACTTAAGATGCTTCATTTTATGGCATATTTTAGCCTTGATATTATTATGTGTTATAGTGACCCAAAGTGGAGATAGTTTTTTCACATTTAGGAGAATTCTTATGACCTCCACAAAAGAAGAGACAGTGGACTATTTGACAGAATACTTTATTCAGTTTTTATTTATCATAAAAGGAGAGCAAAATGTTTACATGATTGGCATAGCACTATGGAACTGAGCTCTAATTGGAAGCTAGATGATTATTTGCGCTTGACATGGAAGGTGACTTTGCCTTCAGAACTCTGGAATTGTTTCATACAGAGCTTGGTGCTCTCTAAGGGGATTTCAGTCCAGAATCTCACCTGAATTCTAAGGAAATTCTGAAATTGAAACAACTTCATGGAGAAAAGAAAACACTCACACACACGCACAGCCCCACCCCCACCCCGCTGCCCATGCACAGGAGAGGATATCTGTCCTTGGCTGTTTTTCTCTGGAGTTCTATTTCTGCGAATCTCTGGCTCAATGATGGCTGTTTTTAACCAGCATCTTGCATGTGCTTTCCTTTGTATATAACGGACATTTTACTATGTATATAAAGGGACATGATTTTTCTACCACTTATCAAATTTTCTATCATATTATTATTATATTATCATGTTTATTTTCCATATCTTATATATGAAAATTAATTTTAACACTGTACTTATTTTTGTGACCTGATTATTTATTTATCCTCCTATTCATTTGGTGCACAGGATATTAGTTCTGAAAGAGGCCTTTGAGATCATGTGCTCTAAACTCTCTTTTTTCCCACTGTGGTAAAGTTATTTATTTGCCTCAGGACATGTGATAGCTTATTAAAAGAGTGGCAGTTAGAATATGGGCAACCTGAAATCGTATGGATCACAGACTGCCTATTCTGAACTTAAGAAACAATTTCAAAATTAGCTGATTTGAATACTCAAGCAGTCTGGGTAGATGGTAAGTTCCCATTCAGTGTTTGTAGACTGAATGAATAAATAATAGATGTTGAGTAATAGCCAATTTAAATCATGATTTTTGTGGACTTGTTTGTTTTATTTAACATTCTAGATCATCCTTGACCCATTTATTTTTCTGCATAAATTAATAAGCTCACTTTCTGCATAAATCCATAAATTTAATCTCTTTTGCATGGAGACAGTCTTTTCTTGATTCAAACAAATTATTTTTAAATATTCAGTATACCTGTGCTGGTCCATTCAGCAAGGCATATCCACTTGTAAGGACAGAAACCAGCCTTCTCTGAGTTGGGAGATAATATCCCTTACACATTTGGAGGTGTCTATTTGTAAATGGAAAGATACAAAGTATCCCAAATACCAGCTAGTTCTTTGATATTTAAAATGTTGTCTAGGCTTATATCAACATTTTTACATCCATCTCAAAAGATATAATAAGAAAAACAATTTTTACTCAGAAGTTTATGTGTTTGGTTCAAAAAAAGTTATAAAAGCATTTTTTTTTTCTGTTAAGCAATTATAGTCTAACACTAGTACGGTAAAGTCACCAGTAGGAGAACAATGACATCTATGAGTTAGGCTCTTTAGTAATTAGCAATTAGATGATACAAAAAATAGAAAAGTTTATTTTACTTGTCTATTTGCATATGTGTCCTATATATCCATCAGAAATACAGCATGTATTAATTTTTTTAAAAATTTTTTTATTGTTATGTTAATCCCCATACATTACATCATTAGTTTTAGATATAGTGTTCCATGATTCATTGTTTGTGCATAACACCCAGTGCTCCATGCAGAATGTGCCCTCCTCAATATCCATCACCAGGCTAACCCATCCTCCCACCCCCCTCCCCTCTAGAACCCTCAGTTTGTTTTTCAGAGTCCATCGTCTCTCATGGTTCGTCTACCCCTCTGATTTCCCCCCCTTCATTCTTCCCCTCCTGCTACATTCTTCTTCTTTTTTTTCTTTCTTAACATATATTGCATTATTTGTTTCAGAGGTACAGATCTGAGATTCAACAATCTTGCACAATTCACAGCGCTTACCAGAGCACATACCCTCCCCAGTGTCCATCACCCAGTCACCCCATCCCTCCCACCCCACCCCCCACCCCAGCAACCCTCAGTTTGTTTCCTGAGATTAAGAATTCCTCATATCAGTGAGGTCATATGATACATGTCTTTCTCTGTTTGACTTATTTCGCTCAGCATAATACCCTCCAGTTCCATCCACGTCGTTGCAAATGGCAAGATCTCATTCCTTTTGATGGCTGCATAATATTCCATTGTATATATATATACCACATCTTCTTTATCCATTCATCTGTTGATGGACATCTTGGCTCTTTCCACAGTTTGGCTATTGTGGACATTGCTGCTATAAACATCGGGGTGCACGTACCCTTTCGGATCCCTACTTTTGTATCTTTGGGGTAAATACCCAGGAGTGCAATTGCTGGATCATATGGTAGCTCTATTTTCAACTTTTTGAGGAACCTCCATACTGTTTTCCAGAGTGGCTGCACCAGTTTGCATTCCCACCAACAGTGTAGGAGAGTTCCCCTTTCTCCGCATCCCCGCCAACATCTGTCATTTCCTGACTTGTTACTTTTAGCCATTCTGACTGGGGTGAGGTGGTATCTCATTGAGGTTTTGATTTGGATTTCCCTGATGCCGAGTGATATTGAGCACTTTTTCATGTGTCTGTTGGCCATTTGGATGTCTTCTTTGGAAAAATGTCTGTTCATGTCTTCTGCCCATTTCTTGATTGGATTCTTTGTTCTTTTGGTGTTGAGTTTGATGAGTTCTTTATAGATTTTGGATACTAGCCCTTTATCTGATATGTCATTTGCAAATATCTTCTCCCATTCTGTCGGTTGTCTTTTGGTTTTGTTGACTGTTTCCTTTGCTTTGCAAAAGCTTTTTATCTTGATGAAGTCCCAATAGTTCATTTTTGCCTTTGCTTCCCTTGCCTTTGGTGATGTTTCTAGGAAGAAGTTGCTGCGGCTGAGGTCAAAGACGTTGCTGCCTGTGTTCTCCTTTAGGATTTTGATGGACTCCTGTCTCACATTGAGGTCTTTCAACCATTTGGAGTCTATTTTTGTGTGTGGTGTAAGGAAATGGTCCAGTTTCATTCTTCTGCATGTGGCTGTCCAATTTTCCCAACACCATTTGTTGAAGAGACTGTCTTTTTTCCATTGGACATTCTTTCCTGCTTTGTCAAAGATTAGTTGACCATAGAGTTGAGGGTCCATTTCTGGGCTCTCTATTCTGTTCCATTGATCTATGTGTCTGTTTTTGTGCCAGTACCATACTGTCTTGATGATGACAGCTTTGTAGTAGAGCTGGAAGTCTGGAATTGTGATGCCGCCAGCTTTGCTTTTCTTTTTCAACATTCCTCTGGCTATGCGGGGTCTTTTCTGGTTCCATACAAATTTTAGGATTATTTGTTCCATTTCTTTGAAGAAAGTGGATGGTATTTTGATGGGGATTGCATTGAATGTGTAGATTGCTCTAGGTAGGATTGACATCTTCACAATATTTGTTCTTCCAATCCATGAGCATGGAATGTTTTTCCATTTCTTTGTGTCTTCCTCAATTTCTCTCATGAGTATTTTATAGTTTTCTGAGTCCAGATCCTTTGCCTCTTTGGTTAGATTTATTCCTAGGTATCTTATGGTTTTGGTTGCAATTGTACATGGGATCGACTCCTTAATTTCTCTTTCTTCTGTCTTGTTGTTGGTGTGTAGGAAAGCCACTGATTTCTGTGCATTGATTTTATATCCTGCCACTTTACTGAATTCCTGTATGAGTTCTAGCAGTTTTGGGGTGGAGTCTTTGGGATTTTCCACATAAAGTATCATATCATCTGCAAAGAGAGTTTGACTTCTTCTTTGCTGATTTGGATGCCTTTTATTTCTTTTTGTTGTCTGATTGCTGTGGCTAGGACTTCCAATACTATGTTGAATAGCAGTGGTGATAGTGGACATCCCTGCCACATTCCTCACCTTAGGGGGAAAGCTCTCAGTTTTTCCCCATTGAGAACGATATTCACTGTAGGTTTTTCATAGATGGCTTTTATGATATTGAGGTATGTACCCTCTATGCCTATACTCTGAAGAGTTTTGATCAAGAAAGGATGCTGTACTTTGTCAAATGCTTTTTCTGCATCTATTGAAAGGATCATATGATTCTTGTTCTTTCTTTTGTTAATGTATTGTATCATGTTGATTGATTTGCGGATGTTGAACCAACCTTGCAGCCCAGGGATAAATCCGACTTGGTCGTGATGAATAATCCTTTTAATGTACTGTTGGATCCTATTAGCTAGTATTTTGGTGAGAATTTTTTCATCCATGTTCATCAGGGATATTGGTCTGTAATTCTCCTTTTTGATGGGGTCTTTGTCTGGTTTTGGGATCAAGGTAATGCTGGCCTCATAAAATGAGTTTGGAAGTTTTCCTTCCATTTCTATTTTTTGGAACAGTTTCAGAAGAATAGGTATTAATTCTTCTTTAAATGTTTGGTAGAATTCCCCTGGGAAGCCATCTGGCCCTGGGCTTTTGTGTTTTGGGAGATTTTTGATGACTGCTTCAATTTCCTTAGTGGTTATAGGTCTGTTCAGGTTTTCTATTTCTTCCTGGTTCAGTTTTGGTAGTTGATAAATCTCTAGGAATGCATCCATTTCTTCCAGGTTATCTAATTTGCTGGCATAAAGTTGCTCATAATATGTTCTTATAATTGTTTGTATTTCTTTGGTGTTGGTTGTGATCTCTCCTCTTTCATTCATGATTTTGTTGATTTGGGTCATTTCTCTTTTCTTTTTGATAAGTCTGGCCAGGGGTTTATCAATCTTGTTAATTCTTTCAAAGAACCAGCTCCTTGTTTCGTTGATCTGTTCTACTGTTCTTTTAGTTTCTATTTCATTGATTTCTGCTCTGATCTTTATTATTTCTCTTCTCCTGCTGGGTTTAGGCTTTATTTGCTGTTCTTTCTCCAGCTCCTTTAGGTGTAGGGTTAGGTTGTGTACTTGAGACCTTTCTTGTTTCTTGAGAAAGGCTTGTATTGCTATATACTTACCTCTTAGGACTGCCTTTGCTGCATCCCAAAGATTTTGAATAGTTGGGTTTTCATTTTCTTTGGTTTCCATGAATTTTTTTAATTCTTCTTTAATTTCCTGGTTGACCCATTCATTCTTCAGTAGGATGCTCTTTAGCCTCCATGTATTTGAGTTCTTTCCGACTTTCCTCTTGTGATTGAGTTCTAGTTTCAAAGCATTGTGGTCTGAAAATAGGCAGGGAATGATCCCAATCTTTTGGTACTAGTTGAGACCTGATTTATGACCTAGGATGTGATCGATTCTGGAGAATGTTCCATGGGCACTAGAGAAGAATGTGTATTCCGTTGCTTTGGGATGGAATGTTCTGAATATGTCTGTGAAGTCCATTTGGTCCAGTGTGTCATTTAAAGTCTTTATTTCCTTGTTGATCTTTTGCTTAGACGATCTGTCCATTTCAGTGAGGGGGGTGTTAAAGTCCCTCACTATTACTGTATTGTTGTTGATGTGTTTCTTTGCTTTTGTTATTAATTGCCTTATATAATTGGCTGCTCCCGTGTTAGGGGCATAGATATTTACAATTGTTAGATCTTCTTGTTGGATAGACCCTTTAAGTAGGATACAGTGTCCTTCCTCATCTCTTATTACAGTCTTTGGTTTAAAATCTAATTTGTCTGATATAAGGATTGCCACCCCAGCTTTCTTTTGGTGTCCATTAGCATGGTAAATGGTTTTCCACCCCGTCACTTTAAATCTGGGGGTGTCTTTGGTTCTAAAATGAGTCTCTTGCAGACAGCATATCAATGGGTCTTGTTTTTTAATCCAGTCTGATAGCCTGTGTCTTTTGATTGGGGCATTTAGCCCATTTACATTCAGGGTAACTATTGAAAGATAGGAATTTAGTGCCATTGTATTGCCTGTAAGGTGACTGTTACTGTATATTGTCTGTGTTCCTTCTGGTCTATGTTGCTTTTAGGCTCTCTCTTTGCTTAGAGGACCCCTTTCAAGATTTCTTGTAGGGCTGGTTTCGTGTTTGCAAATTCCTTTAGTTTTTGTTTGTCCTGGAAGCTTTTTATCTCTCCTTCAATTTTCAATGACAGCCTAGCTGGATATAGTATTCTTGGCTGCATATTTTTCTCATTTAGTGCTCTGAATATGTCCTGCCAGTCCTTTCTGGCCTGCCAGGTCTCTGTGGATAAGTCTGTTGCCAATCTAATGTTTCTACCATTGTAGGTTACATATCTCTTCTCCCGAGCTGCTTTCAGGACTTTCTCTTTGTCTCTGAGACTCATAAGTTTTACTATTAGATGTCGGGGTGTTGACCTATTTTTATTGATTTTGAGAGGGGTTCTCTGTGCTTCCTGGATTTTGATGCCTGTTTCCTTCCCCAAATTAGGGAAGTTCTCTGCTATAATTTGCTCCATTATACCTTCTGCCCCTCTCTCTCTTTCTTCTTCTTCTGGGATCCGAATTATTCTAATGTTGTTTTGTCTTATGGTATCGTTTATCTCTCGAATTCTGCCCTCGTGATCCAGTAGTTGTTTATCTCTCTCTTTCTCAGCTTCTTTATTTTCCATCATTTGGTCTTCTGTATCACTGATTCTCTCTTCTGCCTCATTTATCCTAGCAGTTAGCGCCCCCATATTTGATTGCACCTCATTAATAGCCTTTTTGATTTCTACTTGGTTAGATTTTAGTTCTTTTACTTCTCCAGAAAGGGTTTCTCTAATAACTTCCATGCTTTTTTCAAGCCCAGCTAGTATCTTTAAAGTGATGATTCTGAACTCTAGATCTGACATCGTAGTAATGTCCGTATTGAGTAGGTCCCTGGCAGTTGGTACTACCTCTTGTTCTTTTTGTTGAGGTGATTTTTTCCGTCTTGTCATTTTGTGCAGAGGAGAATAGATTAATGAGAGAACAAAATGCTAGCAGGGTAACAACGTCCCCAGAAAATATACTCTAAACAAATCAGAAAAGACCTGAAGCAGTGGGAAAAGAAAAGGAAAGAGAGAAAAAAGAAAAAGAAAAAAGAAAGAAAGAAAAAGAAAAAGATAAAGATAAAAACAAACAAAAGCAGAACAAAACAAAACAAAACAAAAACAGAATGTGATCAAATATGATCAGGCTGGTTTATAGATCAGTGCCACACACTAGATTTTGGGTGTATTTTGGTCTGTTAAAAGAAAGTGCCTCCCAAAATTTTAAAGAAAGAAAAACTTATATATGTACAAAAATAAGGGTTGATATGATGAAGGGATGGAATATGACTGTAAAGATGGAAATTATAAAAAATTTTATAAAAGGAATTGATAAGTTGTTTGAAAAAAGAAAGAAGAGGATTTAAAAAAAAAAGAAAAAACAGGGAGAGAATGTGATCAGGCAGGGGAGTAGAAAAAAATCATACACTAGAGATTTAGAGTATATTTTGATCTGTTAGAAGAAACTATGTCAAAATTTTAAAGAGAGAACAACTTATATATATATATATATATATATGCCAAAAATACGGGTAACTACTATGAAGGGATAGAATATGACTCTAAAAATAAAAAATAAAAATGTTTTTTTAAAAAAGGGATTGATAAGATGTTGGTTGAAAAAGAGAAAAAGAAAAATTCAAAAAAAGAAAAAAGAAAAAAGAAAAAAAGACAGTTAAAAAAATAATTAACTTTGAAAGACTAAAGAATCATGGTAAAAAAGCCATGAATTCTATGTGCTGTATTCCCCTAGCGCTGGAGTTCTGCCGTTCTCATTGGTCGGTAAACTTGGTCTTGGCTGGCTGTTCTCGCTGATCTTCTGGGGGAGGGGCCTGTTGCCGTGGTTCCCAAATGTCTTTGCCGGAGGCGGAATTGCCCCGCCCTTGTCGGTCCCGGCTAAGTAATCTGCTCGGGTTTGCTCTCTGGAACTTTTGTTCCCTGCAAGCTTTCCGTACAGCTTTGGAGGCGGAGAGTGAAAATGGCGGCCTCCCAGCCTCCGCTCTGGAGGAGCCGAGAACTCGGGCCCCACTCCTCAGTGCGCCCCCAGAGGAAAGCAGTCAGTCACTCCCGTCTCCCTGGTCTCCGGCCATACTCCGTGCTCACCCGGCCTGTGACTACGCGTTTCTATCTCTGGCTCACGACCCTGTGTGGAGTCTCCAAACCCAGCAGATCCCTGCGGTGCGCTCCCGCGCCGCTCCTCCCAGGGGAAGAAGGTGAGTCTCCCCGGATCTGCCGCTTGTTGGGTCTCTGCTGGAGGAGCAGTGGCCCGACTGTGCCGCGGATCACGGTTTATGGCAACCCCGAGCTGAGAGCCCGCGCCTCGGCTCCGTCTCTGCAGCCGGCTTCCCCGCTCCGATACCTGGGAGCTCTGCCGCACTCAGGCACCCCCGGTCTTTCGGTGACCCCGAGGGTCCTGAGACCACACTGTCCCACGAGGGTTCCACCCGTCCCCCGCCGTCTATCCTCCCAAATATCGCCTTGGATTCACTTCTCTGCACGTCCTACCTTTCAGAAAGTGGTCGCTTTTCTGTTCAGAGAGTTGTTGCTATTCTTTTTTTCGATCTCCTGTTGAGTTTGTAGGTGTTCAGAATGGTTTGATCCCTATCCAGCTGAATTCCTGAGAGGAGACGAAATCCAGGTCTCCTACTCCTCCGCCATCTTGCTCCGCTACCTACAGCATGTATTATTTAAATAAAGTCTAGCTGAACTGATACAAGTGTAGAGGGTGTAATCATTTGTTAGTGTCTTTATGAGGGCATTTACACATGCAGTAATATAGATGGATAATTAAAGGTGTATTGATTTCAATAATACTTTAATGGCATGTAATCAGTCTTTCAAACTTTGTATCATTCCTGATTCTCAAAATCTTGGTTCTCAGTATCAAGATTGTTCATTAAGTAACCCACTTCTATTCCTCTTTGCTTTTAAATTTTGAAAATGCCATAATTAACTTCTTTCTTGAAACTGCATTTATTGTCTCTCAGACCCCTTCTTTATGACATCCTCAGCATCATCAATTTCAAAACTGAGATGCACCATCTTGTGTTTAATTTGCTATTACTCAGTTGGTTATGAATACTATTACTGCCTTTAAGTCCTTTAGGCCTTACTCTGCTGTTCTCTCTTATTTTCACATAAACTGGTATGTGAGCTGAAATAGATCCTGTTACATGGAAAGAGTCAATTAATTCACACTTTGATCTAGTAAGATAAGCTCTATCCTTGGATAGGATTTGTGGACATGACAGTAAAGTCTCTCACTCTATCCCAGTAGAATCCTCCCAGTTCAACAAGCTGTTAGGCATTTGGAAATCTTTTCTGATTTTCTAAATATGACTTCCCAGCATAGCTTTCCAAACTTCCTTGGTGTAAATTATCCTTTTTTAAAATCTAAAATGTGCTTGAGATATTTCTGAAAATTTTTCTCAATATAGACAGTGTCTAATTGAAGATGGAACTGTAGTTCAAATGCATTCTCCTGAATTGTCATCAGGTGTCTAAAACGGCAGGCAGTAAACTAGCTTCTTTTCAGCTAAGCACCTATTAAAGCTACTGGCTGTATTTGTTATAATACCAGCCGGTTGGATTGAAGCCGTTCCAGACTGACTTATCAATCATATATACTACAATTTCAACCAACCTACTCTTTCCATGTAGTAATCTCATTGCAGTTTCCTTTTTAAAATTAGCCAACACATCTATTTTTAACTCTTAAGTTCCTTGAGCCTCTCTGGTATACTCAGCAGACAAAGGTATGGAACAACACAGTTCCTAATTTATAGACAGATTATATTCTAAAATGTCATTTGTCAATTAGCTTAAAATAATGCCACTCATTCCCCTCCCCCCCAAAAACCAAAGCTATTCTTGTTGTTTAGGTCCTTTTGGTTTTCTTCAAATTTTTATCCTTATTATTTATAATAATACATTCCTGGTCCATGGTAGGTGCCAAATAAAATTTGTGGCATGAGTGACTGAATGTAATGCCAACACTGTAAAACCTAATCACAATGTAGAAAAACCATTCATGTGAGAAAGCGCTTTCTGAGTTCCACTTTGGAATAATGCTAGCTACAAACCTTTCTATAATACACTGGAGTAAGAACTCTTTACCAATTTCCCCCACTTGTGAACAGACACTTCTCTGGTCTGTCTTCCTGGGAGCCCTTGTAAGTCTAGCATAGCTTGCTCTCCCTTTCTTTTCTTCTGCTTGTTCCATGAATTGGTTTCCTGTTTCCCTGGCCCTGTATGTAGTTTCACATATTTTATTTAATCTGCTACTCCTGAAATAAGGGAATATTTCTTGAGAGCTTTTCTTCTTTGTTTTTTATTCCTTCCTTATGTGAATAACAAGAAAGTAAATTATACCAAATATTTAAAAAAAAAAAAACAACACAACCCCCCCACCCCCAAATTCCTTTTTATATTTACTCATTATATCTCCTTTTCTGGTTGCTCATAATAAGAAAGTAGGGTTTTATATAAAATCTTTTTTATTGAGTTTTATATAAATTCTAATAGACAAATGTATTTTTACTCATAAAGGGCAATGAAAATATTTTTCTACTTAGAGTATTTGTGGTTAGGCTCTCTTCCGCCAGCGTCCAACAGTAGAAGGATGGACTAAGGCTTCATGGGTCTTGAGCAAAATTTATCAGTTAATTTTGGCCAAATTGATGTTGATTAAAAACCACTCAGAGGGGTGCCTGGGTGGCTCAGTCAGTTAAGCCTCCAACTCTCAATTTCTGCTGGGTCATGATCTCAGCATCATGGGATCGAGCCCTGTGTGGGGCTCTGTGCCCATCGTGGAGTCGGCTTGTCTCTCTCCCCCAATGCTGTCTTTCTCAAATAAATAAATAAAATCTTAAAAAAAATAAAAACCACTCAGAAACTCAGTGACAGGCAACAATAAGCAGTTCTCTCCTGCTCCTGCATCTGAGCTTTGGCTGGGACTCAGCTGATGGAGATGGGGCTTGGCAATAGACTGGAGGTGAGGTTTAGGTCTGTTCTAGACATCTGTCATTCTTCTGGGATTAGTGGGCTACTCAGGCATTTTCTTCTCATGTCTGTGGCAGAATTTAAGGACAAATCTGGCTATATAAACACATATCAAGCCTCTGCTTATTTATATCCCATTGGCTAAAGAAAGTCACATGACCCTGCTCCAAGTCAAAAACCAAGAAGTAAACTCCCCATCTTGCAGGAAGAACTGCAAAGTCATATGGCAAAGGGCAGATACAAGGAAAGGTGTAGGACTGAGAACAGCAATGCATTCTACCACCTAGGACGAGATGGTGAACATGTGCATGCCCCAGGGAAGCTAATAATTTGGTACCTTTTAAAACCAGTGTTCTTTAGCATGTTGCTGTCTAGTTTTCCTGACACCCATTTGTTGACAAGGCTGTCTTTTTCCCATTGTATATTCTTGCCTCTTTGTCATAGATTAATTGACCATAAAAGTGTGGGTTTATTTCTGGACTCTGGCAAGGGAAACAAAAGCAAAATTAAACAATTGGGACTACACCAAAATGAAAAGTTTCTGCACAGTGAAGGAAACCATCAACAAAACAAAAAGGCAAGCTACTGAATGGGAGAAGATATTTTCAAATCATATATTCAATAAGGGCTTAATATCCAAAACATATCAGGGGCTTATACAACTCAACACCAAAAAAAAAACCAAAACCAAAAACAAAAAAAACAACTAAAAAAGTAGGCAGAAGATCTGAGTAGACATTTTTTTGAAGAAGACATACAGATGGCCATCAGACACAAGAAAAGATGGTCCAAATCACTCACCATCAGGGAAATGAAAATCAAAACCACAGTGAGATATCACTTTACACCTGTCAGAATGGCTAAAATAAAAAGGATGAGAAATAACAAGTGTTGCCGGGGATGTAGAGAAAAAGGAAATCTCATCCACTGTTGGTGGGAATGAGAATTGGTGCAACCACTGTAGAAAACAGTATGGAGGGCCCTCAAAAAGTTAAAAATAGAATTACCATATGATCCAGTAATTCCATTACTGTTTTTTTTTTTTTTTTACCCAAGGAAAATGAAAACACTAATTCAAAAAGATATATGCACCCCTATGTTTATTGCAGCATCATTTGCAATAGCCAAGATTTGGAAACAACCCAAGTGTCCATTGATAGATGAATAGAAAAAGAAGATGTGTGTAAGGTGTGTGTGTATATGTATATACACATATACGTGCGTATACTATGGAATATTACTCAGCCATAAAAACGAAATCATGCCATTTTCAACATGGACGGACCTACAGTGTATAATGCTAAGTGACTAGGTGTGATAAATCAGACACAAGTAACAATCTCCTTTAAGTAGTTGTTTAGTATTTAGTGAAGGTGGTGAGAAAATGAATATCTAATGGAACAAATTGTGCAGAGAAATATTTACTCAGTAATTTACTTTTGCTTGCCAAACCAGTGTCAATATTTTGGGGGAGAAAAAGACAAAAAAAGTGTAATAGTTAAGAGTGCAGGTTCTGAGCCAGGTTGCCTGGATTTAAATACCAGTCTGTTCTTACTAGCTGTGTGACATAGGCCAAATCATTTAACCTCAAGTTAGTTATAAACATTATTAATATGCTGCTGCTATCTCTTCAACTTTCTTTTCTATATATCAAACCAGACAACTTCTTAGAAGGCAAAGAATTTAAAATTTAGACAATAAAATAAATTACATTTCAATAAATGTGCATCACTCTGTTTTGGGAATTTCAGCTGATTACAACTGACCTAATCTGCCCACAACTGCAAATGTTCATTAAAAAATTATTCAGTAGAACTCTATCTGCAATAGAGAGGGCCATTTACTTGAGGGCATAAGCTTATAATAAAAGATGAATTTAAAATTTGATCATTTATTCCAATATTATTTTAACATCTTCATAGGTTGGCCCCTCATGGCCATTGTCATGACTTTCCTTGTATTCCTACTCTGGTTCTCTGGTCTCAGACAAGGGGAGAGAGCTAAACTGGTTTAAAAAACTGAGCAATCAGGGAGATAATGCTGATTGATGAGAGGTTCTGAAACATCACTAGTCATAGCAGAACATATATTCTATTGAGTTGGAAGAGATATGTTTATAAGCTGTTTGCAGTGGGAGGTGGGATTGCAAAAGACGTATTTGAATAATGAAGCTAAATCATTCTATAGGAAAAAAAGTGTAGTTAGCGTAGGGACTTTAATTTTTTGTGTGAGATATAAAAATTTGGGACCAGGGTTTAATTGTTGGGGACAATAGAAGAAGGTGACCATGTTCTCAGTGGAAAGCAGAGGAAGACCACAGTGGCTACAATGTTCTTGCCTCTAAAAAGTGATTAAATATTTTGTTTTTATTAAAAGCAATACTAATTTTTAAGCCTTTCTAAGTCATCTGTGTGTCTTTGTCTCTCATATGTGGCTGGCTTACTTTTTCCCTTTTCATGTCAGTCTTGCTAAAGTGATCTTGGACCAATGGGAAAATTAAGATATGGGAACTGGGGGGGGGGTGCTTATCAAGTACTTATTAAATAACTATTATGTACTAGACATTCTTCTAAGACACTAAAGGGAAAAAAGTAAACAGTTCCAGTTTAATAGTGGAGCTTACCATGTAAACCAATTATTTCCATGTAATCTGAAAAATTTATCATTTATTGAAGACTTAGCACCTGGCTAAAATACTCATTTCTACTACAAATCCTTCCATCACTTTAGTAATAACCACTTAGACAATCCATGCATACTCTGGCCAGTCAGTGCCTTGACTTCCTCATTTCCAATGGTCTTGTCCTTCTCATCACCCACTTCAGAGTCATACCCTAAACCTTGTCTTCGGTGATATTGGACCCACCAGCAAAATATTAATTTCAAGCATCCCAGATGAAACCATTACTTCCTATCTTTTAGCTCACTTTCCCTGTATTCCTATTTCACTTTTTCTTGACCCTATTAGGACCTTTAATCCATTGACCCTCTCCCACTTCCACACCACTTTTTTACAGTTCATTTCTTCCCACCATCACCCACCTATGTCCTCACTTCTCTCCCCGTCTACTTTAGAGTCAGACGCTTTGGTCACTCCCTTTGCATACACCCTCAACCCCCCTGCTTTTTTCTTACCTGGCAAAACTCTACCCTATTTAAATATAACTGCTGTATTTAATGACTGGAATCAAATAGCTGAATGTGGCTTAAAGAAACATCCAGCAATGCTTACTAGTTTCTTTAGATTTGTGATGACAAATCTCAAGTGAGCACTCAGTCCAGTAGTCCTCCTAGATTTCTCTAGTAAGTTCATTTTCCTTCTCTCTGAGGTGATGATTTTACACTTTACACTTTATTCTCTCTTTTTAAACTTCTAGTATTTCTTGTTTTACCCTGATTCTCAGCTTATGACAGAAGTGCTCAGAACTGCTTCCACTTCCCATCACCAAATTTGCCTACATCTTTACTCTTTTCTGCTTTCCCTCTAGTTCCTACAGATAAACCGTCCTTGCTTCTCCCCATAGCCAGCTCCCTCTCTTGTGCTCCATTCCCTCTTATTTTCTGGCATTCTCTGCCACTGCAATATCCCATCTCTTGTCTGCTTTATCAGTTTTTTTTCTAGTGGATCATTCCCATCAGCTTATAAATATGGTGTCATAGTTTCCAACTTTCAAGGGAAAATCCTTCCTTTACTTTAGTTTCCCTTTATACTAACATTCTATTCCTCTCCTCCTTTTGACAGTAAAAGTCTTTGAAAATGTTGCCTCAACTTTCTGTGTCCATTTCTTCTCATTTCATTCTTTGAAAAAAATGTACTCTCATCACTCTTTTCTTTCTGCCCCTCTACTGAAACTGCTCTTGTCGGTGGCTAGCCCTGACTTCTAGCTTGCCAAAGTCAGTGTCAGTTACTTGTGTTCATCTCATTCAACCTCTCAGCAGCACTGCAACCCTTTGCTAGGCTTCTGTGGGACTAGATATCCAAGTTTTCTTTCTGTTTCACTGGTTGCCTCTTCTCAGCTTTCTTTATTGACTTCTCCATTTTCCAATTTCTTGGCCTACCTTTTCTGACTTTAGATGATTCCATCCAGTCTCTTGTTATTTAATACAACTATAGACTGGTGGCCCATTTATAACTCCAGCACCCACTTCTCCTGTAAGTTTCAAGCTTGTATATTCGCTATTCATTTGACTCCGCTTTGTTGTCTATTAGGTGTCTCAAGTGTGGCATGTCAGAAACAGAACTCTTGATATTTTGCTAGCCTTTCAGCTTGTCTCTCCTTGTTTTCTTTTCAATTACTATTTCTACACTGCCGCAGTTGTTCAGGCTTAAGAGTCCCTCCTCTTTCCCCATATCTAATCACTTAAAAAGCCTTGTTGGCACTTGCTTACTCTAAAGATCTGTCTCAACCCAGCACTTCTTTCTACCACTGCTGACACCTTGTCCAAGCCACAGTCTTTTCTTTTTTGGATGATTGGAATCTTCTCCTTGCCCTGGTGCCATCCATTTTCCATAAAGCAATTAAGATCTTTTCAAAATATTTTTAATTTATTTTTTATTTTTTTAAAGATTTTATTTATTTATTTGAGAGAGAGAGAATGAGAGAGAGAGCATGAGAGGGGTGAAGGACAGAGGGAGAAGCAGACTCCCCACTGAGCATGGACCCTGATGTGAGGCTCAATCCCAGGACTCTGGGATCATGACCTGAGCTGAAGGCAGATGCTTAACCGAGTGAGCCACCCAGGCACCCAAAGATCTTTTAAAAATATTAACAAGGTCCTGCCATTCTCTTACATAAAATCCTTCAGCACTGTAAGGTACCTGGCTGGCTCAGTCAGAAGAGCATACGACTCTTGATCTTGGGGCTGTGAGTTCAAGCCCCACATTGGGTATATAGATTACATAAATAAATAAAACTTAAAAAAATCCTTTAGCATTGTGGGTATGGTTTATACAGATGACACAGAACTTGGTGTTGGTCTTGGTCTACTTCCAAAGTTTGATGGAAGAGTATATATTTATGTTTTAAATTGTAATTATATGTTCAAAGCGTGTACACTGATTTTTATGAATCTGCTTTTAACAATTTTTTTTCTAATCAAATATCGATTAACTTGAAGAAGAGGATCTCTGTTTTGTATCTGTATTTCCACCTTGACTGGGAAAAGGGCATTTCCTCAGCTAATTATTTGATTAATCTCTTTGAAAGTAGCTATATAATATTTCATTGTATGCATGTGCCATGACTGAAAATTTTCCTATTGTTGAGTATTTTGGCTATTTCTACATCTTACTATAAAGAATAAGAATGTTATAAATATCTGCAAATTATAGCACAAAATGTGTAATTAGTGGGTCAAAGATTTCATACATTTTAAAGCCTTTCATTAAATATCTCTGGGGCTTTGTTTAAATGCCTTGTAGAAAAGGATTGGTTCAAGATTGAAGGGTCAAAATGAGAATAGAACATTGTGGTATAGTCCATATCATCCTCTAACCTAGATTTTTCTTACTGGTTTCGTGAATCCTCCCCACTTTTGTACCAGTGCTCCTTGAGGAGAAGGCTATCATGTGATAGTATTTCAAAGATTTTTATAGGATTCTGGGAGCAAGAGGGGTTCTCCTTGATAACCTCATTACATTGGTGATGTAAGGTAACTGTTGAAGCATGGAAGAGAGAAGTAGGGTGGTCCATGCATTGAATCAGTAGGAGGAACGTCATAAGTTTAGATTAGGATTAGCATTTTGGGGTCCAGGAAGCTGTATGTCAGTGATTATTAGTGCCTGTTAACTGCAGGAAGATTATAGAGAACGGGGGCCAAAGAGGCTAAGTTGATCTATGCAATGAAAGCCCTCTCTGGGTAGGGCAAGGGAGAGAGGAGAGGAGAGCTAAATTGGAAAGGGCCATGAGAGAGGTAAAGGGACAGCTGCGATGTTTGGGAAAGTTGAAGGAGAGATGGAGAAAGAAGATCATAAGTTTTTCTGTTGTCTTGTGAATGTTTCCAAGAAGCTGCAATAAAGATCTAAATTGCTTTAATTGTTTTTCAGTTCTTAAACACATACTTATTTGGATAACACTTCATGCTGCAACTTGCTTTTAGGCAGAGAGTGAGTTGGCCTGGATTAATGTGGGTTACCATTATGATCAGGAATATTTACTCTGTAAACTCTGAGTTGTGCAGAAATTCAAGCTGTGGCAATTTTGTTATAGTCATTGGGACTTACTTGTATCTTCAGGTTGATATGATCTAGGGAAACATGGTTATACTCATAATTGCTGAAACTTGCAAACTGTTAAAGAGGTATGGATATCATAGGGATAAAATAATATATCCTGTGTGTTTTCAATTTACATTATATCACAAGCCACACTATTTTTTAAATTGGACATTTTGTGCATTTTGATGAATATATGTATTTATCTTTGAAGGCCAAGAAAAATAACAGTGATTTTATAACAGATTTTAATTAAAAGTCAGCTAATAGCCCAGCAATCAGAATTATGACCTACTTGACCAGGTACAGTTCTGAAAGCTTGAGAAAAAGCCTAATGGGTATATTAAAAAAATCACAGTAGATAAACAGGCTATGAGCCAAACACTTTATTATTTTAGTGATGATTACAACTAATTGTAATTATTTTTTAGGAAAATAAGTATCTTGAAAAATGCTTACTTAATTTGCCTTCATGGGAATAAGACTTTCTTTTTAGGTAGGAATGCAGATTTATTAAATAATGGCATAATGTCTCATGGTTTCATAGCAAATTAACAATTAAAAATGGGAATTTTGGAATTTCTTGAATATATACTGTTTACTATGCCTCAGATACATTATATATGTATCTGAAATGATGTGATGCAAATAAACCCAAGGCATTATTAGAGTTTTAAGTACCAAATTGCAGACCAGGGTGACTTGTTTTTTTCTAAGATGCAAATAAAGAGAGCATGCCCTTGCAACTTCCATCACCTTGTGTATCCAAACAGTCCAAATGAGTTGTGATGAGTATGCTTTTAATATCTTAGAACAACTGGTTTTTGAAATGTCACAATTGGAGATTTTATGGTGTCACTTAATGTGAAATAAAACATGAAAGGATTTCAGGGGAAACTTGTCTGTTTGTGGATGTGACAGCAGGCCTAGCTCAGCTGTGCAGTAGGTGAAGGCCTGGGGCCTTGGTGGTCCACCTTGTCATGTAGCACTTGTCTTTTTCCCTCTCAGAAATTCATTCTCCTAAATTCATATTTTGTTAAACTCAGTTGGTATTTATTATTGCTTTAAATTCTGTTTGGAAGGAGATAGAATATTAAACATATCCATTTGTTTTAAAAATATACATGAAATTTTATGGATGATACTAATGAAATAAGGTGCCTGGGCCGGCCATCAAGGAATTAACAAATTAATTGGGAGACAACCTATAGAAACATGAAACAGTCATATAACAAAATAAAGTTCTATATTTTTGAGTGGGAGAATGAAAGTCATATGTGAATGCTATTATAGGGATCCAGACGTGGGAGAATGTGTTCTGCTATGAAGTGGTTAAGAAAGGTGGTATTTGAGTTGAGTGCTAAAGATTGGGCAGGATTTCTGTCAGAAGCAAGGAAGGGGAGTGGTTTTGTAGAGATGGGAAAGACACATGTGTGCAGAGCTAATAAGGCAGGAGTCTTTTCCTCCTGAATGCACAGTGGCAACAGCTAATGTTATAAATATGTTTATGTTAATGTGCTTCTGAAATTATTTTAGGGTAGATGTTGTTGTGTCGTTGAGTTTCTTTTCTTATCCAATAGTAATCTTAAAGGTGGGAATGCCAAAAAGAAGGGGAGATAGCCAAAATAATGTGAAGAGCAGTTTCCTGGTAGGAGGTCTTTTAGTTCCTGTGCTGTTGCTTCTTACACTTTTGTTAAAGTGACCTATGATGTGCCATTTTATTTCTCCTGATTTGTAAGATGAAGTTGCTGAGCAGGATGCTTTTGAGGTCCCTTCGAACACTGGGATTCCATGACTTGGTTCTATAGTAGGCTAGGGAAAGGGGTTCTGGACAGAAAGACCTTTAGGCACCTTTTAGTTCATGCTGTTCAAGTGACCTCTTATTATGTGTGATAGAGATAGAATTGTTCGTCTTACACTCTAGAAAGATAGTTGATGATCTGTAGGCCATTGCATTTTGCCCTTTCAGACTAACTAGACCGTTAAGTTTAGAAGGCTGATGTAAGATTTCCTTTTTGGTTATTCTACAAGAAGAATGAGGTTACTTTTATTCTTTTATAAGAGAACCTTTTGAGAATAAAATGGCTTTAATGTTTCATAGGGTCAAACAATTTTGAACAGCCCAGAGTGCATTATTCTTATCATGGCTTAGCAGGTGTCCCTGAGTCAGAAGACTATCTAAATATTTAATGTGGAACTCAAGAAGACTTGCCTGTCTTTTCCTCTTGGACTAGTTGCATCCTTAGTATTTATTAAGAAATATACATGTATTCAGATTTATAAAACTTCATTATCTAAGTTTGGTTCTGTTGTCAGTATCGACTAACATTTATTGAGCACCCACTGTTTCTCTGACATTGTATTGTGCATTAGGGATTCTGCATATTAAGGTCTTTTCTTCTCAAGGACTCTGAAATCATCCTTTTAAGGTTAGAAATAGGAACTGAAACTGTGGGATAATAATAACAGCCAGTGACACAATAGGTCATTGCAAGGTTTATATTCTTTTATCATCATTTGATATACTGTATTCATCTCTCTATATATAATTATCTTATTATATTTTCAATTTCTTCTCCTGTTATTTAAATGTGGCAGCTGTAGCTAATTTGGATATCAACCACCTGCTGTGGTGTGCCCATTTCTAGAAAACTTTATTCTACAATCTGGAATATATCTAAAAATATTCAGAAGTAAATACATCATCATTAAGCTGTCATGTACAGTGACAATCTCACAGAAATAAAAAATGAAAGCAAACTGAATGAATTGTGAGGTAGAAGTTCTAAATTAGCCCCTAATTCTACATCTGACCTAGAAAGACTGCTTGGAGTCAGGGCAGCATCATGAAGCTGGGAGTAATTTCTCTTTCATTTGTCTTTATGTTGTTCCACAGTGTGGTGCTGTGAAGAAATGGTTTCCAGTCAGGTTAGGAGCTTCCATCAGGGCAAACATATAGGATTCTGTTCCTTCCTCAGTAGAGGGTATAGTGCGGAAATGAATGAGTCAAATATCATCTATTCTATGTATATATGACATGTGACTATATAATACCAAGACTATTTCTAAGACCAATTATAGCATTTTACAAATGACTTTAATAAAATCATTCTTCTGTGGGTCGGTGATGAGTATTCCACCAGCTAAATCTGATGGCCCTTTATTTTTTATAGTTTTTATCCTAACTGAAATCATTCTTCTTGAGTTTTCAACACTGTTAGCCATTCTTCCTTTTTTAAAGCAAAAACTCCTCCTCTTTGTTAAAATAAACAAACCCTGCTACTTATTAAAAACATTAGAAAATAAACTGAAAAATATGAAAAAGGAAACTGACCCATAATGTTACTACTCAGAGACAGAGCCACTGTTAACAACATAGGTATGTAGCCCTGTCTTTCTTTTTTCAACCGTGTATACTGTTAAAAAATGGGATCATCCCACAATACTGTTTTTAAACTAATTTTCTTGTTTCACAATATGTTATGTGCCGTTTTCCATGTTATCAAATATTTGTAATAGGTATAACTTGAGCAGCCATAAATCAGATCTGTGCAAAAATGAAAGTGTTTCATAACTGCACGGGCTCTCTTCAATTCTCAGCTTAAGCCTTTTTTTTTGGGGGGGGGGCTCAGTGGCAAAAAATGTAGTGAGTCTTCAAGTTATTCTTGTCTTTTCCAATTTAAGACTCAGCCTCTTTGGCAGTCAAATTCAAGTACTACAATCTCAGGTATTCCTCAGAGTTTGTTCTCCAAATCTCTTTCTCTTCTCAAGAGTTTTTCCTTGCCTTGTTCTTTCTCACTCTAATTCAGGTGCTTGTGTTCATCTGAGGTGTTAAGGAAGGATGGGGTTTCTGTGAAAGTTAAGTACAGAATGGGTGGTGGGTAGGATATGTATCCCATTCACAACTCCCCTCTCTGCTGCTTCTTGTCACTAGTGTCTTTGCCTGGTTGGTTCCTGACATTGGGGATGCTTGCTGCAACCACAGCTCTGGGTCAGCAGAGATGGAAGGTCTCTATTTGTTCTTGTCTTTTTGTTGTCTCTGGATAGCTGCTGCTGCTGCTTTTGGTGTTGATGGACCTGCTGGGGTCTTAGAGCACATGATAGCTTCTCAGGGTGCCTGTCTGGGTTCCTATGAAGCTTCAGAAGCATAATGGCTGTTACTTTCCCCTCCCATCTCAGATTTGTCCTGCTTAAGACTTATGCTGTTTGGGGGCCCCCTTTATTGCTAGGCAGTCTTTTGTGGTGGAGGCTGGTAGTTTGTCTGTTGCTTCCAACCAACCAACTTGCTCTGGGTTCACAGAAATCCACACCTCTTCATCTTGTACTTTTCTGCCATCTCTTGGGATTAGCTTCTTTGTTCTCTAATTTCATGGGGAAAGTACTAGGGGGTAGGGCCAGGATGAGGGGAGAACAGTGTGTTTACCATGTAGTTGCCAAATGCTGATTTCCATTTTTTTCCTCTAGTATTCTTCATCTGCGTCCCCCCCTTTTTATCTTGTCTTGAAAAAAAAAAAAAGACTTGTAAACCAGTTCATTCTCTTTGTGGTACCAGAGCAATGGGCAAAGTTAGACACTGAGGTAGGAACCCTTCTGAATTTAGCCTTTTTAGATATCTACAGTGGAGATGGATCAGCAAAAACAAAAAGGGGAATCTGTCCAAGTTTCGGTTTTTAGCAACAAAGAAGTTTTTTTTGTGATTTATTTGGCATAATTTTAATTACTGCAAGTTGCTGCATGGTGTTCTGTGTATGTGCCATCATTTATTTTATAAATTCTTCTTTTTCACTTACTATGCCCCACCCACATATTTTATAATAAAAATAAATTATTTAACTGGTTTTTAATTAAAGCACTAGAAGTCAGGTCTCTATTTTTAAAATTATCTTCTTTCTAACTTCAAATATCGCTGCTTTTTAAAAGTCCTTTCTTGTTTTTTTCTCTTTTGACCACAAACCTGATTTTTGGTCTTCCTCTGATTTCCTTTCTTTGTGGTATCTCTTTTGGAAGAGATCCTATCCAGACTTATGGCATGACTCTCACTTCTAGTCCTATGACTCCTGAAGTTTTACCTCTAGTCCTTAGGCACTCTCCTAAGAACTAGTCCCAAGGTTACAAGTATTTGCTAAACATCTTTACCTGAGGGTCTCTCTGGCACCTTTAATTCAAAATATAAGGATTGAATTTAGGTCTTTGATATTGTTGTTTGATAAAGAATGGCATTTTGCTAACCACACGACATAGGGGAACGATTGGTGTCTGGGTGTGTAACTAGACCAACCCAGTAAAGACAATTGCTGTGTGACCCAGGACATTTTGACATTGTTTTGATTTCACTATTTTGATCCAGTACACTTTTTTTCTATTTTAACAATGCCAAAAAGTACCCAGGGAACTAAATGATTAAAAGGATAAAAATTAGATTAGTAGCCGAATAGACCAATGGTGGAAAATGGAGTAATCTTGGAGTTATCTGAAAGAACTATAATAATTTAAAAAAATCACACCATTAAATCCTTAGCATCTAAAATAATGTCCAGTACATAAGAGGTAATCAATAGGTATTTTTTACTTAATCAATAAATGAATGTGCAAAATTTAAAACTGACCATAGCTGAAAATGAATATTTGTTTTTGACAAACAAATGATTGTCTTAGTCCATTCAGTCTGTATCAACAAAAACACCATGAACGGGGTAACTTATAAATAACAAAAATTTATTTTTCAAAGTTGCAGAGGCTGGGAAGTTCAAAATCAAGTTGCCAGCATGTCCGGGTTCTGGTGAGAGCTCTCTTCCTCGTTGGTTCATAGCCAGTGACTTCTTGCTGTTGTCTTCACATGGTGAAAGGGACAAGGAAGCTCTCTAGGGCCTCTTTTATAAGGGCATTAATCTCATTTACGAGGGCTCTGCCCTCATGACCTAATCACTTTGCAAAGGTCCTAAGTCCTAATACCATTAGGATTTCAACATATGAATTTTGGGAGAACACAAACATTCAAATGCTAGCACTCCACCTGTGGCTCCTCAAAATTCATGTCCTTCGTACATGCAAAATACATTCATTCCACCCTAATAGCTTCAAAAGTCTTAATTTCCAGCATCAACTCAAAAGTCTGAAGTCCAAAGTCTCATTTAAATATTATGTAATTTAGGTATGAGTGAACTCAAGGTAGTTTCAGAGAATTCTTCCCCAGCTGTGAACCTGTGAACAAGTTGTGTTTCTGGTGGGACAGGCATAGGGTAAACACTCCCATTCCAAAAGAGAGAAATAGGAAAGAAATAGGCGACATGTCCTGAGCAAGTTTAAAACCTAACAGGGCAAACAATAGGAAATCTTAAGACTTGATAACAATCTTTGACTGGATGCTCTGCCCACCAGGCCTACTAGGGCAGGAGTCCCACTTTCTGAACACACTGGGGCATCCCTACTCCCAAGGCTTTGTTAAGCAAAGCCCATGTGAGAGTTCTCACAGATTGGAGTTTTGTGTGTGAAGCTTTCCTGGATTATAGTCACACACCAGGGTTGGAGGGCAGCCCTAAATAGTTTCCAAATGCCAATTTCCATTTCTTTCTTCTACTGATCCATGACTCTGTTGGGCATTTCCCTGGTAGGGGCTTTCTGCAGAGGCCTCACCCTTACTTTGGACTTCTGCCTAGGTCATGTGCCTACAAGTCTGGGTAGCTTCACCTTCGAAATCTAGGTTCTTGGTAGAGATAGGGCCCCCATGGCTTTGGGCAGGGTTTGCCTGGCCTGTGGAAACCCCGGCAGTGACTTTCTCCTTTTGAAACTGAGGAGACAGCCCTGATGGTCTCTGAATCCCTTTGGGTTCCTTCTTTTTTTATCTTAAAGAATATTGCATGTTCACAGCTGAATAGCTCTATGGCCTCATCCTGTAAAATCTAAGAAGTCTGACAATCTTCCTTCTTTCCTTTCTGTCTCCTTTTCTTTCCCTTCAACTGGCTGTTTTTCTGCTGAGATGGCTGATTAAGTCTGTGGTTCATAGTCATGCTAATCTTATCAAAGGTTGGTTTGATCACAGACTTAGTGTTCTCTTCTGAATACGTTTTCTCATTTTTGCAATAGGAATAGACTGAGAATTTTCTGAATTTTTAAAAAAGATTTTATTTATTTATAAATAGAGACAGAGAGAGAGTATGAGCAGGGGGAGGGGCAGAGGGGAAGGGAGATAGAGAATCTCAAGGAGACTCCATGCTGAGCAGGGTGCCCATGCAGGGCTTGATCCCATGACCCTGAGATCATGACCTGAGCTGAAACCAAGAGTCAGATGCTCATCTGACTGAGCCACCCAGGTGCCCCCAAATTTCTGAATATCTTAAGTTCTGCTTCCCTCTGGGTTAATAATTTTGTCTTAAAGTCATTTCTCTCTTCTCGTATTTTACTATAAGCTTTCAAGTGAAGCCAAGCTGCACCATCAATACTTTGCTTAGAGATAGGTTCAGCCAAATATCCAATTTCATTACTCACAAGTTCTACTTTTCGCAAAACACTAGGACATAAACGTAATTCAGCTAAGTTCTTTGCCACTTTATAACAAGAATCACCTTTCTTCCGGTTACCAATACATGTGCCTCATTTCTGTCTGAGACCTCATCAGAATGGCCTTTATTGTCCATATTTCTATAAACATCCTGTTCATTATGACTTCGTTATTCTCCAAGGAGATGGGGGCTTTTCCCACAGCTCTCCTCTTCTTCTGAGCCCTTACCAGATTTGTTTTTACTAACAGTCTGTTCACAGCAATGTGATATGCCAGCATGGTCAGGTTCTGGTGAAGATCCTCTCATGGGTCTCTCATGGAAGTGAGCATCTGAGATCAAGTGTAGGATCATATCAAAGAAGTGGGAGGCTAAGGCATTGGAAGGCTCATTTACATGGATATTAAAATCACAGAAATTATAGGCATAATGTAAAATATGACAGCAATTCAGGAAGAAAATTGTTCAAGGAAGGAGGGGAGTGACTGTAACTAGTTGAGATTCATATATAATCTGATTATGGAATACAGAGGTGGGCATTTCTAAAGTGGAGGAGGATGAATGGTCTGAAAGTAGAATGAGGAGCATGAAAGATATTTACTTCATCTCAAGTACTATGAAAAAGAAAACCAATCACTACTTGAGAGGGCTACTGGGGAAGTAGTATCCCATCAGAAGGGTACTACATCTATGTTTCCTTCCAGCTGAAAATTCAAGGGGAATTTGGAGATAGTAGGTTATAGGGGTTTGACAATGGCTGATTGTGAATTCCAGAGGACACAATGGAAGGTTCAGGACTTGGACAGATGAGGTCAGAAAAAGGACTGTGACAGGCCATGGAGGGATTAGAATGCAGGGCATGAAAAGATCAGTACTGACCATCTCAAATGAGGCAAGGCAATTTGTGAAGAAGCTGTGTTGGAGAATGGGGAGTGTGGAGGAACTGTCAAGTTCTGAGTATTTTCTGTTTTTGCTAATGGAGCCGTGATGATGGGTGAGGTGCATACTTGCTGTGATCAGATGAGTCTCAGAGATTTTCTCGTGATTTCTGCTGAGATATGACAGGTGTGGAGTCCAGGAAAGAGGACTCTACTGAATTTTATGAAAACCCCTCATGATTAGGCAAAACTCGTGTTTTTACAAAATTTTTTATGATTTTAGAACATCATACTGATAAAAGTGATCTTTTGTCTCCTCAAGGACCTCCCCAGTAGGCTATATGAGAAGCAATATAACTGCTTGAATTTAACTATTTAAGAAGGCTATTAAAATTTCACTGGTTCTAATAAAAAATGAGATATAGTATCTATAATGAACATTTGTTGAAGATGATGGCAATTTATGTTGAAAATTATGTAAGAAGCAACATTTATGGTTCTTGTGTCTTTATCTATAACATTATGGTTATTTTATCACCATGGGTTGGCACACTATTTTAAGGATGTGTTATTGTCTTCATTTTATAGATGAAGAGTCTGGTTCAAAAAGTTAATTAAGTTAAAGTCAAGATTTGAACCTAACTTTGTTTTGGCCCAGGCCCTTACAACTGGGCATGTGCTCTTTCTTCTACAGTGTTTTCATATAAATGACCTCATTTGCATATATAAAGGTTTAGTTTAGTTTTACTGATGCTCCTCAAAGCTCCCCAGAATGTCACAATTCATTTCAGCCAACAAAACTTGCTCTAAGTGTATTTTAGAGTTATATCTTATTGATCCTTGGAATTCACATGTCCTTCTTGTTGTTCTGTAAATAAATAGGTTAAAGAAGCATAAACTCCTGTCCACTAGAAATCTCATGGTTGTCCTAGGAAAACAAACTGCCATGAAAGTTTGATAAAAAGGAACTTGAACAGAGAACAAACTGGTGGTTGCTAGAGGGGAGGAGGTGGGAGGATGGGCAGAATAGGTGAAGGGGAGTAGGATGTACAGGCTCCCAGTTATGAATGAATAAATCATAAGGATGAAACATACAGCATAGGAAATATAGTCAGTGGTAGTATAATAGTGTTGTATGGTGACAGATGATAGTTACACTTGTGGTGAGTATCGTATAACATATAGACTTGTCAAATCACTATATTATATACCTGAAACTAATGTAACATTGTGTATCAGCTGTATATCAATTTAAAAAAAAAAGAACTTGAAATAAAGAATACAGTAAATAAGTAAATAAACCTCTTTGGATTTTTGGCATGATTTTCCTTAGGTCTGCCTTGATTTCTTTTGAGACTAAACATTTTCATATTTGGTATGAAAGAATATATGCAATATACATATAAACAATGTAAGCAAATTCACAAAACCAAACAAGCCTACTTCCCCAACCTTGAGTTGGATATTGCCGAAGCTTCCTGAGGGCTCTTCCCAAGCCCATCCTCCTGCCTGTCCACACAGAGGAAAACATTCTGAGTTGCTGTTTGTCATTTTCTTGAAGACGATGCATCTCTAGAAAATATATTGTTATTTTTCATGTCTTTGAACATTACAAAAATGGTATCATATAATACCATAATACTACTATATAATGTTTGGTTTTATGCATCTTGTGTTTCTTCCTACATTATCCTTCTTAGACTTGTTGTGTTTCTTCCACTTGACAGTTTGTTTCAAACTATATTATATAGTATAGTGTATAGTATATAGGCATATATATTAGTATAATGTTGAATAAAATGAGAGTCGTGGATAATTTGCCTTATACTTTACTTATTTTTCTAATCTATTTTATGTTTCTCCCAGTTTTACTGAAGTATGGTTGACAAAATTGTATATATTTAAAGCATATAATGTGATGATTTGATATATGTGCGTGTTGTGACAGGATTAATCCTCATACTTACTTTTAAAAGGAATGTTTCTAATGTTTCTCCATTTAGATTGATTTTTGCTCAAATGACTCTTAATTGAACTAAATTCCTTTTTATTCTATATCTAAGAGTGTATTTAAAAAATTATGAACAGGTTGAAATTTATCAAATCATTTTCTGTGTCTATTAAAATGACAATATGGTTTTCTCTTTTAATAAGTAAGTGTGGTATCTTACATTCATAGCTTTTCTAATGTTAAACTTTCTCCCCATTCTTGGAAAAAAACTAATTTGGTCTCAATGTATTATTTTTTAAGTATGATGGCATTCAGTTTTCTAATACTCTGTTTAATTTTTCTTCTATATTCATTTGTAAGGTTGGACTAAAAATTTTCTCTTTCGCTTTGTCTGGTTTTGGTAATAGGGTTATGCTAACCTTACAAATGACTCATCTAAGTGTTACCTCTTTTTCTATTCTCTGAAAGAGTTCATAACATCTTGGAATAATTTGTTCCTTGAAAATTTAATAAAATTCATTGGTTAAACTGTTTGGGCCTGCCAGTTTCTTTGTATGAAAAATTTACCTCCTGATTCTCTTTCTTTATAATTATAGAACTAATAAGGCTTTTTCTTTATTCTGGAATAAAGTCATTTATGGGAGTTTTCAAATTTATTGACATAAATTTTTTATTGTGTTCTTGTTATCCATTTCATTTTTGCCTAAGATAAATCTTCCTTTTCATTTCTAATATTGTTTATTTGTGGTTTTTACAATGTTTATCAATCATGTCACTGAAGGTTCTGTATTTTAGTAGTCTTCTCAAAAGATTAATTTTAAACTTTCTATGTTGAAATAAACATACATTTAAAAAAACTAGCAATAATAGCACAGAGAACATTTGCTTTATTATTTATCACTCCCCACCCACACAACACACGCACACATACACAGATACACACAATTTATTTTTTCTGAACCATTTGAAGAAAGGTTACATACATCAAACCTACTTAATTCTTTTTTTTTGTAAAAGTGATGTAAAATAATTTATATTATTTACATTTTATAAATGTACATTTACATTATCAGTGTTTATTCAAATAAGTATAATAATAATTATCAAAAAATAACCACAATAATAAGAGCAGCCAACTTTTACTGATTGTTAAGTGTCACAAGCTATTTATATGAATTAGCTCATCTAACCCTATTTTATAGATTAGGGAATTAAAACTCAGAGAGTTAAACAATTTTCTCAGAGTCAGAGGGCTTTAACTGGCAAAACCTGCAAGTTTTACCTATAACACATACACACACATACATATACACAAACACACACATATATTAGTATGACTTTTCTAGAAACAGGGTTATTCTGCTCCACGACCATAGTACAATTATTCAATTCAGGAGATTTGATATAATCCTTTAATCTTTAGTCCACATACCTTCCATAGAACTTTAAAATTTGAGTCATATTTTTAATTCAATAATTTGTATTTTGTTCTTTTAAAAAACTGATCATTGTTGATTATTCATTTTTAAAAACAGCTTTATTGAGGTATGATTTGCATACTATAAAATTCACCCAATGTGAACATGCAGTTTGAATGATTTTTTAGGAAATTATATTGTTGGGCAATGTTCATCATGATCCAGTTTTAGAACACTGCCATCAACTCAACAAGTTCCTTCATGTCCATCTGGAGTAGGTCTCCACTTCCATACCTACCTCCAGGCAACCACTGTCTTATTTTGTCTCTATAGTTTTACCTTTTCTAGAAATTTCTTAAAAGTGGAATCATACAGCGTTTGGTCTTTTGTATCTGATTTCTTTAATATAGCATGTTTTTGAGGTTTATCTATCTTGTTTCATGTATCAGTAGTTCCCTTTTATTGCTGAGTAAGAGTCCATTGTTTAGATATACCATACTTTTTTTTAATACAGTCATTAGTTGATGAATATTTGGAGTTGTTCCCAGTTTTTGGTTATTATTAATAATGGTCCTATGAATATTCATGTACAAGCCTTTGTGTGGGTATATGTTTTCATTTCTCTTTGGTAGATAGCTAGGTGTGGAACTTCCGGGTTAAATGGTAAGTTTATGTTTAACCTTTTAAGAAACTGCCAAACATTTTTCGTAAAGGTTGTATTATTTTACCTTCTCACTGGCAATGTATAAGGATTTCAGTTCTTCCACATCCTTGCCAGTATTTGGTATTGTGAGTCTATTAACTTTAGCTATTCTAGTGGATATGCAGTGGTATCCCATTATGGTTTAAATTTGCATTTCCCTAATGACTAGTTATATTGACCATCTTTTCATGTTCTTATTAATCATTCATATATTTTTTTTGTGAAATGTCCACTTAAATCTCCCCCCCCCTTTAAATAACTGGGTTGTTCACCTTTTATCACTGAGTAATATGAGTTCTTCTTATATTCTAGATATAAATTTACTTTATCAGATATATTATTTGCACACATTTTCCCATGGTCTGTGGCAAGTTTTTTCTTTTTCTTAATAATTTCTTTTGAAGAGCAAAAAGCTTTTAATTTTGATGAAGCCTAATTTATCAACTTCTTCTTCTCTAAATATGTCTTTAATATCATATCTAGGAAATCTTCATCTAATCCAAGGAAAAAACTCTTCCAGAAAATTCTAGAAGTTTTTAAATTGTAGCTCTTAAATGTAAGTCTATAATCCATTTTGAGTTAATATTTGTGTGTGGTCTGAGGTAAAGTTAATTTTTTTTATATGCATCAAATTATCCCGGTACCATTTGCTGAATACACTATCCTTTTCATCATTTGGTATTTCTTGTTGAAAATCAATTGACCATAATTGTGAGGATTATTTCTGGATTCTCTTTTTTGTTCCTTTGATCTGTATGGATGTATTTATGCCAGTACCACACTGTTTTGATAACCTAACTCATTTTTCATTCCATGTTTTGTGTCTTTAAATATTCATTTATATTTTTATATAATTTATATTAATTATCAGATATTCCAATATCCAAAGTCCTTGTTTGTCCAAGGAAATTTTTTGTTGTTCTGCTGATTCTAGTTCATAGAGCTTGTTTCCTTGTGGGTTTAGTGATATTTGTGAACTCATATTTGGTTGAACTTCATCTGTGAGAATCCTGAGGGCCTTAGTTGGGAATTCCTTCATCCACAGAGATTTGTATATGTTTCTGGCAGAGACAGGGCTATGATATGAACCTGAGACCAGGGTTGGGACTAGGGTGGGGCAAGGGAAGCTATCTAGGGTACAAAATTTAAAGAGACACTTACTCTCAGAGTTATGCAAGTGTGCCATCTTAAATTTGTACCATAGGTGCCTCTCTCACCTCACCCTAGTCCTGGCCCTGCCAGAGACTGCTTTAATCCATTTGAACGTCTTCATTTACTGTGGGTGTCAGGTTCACCCTTCTTCTCATGACAGTGGCCCCGAGACTCAGTCTCCTGATATTTATTTAGTCCCCTTGCAGTTTCTAGACTCAATGCAGGAGTCTCAAGTTTAGTTCCCTTCCCAAGCAAGGGGCCCAAAAACTCAGTTTCTTGATGTCAGTGACATACAAAATTTACATTCTTGGGAAACTTGGTTTTTAGATTTGTTTATACTCATCATTTCCTTTAGGCCAATTTCTTTTTTGTTCATTGTTTATTTTAGATTCTCCTTATTTTATCATAAACCATTAATGCATTGAGAAATATTATTTACCCAGGATTTGATTTTATTATGTGAGAAGCCCTCAAAATATGTATCCTCTGGTATGTTTGAGATAGTGATACCTAATTTCTTTAAAGACCATTATTTTTGTGTTTCATTTAACTAGAAAATATACCTTAACATTTTAAAAAGCATTTTTTAAAGAATGATTAGTGAATGAAAAATGTAGACAACAGGCTGAGTAATAAATATTTGCCAACTGATTTGGTTTGACCTTAAATAATAGAATAATTTTTATTTTGACTCATTCATCAGTCCTCAAAATAGTACTGTTATATGCTTGGTGATTTTCTCCCTTGACTGTGATTAAGCCCCTACTAAGCAGGGGAGCCTAAACTTGTTTTAAGAATTCTGATTTGCTTTCTTAAGGTGTTTTGCTTACAAGCAGGGTTTCTGCTTGTGGTATATGTTCTGAAGCTTAAGAAAAATGAAATACAAAGCCTTATAAGGTATAACAGAGAAGGTAGAAATTGAACAATTTTATACTAAACCTATGGTGAATAAATACTCTAATTATTAAATATTCTACCTCAGTGATAATAGGAATGAGAAGCGTTGATTTAATTAAGAAACTAAAGTATTTGTTGGAATATCTAAACTTTTGGTGGAGACGAACAGGAAGAAGAAACTTAAAATGATCTTTTGTTATTTAAAGAGCAAAAGTAGAATCAATTGGCCCGGGTTTCAGTTACATCTAATAATAATGTGGGCTCTCTCTGGGCCCCCTCAGTGTCCTTCCCTATAAACATATATAGGCGTTGGACCAGGAGGTTTTTAAGGTGACCAGCTGGGGATAGTATGTACAGCCTGTTCCATGGGCGTCATGAAGCAGTATTCATAGCTGGAGCCAGACAGGCCCGGTTAGAATCAAAGTTCTGCCACTACTAGTTAAGTGAGCTTGGATTAGTTACCTAGTATGGCTAGCCATAACTTCCACATAAGAAAATGGAGATAATAACATCATAACAGTGTTACCTCAGTAGGGTGTTTTGAGGATTGAGTGAATTA
The DNA here is from genome assembly GCF_964656455.1 of Halichoerus grypus. Classification (NCBI taxonomy): domain Eukaryota; kingdom Metazoa; phylum Chordata; class Mammalia; order Carnivora; family Phocidae; genus Halichoerus; species Halichoerus grypus. The sequence goes on from NC_135714.1 coordinate 110,390,708, forward strand.
AATTAATATTGCATGCAAAGTGCTTAGCAGAGTGTTTGATAGAGAGTAGATGTTGAATAAATATAGTCAGTGTTACTGTTGTTCTCTTCCTGGTTCAGGGAATTTATGCTAAGTCATTATAGGCATGGATCTTCATGCCCCTTTGATGTTATGCTATGTATCTTAGAATTGAATGAGAGAAATAAGATACTTTATAAAAAATGTTCCCAGTAGCTGAATTTTGAATGTTTCATTAGTGATGTTATGTTGCAACCACCATACTGAGGAGTAATTTCTGTAGTTTGATTCTGGCAGCACTATCTGGCATTAGAACTAAGCTGATCAATTTGTCATAATTCAGAAAGAAAAACATTTTGGTCAGCATTGTTTCCTTATGTAGGCATAGCTAGATGCTGGTTTTAAGTGATTGAGATAACTGACTCTATTCCAGTCATCTCCCTCATCTTGTTATTTAAGTGAAAATTACCATACATCTCATTATACTGTGTTCCTGGTTTATTGAAGGCCTGTGACCTATACAATGTGAATGTTGGCCTTCTGTTCATTTCCCAACACCACTCAATGGCTGGCATAGAGTAATTGGTTTAGCGTGGTTACTTATGTTCATTTCAGATCTCCATGAAGCTTGATAGAAACATTTCAGAAAAATGTTATGACAGGAAAAGGGATAGAATACTGATTTTGATATCTCTGGGACTTGGAGTGAGAGTGGTTTTTCCCTAAAGGGGTAGATAAATGCTAAGAAGATTTATATGCATTTAATGTATACATTTATATAAAAAGATTTGTAACATATATTCATATGTATGTCATATATATCATATATTATAATAATTATATATTATATGTACTTATAAAATATATAATGTATTTATATATATAAAACCTATCCATACTGCATGAAGCTGTTTTTGGAACAGTTTGAAGCTATCAGGAGACTCATGTGGTTGTCAGGTAATTGACTTCACTTGTGGGCCAGGCCAAATTGCATTAATTGAGTTGATCACAAATAATAGTCTCAAGCACCACTATATCATGTGAATAATTACCTCAGGTACACAATGCTATAATTAAGACTCTAGTTCTAAATCATACTTATCCAATTTGTTCTTGCTTGCTAAGCCAGGCATCTCAAGTGGCTTAAACTTAGCAGCTAACACTGTAGGTTGTTACTGCAGGATTGAGAGGAGAAAACATTCTGTTGGCCTGTAGAATGATTATATAGTCTTTCAAGATAGGCAGATCAAGCACCTTCGTGAGGTGCAGAATGGTGCATCAACATGGTGCAAGCCAATGTTGTAACTGAGCAGTCTCTGAAGCCAATTCCTAAAATGTACCACAGACTTCCATTTTCACCCAAAATTCCGATGGCTTTTAAAATACCTAGTGGATTTTACACGTTTTCACATACAGACCCCAGGGTTTTGTCTCAATGATAAAAGAGTAAAACCTGGAGAGAGGTGTGCTCCCTGATCTTTAGGGTGGGAGTTCTCTTGTCCTGTCTCTGCGTCCATAGGTCACACCGCATGCCTCCACCTGCATGTGGTGGACTAGACAGTACCCTGAATTCCAGTCAGAGGAGCTGGGGTTATTACTGGGCTCTCTTACTGACCAGCTAACTGAGGTGGCGGGCAATTTAACCCTTTTGAGTCTTGGTTCCCTTTGTGGAAAAGGAGATTATTAGGATTGTTTTTAAAAAATGAGATAATTGGGGCTAGCATGAAGACAGTACAAAATAATGAAGGTAAAACACCCTATACAAATAATATTTTAAAATTACTATATAATTGTATCTTGTTGTTTAACTAATCTACTTCCCTACCCTCTACCAGGCATTCCTTCCCTTGATTTTGGCTCTGCCACCTCAGCCTTGTTTTTTGGGGGGCCATCCTAGGATTCACTTCTCATTCTTAGTTGTTCCCTTCAACCTGACTGATCCTACTCTGGCCCCATGTTCACTGGCTGGCTCTTGGTTTCTTACTCTGGAAGGGTCATTTTGCTACTTACAAATGGCTTTTTATGCCTTTATTTAGCCCTGGCCTTGTCAGACCACAGTTGTAACATCCTCCCAACTGAAGCCTATGGCCTGATCTCTTAGGTGATAACCTTGGGTGTCCCTTAATGACCTTAACTATTGCTCAGCCTTCCAAGAAAAATCAATCTTTGTGAGGACTTTCTTAATGGAACACCTGTATTGGAGTCACCTGGGGACTCACAAAGAAGCATACCTCCGTGTCCTGCTCTTGCGGGCTGTTAGTTTTTTCATAAATGCTCTTGATTAGGTTGAGAAATTTCCCTTCCATTCTTAGTTTGTCAAGAATTCTTATTGTGAATGGGTATTATATTTTGTTGGATTCAATATGCGAATATTTTGTTAAGAATATTTGCGTCCATTTTAATGAAGGATATTGGGTTGTGGTTTTCCTTTGTTATGATGTCTTCATCAAAATAATAATGGCCAAAGAAAATGAAAGAGACTTTCTCCTTGTCTATTTGCTGAATGATTTTGTGTTGAACTGGTATTCTTCCTTAAATATTTGGTAGCATTCATCAGTGAAGTCATTTGGGCCTGATGCTTTCTTTCTTCTTTTTTAAAAATACTTATTTATTTGTCAGAGGGAGAGAGAGAGAGCTAGCACAAGCCGGGGGGAGAGGCAGAGGGAGAAGCAGGCTCCCCGCTGAGCAAGGAGCCTGATGCAGGACTTGATCCCAGGACCCTGGGATCATGACCCAAGCCGAAGGCTGATGCTTCACTGACTGAGCCACCCAAGTGTCCCGGGCCTGATGCTTTCTTTAAAGCAGGATTTTTAAGGTGGGAATGCAGAGTGGTGCAGCCACTAAGGAAAACGGTATGGAGGTTCCTCAAAAAAATTAAAAATAGAACTACCATATGATCTAGTAATTCCCCTTCTGGGTATTTACCCAAAGAATGTGAAAACACTAATTCAAAAAGATATATGCACCTCTTTGTTCATTACAGCATTATTTACAATAGCCAAATTATGGAAGCAGCCCAAATTTCTGTCAATAGATGAATGGATAAAGGAAGTGTGATACACACACACACACATACACACACACACACACACACACACACTGGAATATTACTCAGCCATAAAAAGAATGAAGTCTTTCCATTTGCAACAATGTGGATGGATCTAGAGAGTATAATGCTAAGTGAAATAAATCAGTCAATGACGAATATCATGATTTCACTCATGTGGAATTTAAGAAACAAAACAAATGAACAGAGAAAAAAAGAGACAAACCAAAAGATAGACTCTTAACTATAAGAGAACAAACTGATGAAGGGGGTAGGGGGATGGGTGAAACAGATGAAGGGGATTAAGAATACACTTACAAACACTAAGTAATGTATAGAATTGTTGAATCACTATATTATGCTCTTGAAACCAATATAACACTGTATTTTAACTCTGCTGGAATTAAAATTGAAAAAAAAAAGGATTTTTAAAAGTTACTAATTCAATTTCTTTACTGATATAGGCCCGTTTAAAATTTTTATTAGTAGTATGTAATTTATTTTATTTTTTATTTTTATTTATTTTTTGAGATAGAGCAGGGTGGGGGGGAGGCGAGCGGAGGGGAAGAGGGAGAGAAAATCTTAAGCAAGCTCTATGCTCAGTGTGGAGCCCAACGTGGGGCTCCATCTCATGACCCTGAGATCTTGACCTAAGCCAAAATCAAGAGTTGGATGTTTAACCGACTGAGCCACCCAGGTGCCCCAGTAGTTTGTAATTTAGTAGCATGTAACATTAGTTACTAATATTAGTAGCATCAGTCTTTCAAGGAATCTGTCAATTTTATTTAGACTGTCAGACTTATTCATAAAACATTCTTTGTAATATTCTCATAATCGTTTTGATTTTTATAGTCAGTAGTGATGTTGTCTTTCTCACTCTATCTAGATATTGCTAATTTGAATCTTTTTATTATTGTTCAGTCTAGATAAATGTTTATGCATTTTATTAATATTTAAAATATCTAGCTTTTAGTTTCATTGATTTTTTTCTGCTGTCTTTTTTTTAAATTACTGATTATCATTCTGATTACCAGTCTTTATTATTACCTTCTTCTAGTTAATTTGGGGTTTAATCTGATCTTCTCTCTCTCTCTTTTTTTTTTTTTTTTTTTGGCTTCTTCAGGTAGAAACTTTGATAGTTGATTTGAGGCCTTTCTTCTTTTTAAGTATAGATGTTTAGTATTATAAAGTTTTCTTTAGGCACAGCCTTAGATACATCTTACAAATTTTGATATGTGTCTTTTCATTTTAAGGCATTCAGTTTAAAGTATTTTCTAATTTTCCTCATGATTTCTTCTTTAATCCACAGGTGATTTAGTAGTACATTGCTTAATTTCCACACATTTGGAGTTCTCTCAGGTTTCTTTCTGTGATTGATTTCAAATTAAATTCCATTTTGGTCAGAAGACATATACTGTATTATTTCAATGCTTTTAAATTATTGAGCCTTATTTATTACCAGAATATGATTTATCCTGGTGAATATCCTATCTGCACTTGAAAAGAATGTGTTTTCTTCTGTTGTTGTGTAGAGTATTCTCTAGATGTCGATTAGGTCAAGTTGTTTGATGGGTGCTTTTTCAATTCTTTTACATCCTTTGTATATACAAGCTGTGTGTGGGTTGAGGAATGAATTCAAAGGCACAACATATTTACCAATCTCTTCAGGCTTTAATACTTGTTAGACTTTCCAGAGGTCTCCTACATTCATGCTTAGTGTAGAAGTTATCTAGGGTTATTTTGGGGAGTTTATTATCTCAGCACTTCAAAGACTTTTTCACTTCCAAAATCTCTCAGAATTTTAGCTCATCTCTTGCCTCCTTTGAACTGCGTCTACCACCTCTGACAAATAAAATGTGTGTTTCTGCAGTGTGAGCTGGGTGGGATTAGAATTGTACCTGTCAAGAAGGCCACCAACTCACAGTTGAGTAAGTTTTCCATGGGCAAACAATTATGAGGCTGTTTCTTGCCTTTGTTGTTCTCCAGTTCTCTGAAATTGCCATTTTTAATATTTTTCCCATGTTAGTACTTGTTTTCTGTGGAATGGAAATATGGTCTTGCTATGTCACCATTATTAGAAGTTGATCTCTACTCCTTCCCTTAGAAACTTTCTTTTTTCTTTGCTGCTATGACCCTGAGTGTCTTGCTACCTTTCTGTCTACTCTTTAAGTTTCCTTTAAATATTAGAATGTCTTGGTGTTTAGGATAAACAACTTTTTAAAAAATGCATAGATTTCTTTTCTCTTCTTCACATGTTCCTCTAGGCAATCTCATTGATTTCCACAGCTTTAATTGCCACTACATGCTACTTCTAAGACTTATATCTCCAGCCTAGACTTTTCTTTTGAGCTCCAGACCCTTATGCTTATCAACTTATTCTTTATATTCACTTAGCTCTTTTATTTGCACCTCAAAAGCAAGTCTAGAATTCAGTATTTTCTCTCTAACCTGCTTTCTCCAGGATTCCTTATCTTACTAATACTGCTATCATCCACCATTGTTCTTGGTATGTCCTTAGCGTATCCATTCCTCTCTCTATACTTCCATAAATAATTGGTTGCCAGTTTCATCTTCTAAATATTTCTTGAATGTGGCCACATCTTTTCATTTCCATTGTCATTGTATGAATCTAAACTATCATCCCTTCCATGAGCTACTTAAGAACATCCTTATTTTTCTCTCTAGACATCTGGGAATCATCTTCTAAAGATATAAATCTTATTATCATTCATATCTGAAAACATTTCTTTTTTTTTTTGAAGATTTTATTTATTTATTTGACAGAGAGAGACACAGTGAGAGAGGGAACACAAGCAGGGGTAGTGGGAGAGGGAGAAGCAGGCTTCCCGCGGAGCAGGGAACCTGATGCGGGGCTCGATCCCAGGACGCTGGGATCATGACCTGAGCCGAAGGCAGACGCTTAACGACTGAGCCACCCAGGCACCCCTCTGAAAACATTTCTGTATCTTACGCCTTTAGAATAAAAAGCAAAACAGTCAACAAGCTCTATATGACCCTACACAATCAGGTCCTTCCTGGTCACTTCAAGCTCATGTCACACCACTCTCTGTGTCACTTTCTGCCATTCAGTCTTTAAGGATCTTTTTTAAGTTCCTCACATATACACCTTCCCTGACTCTCCAAGACTACCCTATTATATGCTTTTAAGTACACCGTATCTCTTCGTGGCTTCTATTACATTTATTAGGCAGTTTAAAGTTTTCCCTGCTTATTGGTAAGGCTCCATACCCAAAAACTGGTCTCTTTTTTGTTCGCCACTATATCAACAATATCTTATGGAATACCTAATATAAATTAAGCTCTCAATAAAATTTGTTTAATGAACAAATGCAAAGGAATACAATTTTGTATTTATTGGTCTTATTGCATTTATGTATTGCTTCTGATTCGCTGTATGGCCACTGAGGTTAGAGAATCACAGAGTTAAACTATCAGGCTAGTCCAAAGATTATAATAGGATAAACCTTTACAGAAGTGTCTTTTGTCTAAACCTTACCCTGTTACAGACAGTTCTCTCTCTACCTGGCTAAACTCCTCACCTTTTCCTCATCTCTTTCTGATATTTTATGACTCTTAGCTGAAGTTGAGTAGGAAATGATTGAAATAGTGGAAGTAACTCCCACTATTTGGAAATGTCTGCCAGATATCTCTTAACATTTTTCCTTAAAGTCTTTGTTCTGTTCAGACACAATGTAATTTTTAGTTCATTTAAAATGGAATTATCTCCCTTTAAGGCTCAGTGTATGTTATTATCTACTAAGGAGTTAAAATGTGCAGGCTCTGACTCCAGCAAATTCCACTTACTCGCTGTGTGACCTTTAGCAAGTTTCTGGACCTTTCTACAGTATTTTCATCTATAAGATGTGTAAATGATAGCACCTACCGCATAAAGTGATCAGAAGAATGCTTGACACTTATTAAATACTTAATATACATATTAGCATATATCTAGTATCTGGCTCTCTAGTTTCTCTTACCATATATCACACTTTTCCTCCCAAATTATGGGACCCAATTGCCACTTAACTGTACAGAATCAGAAATCTTGGAGGACAGGAATCCATATCTTGGTCCCTCAGATTGTACATTCCTTGAAAGTAGGGACCGTGTCCTATTACAGTGCAATATATAAAAAAAACCTCAGTAAATATTTGTTGATGGGCTTTCTCTAATATTATCTTTCTTTCTTCTTCCCATTCAAACTATCTCTCCGTCAATTAATTTAATTTAGTGTATTTGTTCTATCCCACCAGAAACCCCCAAATTAGTTTGCATTAATGTCAGAAGTCATACCTATTTAATTAGCACTAATTAAGGCAGTTAGTTACCATTAATAAACAAGGAAAACATGGAATAAACTGACTTTAAAATCTTTAAAATATTCCGGCTGTTGGGCCTTGGTGAAAGTCTACTTATTAAAATGTTTAAAAGATCAAGGACCGTGAGACTGCCTTGGTATCAAAGCAAGGTCCAACAAAACAAAAAGAAACGTGGACAAAAGATATGTCGGCTTCAAATAGAGTAACTGGCTACTGTGGATACCTTTCAATCAGTTGGAGTTATGAGCCAATCGCACAGTGTAAAGTTGAATAGAGGTGAGCAAAAATTAGGTCAATTGATTGAACTATTTTAACAGGCTAGTCAGAGTGCAAAAAGAAGAAGGGGGAGGAGGAGGAGGGGAAGGGGAAGGAGGGGGAGGTGGGGGAGGAGAAAGGGAAGAACTTAACTTGGTGTACTGGCATCTGCTGGATAGGAAGCTGAAGTCCAGTGTGCCTTTTTGTCATTAAGATGATTCACATTTGATGAATCTGAAGGAAATGTTCTGTCTCTCTCTGTTTGGTGTTATAGATAGGACCTACCTTACTTTTATTGCCACTTTTCACTGCTGTCATCAGCTGGAAGTACTCACAGCTGAGGCTGGAAAGAGGCATAATAAGGAGGCTTGGTTCTCTGTGGTCGTCTCATCTTTAGTTCTCCATGGGAGAGCAGTGCTGATTGAGAAAGAAAGGGACTTAAGGAGTCAAAGAGAGGGACACTGGCATCTGTCAGAATCACATCTCTTAGGCTGCTTTAATCAGGGTCAAGAGCTCATGAGAGATGAGAACAGTTCCCCACCTTCTGTTTCCCTCTGTATGGTATTTATCATGTTTTCTTTCTGAATTAAGAAAAAAATTCCCTTTTTCCCTTGTAATTCAAATCTGAACAGTTACTTTTATTTTTCAATTTTTCTTAAACTCTATTTCCATGACTTACATGAATTGCATGTGTGTGCATGCCTGTGTGTGTGTGTGTGTGTGTGTGTGTTTAATTCTACATTCCTCTCCCCATGGCCATTCAATTTTCTCTTCCACTCTATTTAAATATATTCCAGAGAATGTGATAAGGCTGGTCAAAAAGTAGATACTTGTAATCGCTAACTTCAAGTAAATCATGGAAGATTAACTTTATCTTTCTATAAAAGATGGAATAGTGTGTGAAATGGGAAATTTGAATATTTTCAGGAAAGAGGATTCTTGCCTTACTTGATTGCTTTAAACCAATTGGAGAGATAAAAAACATTGAACACTTGCTCCCCCCAGCTCTTCTCCTACCAGGCACTCTCTCCTTTATAGAACTCACATTGACAACATAATGAACACACAGCACAGCTGTCAAAGGAAATGTTTGAGCACTTGTGAAATTATAGGCTGCTGCAGAAATGACTTAAGCATGCCATTACCTCTTGCTGCATTTAGAACAAATAAGCCACCTGCCCTTTAGGTATTATCTGATCTGTTTGAATAGACTGCTATATAGACCCACATAGAAGACTCCAAACATTCTCTCCTACAATTCTGCTCAAAGAACTGCAGCTTCAGCATCTCACACTTCCTTTTCTCAGTGCTTTCCTCTTCGACACAGCCTTTGCATACATTATATAAACAGTCACACTGTGTTAAAAGAAGCCTCATTTTTGTGATTGCAGTTACCTAGCCCTGGGCTGCTGTATCTGTAAGCTATGCTAGTCTGACTTCAAACCTGTGTACCCTCTTGCCTCTAAAGCAAATTGTTTGATTGTGAATCCACATCATAACTAAAATCCCTTTCTTTTCAGACATGGATTGAGTTTCAGAATTGTTTTTTGATTGCATCATCAATCTAAAATGGATAAATTAAGATACCATGGATACATTACCATAGCTATTATCTCCTTAGCAAGTAAGAATCTTCTAGGTTTGTGCCCTCAAGAGTACCACTCTTGCCTTTCTATGCTCTTGGCCAACACCCTGGCTCAGGGGCACTTAGTGGTTCCTGCCCCAGTCAGGACCCTGGCGAGACACCAATGGCATACTGAAAGTGAGAATGTGGATAAAGCATTTATTTGCTAAGGTTTGGGCATAGTGTAGGGAAACCATGGTACTTCAGGCCTCCTGGCTGTCTACTGTTACCACCTAGGACTGAAGGGATAAGGAGAGAGAGTAGCTCCCAGGTCCTTAGGGCATGGAGAGGGTTGTCATAGAGCAGGCCAACTGACAGGAGCTCTGACCTTATATCAGGACAGGTCACAGTCTGCGCAAGGTAACCTTGTAGGGGGGAAAGTTGAGGATATAGTCTCTTCAAGCTCACTCTCCTGCTTCCCCCAGACATCCTGTGGGTCTTCATCATTGGCTGAACATAATAGGAATCCAGAGGGGAAGGGAGATGGTGATGCAGTCAGTCTCTTAGGTAAGAGAGTAGGTAGAGAATCTTGGAAAGTGGCCTTGAGGACAAATAGAGGCTATATAGCTCACTTTCTGAGGAGAATAAATATCTAATGCTTCTAATGATTTCTAATGATTTTTAAAAAATTTTATTTAATTTTATTATGTTATGTTAGTCACCATACAGTACATCATTACACCCGGTGCCCCATGCAATACGTACGCATCACCGGGCTAACCCATCCCCCCACCACCCTCCCCTCTAAAACCCTCAGTTTGTTTCTCGGAGTCCATAGTCTCTCATGGTTCATCTCTCCCTCCAATTTCCCCCCCCTTCATTTTTCCCTTCCTTCTCCTAATGTCGTCCATGCTATTCCTTATGTTCCACAAATAAGTGAAACCATATGATAATTGACTTTCTTTGCTTGACTTATTTCACTTAGCATAATCTCCTCCAGTCCCATCCACGTTGATGTAAAAGTTGGGTATTCATCCTTTCTGATGGCTGAGTAATATTCCATTGTATATATGGACCACATCTTCTTTATCCATTCATCTGTTGAAGGGCATCTCGGTGCTTTCCACAGTTTGGCTATTATGGACATTGCTGCTATGAACATTGGGGTGCATATGGCCCTTCTTTTCACTACTTCTGTGTCTTTGGGGTAAATACCCAGTAGTGCAATTGCTGGGTCATAGGGTAGCTCTATTTTTAATTTTTTGAGGAACTTCCACACTGTTTTCCAAAGTGGCTGTACCACCTTGCATTCCCGCCAACAGTGTAAGAGGGTTCCCCTTTCTCCACAACCTCTCCAGCATTTGTTTTTTTCTTGCCTTGTCAGTTTTTGCCATTCTAACTGGTGTAAGGTGGTATCTCAATGTGGTTTTGATTTGAATTTCCCTGAGAGCTAATGATGATGAACATTTTTTCATGTGTCTGTAAGCCATTTGTATGTCTTCTTTGGAGAAGTGTCTGTTCATATCTTCTGCCCACTTTTTGACTTATTTGTTTTTTGGGTGTTGAGTTTGAGAAGTTCTTTATAGATCTTGAATATCAGCCCTTTGTCTGTAGTGTTTTTGCAAATGTCTTCTCCCATTCTGTGGGTTGCCTCTTTGTTTTGTTGACTGTTTCCTTTGCTGTGCAGAAAATTTTCATCTTGATGAAGTCCCAAAAGTTCATTTTTGCTTTTGTTTCACTTGCCTTTGGAGATGTATCTTGAAAGAAGTTGCTGTGGCCGATGTCAAAGAGGTTACTGCCTATGTTCTCCTCTAGGATTTTGATGGATTCCTGTCTCACATTGAGGTCTTTCAGCCATTTTGAGTTTATCTTTGTGAATGGTGTTAGAGAATGGTCGAGTTTCATTCTTCTGCATGTGGCTGTCCAATTTTCCCAGCACCATTTATTGAAGAGACTGTCTTTATTCCATTGCATATTTTTCCTTGCTTTGTCAAAGATTATTTGACCATAGAGTTGAGGGTCCATATCTGGGCTCTCTATTCTGTTCCATTGGTCTATATGTCTGTTTTTGTGCCAGTACCATGCTTTCTTGGTGATCACGGCTTTGTAATATAGCTTGAAATCAGGCAACGTGGTGCCCCAGCTTTGTTTTTCTTTTTCAACATTTCCTTGGTGATTCGGGGTCTTTTCTGATTCCATACAAATTTTAGGATTGTTTGTTCCAGCACTTTGAAAAGTGTCAGTGGAATTTTGATCGGGATGGCATTGAAGGTATAGATTGCTCTGGGCAGCATAGACATTTTAACAAAGTTTATTCTTCCGATCCATGAGCATGGAGTGTTTTTCCATCTTTTTGTGTCTTCTTCAATTTCTTTCATGAGTATACCATAGTTCTTAGAGTATAAATCCTTTCCCTCTTTGGTTAGGTTTATTCCAAGGTATCTTATGGTTTTTGGTGCTATTGTAAATGGAATTGATTCTCTAATTTCTCTCTCTGTAGTTGCATTGTTAGTGTATAAGAAAGCAACTGATTTCTATGCATTGATTTTGTATCCTGTCCCATTACTTAATTGCTGTATGAGTTCTAGTAATTTGGGGATGGAGTCTTTTGGCTTTTCCATATAAAGTATCATGTCATCTGCGAAGAGAGAGAGTTTGACTTCTTCTTTGCCAATTTGAATACATTTTATTTCTTTTTGCTGATTGCTGATGATTGCTGTTGCTAGGACTTCTAGTACTATGTTGAACAACAGTGATGAGAGTGGGCATCCTCGTTGTGTTCTTGATCTTAAGTGAAAGCTCTCAGCTTTTCCCCATTGAGAGTGATATTCACTGTGGGTTTTTCATAGATGGATTTTATGAAATTGAGGAATGTTCCCTCTATCCCTATACTCTGAAGAGTTTTAATCAGGAAAGGATGATGTATTTTGTCAAATTCTTTTTCTGCATCAATTGAGAGGACCATATGGCTCTTCTCCCTCCTCTTATTAATGTTTCCTATCACGTTGATTAATTTGCAAATGTTGAACCACACTTGCATCCTGGGGATAAATCCCACTTGGTCATGGTAGATGATCCTTTTGATATATTGTTGGATCCTATTAGCTAGGATTTTGTTGAGAATTCTGGCATCCATATTCATCAGGGTATCGGTCTGAAATTCTCCTTTTTGATGGGGTATTTGCCTGGTTTGGGGATTAAGGTAATGCTGGCCTCATAGAATGAGTCTGGAAACTTTCCTTCTGTTTCTATTTTTTGAAACAGCTTCAGGAGAGTAGGTATTATTTCTTCTGTGAATATTTGGTAGAATGCACCAGGGAATCCATCAGGCCCTGGACTCTTGTTTTTTGGGAGGTTTTTGATCACTGCTTCAATCTCGTTACTGGTTATTGGCCTATTCAGGTTGTCAGTTTCTTCCTGTTTCAGTCTTGGTAGTTTATAGGTTTCCAGGAAGGCATCCATTTCTTCCATGTTGCTTAATTTATTGGCATATAGTTGTTGATATTAACTTCTAATAATTGTTCCTATTTCCTTGGTGTTAGTCGTGATCTCTCCCCTTTCATTCATAATTTTATTAATTTGGTTCCTTTCTCTTTTCTTTTGGATAAGTCTGGCCAGTGGTTTATCGATCTTATTAATTCTTTCAAAGAACCAACTTCTAGTTTCGTTGATCTGATCTACTGTGTTTCTGGTTTAATTAATTGATCTCTCCTCTAATCTTACTTCTTTTCTAATGCATGGCTTAGGCATCATTTGATGTTTTTTCTCCAGTTCTTTAAGGTATAAAGTTAGTTGGTGATTTCTGGATTTTTCTATTTTTTTGAGTGAGGCTTGGATGGCTATGTATTTCCCCCTTAGGACTGCCTTTGCAGTATCCTATAGGTTTTGGACCAATGTGTTTTCATTCTCATTGATTTCCATGAATTGTTTAAGTTCTTCTTTGATTTCCTGGTTGACCCAAACATTCTTGAGCAGAGTGGTCTTTAGCTTCCAAGTATTTGAATTTCTGCCAAATTTTTTCTTGTGATTGAGTTCCAGTTTTAAAGCATTATGGTCTGAGAATATGCAGGGAATAATCTCAATCTTTTGGTATCGGTTGAGACCTGATTTGTGACCCAGATTGTGGTCTATTCTGGAGAAAGTTCCATGTGTACTCGAGAAGAATGAGTATTCTGTTGTTTTAGGGTGGAATGTTCTGTATATACCTATGAGGTCCATCTGGTCCAGTGTGTCATTCCAAGCTCTTGTTTCTTTGTTGATTTTCTGCTTAGATGATCTGTCTATTGCTGAGAGTGGAGTATTGAGGTGTCCTACAATTAACGTATTATTATCAATATGACTCTTTATTTTGGTTAACAGTTGGCTTATGTAGATGGCTGCTCCCATGTTGGGGGCATAGATATTTACAATTGTTAGATCTTCTTGTTGGATAGACCCTTTAAGAATGATATAATGTCCTTCTGTGTCTCTAACTACAGTCTTTAGCTTAAAATCTAACTTGTCTGATATAAGAATTGCTATCCCAGCTTTCCTTTGAGGTCCGTTGGCATGGAAGATGGATCTCCATCCCTTCACTTTCAGTCTGGATGTATCTTTAGGTTCAAAATGAGTCTCTTTGGACAGCATATGGATGGGTCCTGTCTTTTTATCCAATCTACAACCATGTGCCCTTTTATGGGAGCATTTAGGCTGTTCATGTTGAGAGTGATTATTGAAAGATATGAATTTATTGTCATCATGTTGCCTGTGAATTCCTTGATTCTATAGATCATCTCTGTAAATTTCTGTTCTATATCACTCTTGGGGTCTTTCTCCTTTTATCTTAATATTTCTTGCAGGGCTGGCTTAGTGGTCACATATTCTTTCAGTTTCTGCTGGTCTTGGAAGCTCTGCATCTCTCCATCCATTCTAAATGACAGCCTTGCTGGATAAAGTATTCTTGGCTGCATAGTCTTCTCGTTTAGTACCCTGCATATGTCTTGCCAGCCCTTTCTGGCTTGCTAGATCTCTGTGGATAGGTCTGACATTATTCTGATGTTCCTCCCTCTGTATGTAAGGAATCTCTTCCCCCTAACTGCCCTTAAGATGGTTTCCTTGGTTCTAAGATTTGCGAGTTTTACTGTTACATACCAGGGCATTGGTCTGTTTTCCTTATCTTGGCAGGGGTCCTCTCTGCCTCTAGGACATGAATGTTTGTTTCATTCCCCAGATTAGGGAAGTTCTCAGCTATGATTTGCTCAAATATATCTTCTAGTCCTCTCTCTCTTTCCACCCCCTCAGGGATCCCAATAATCCTGACATTGGAATGTTTCATGGCATCACTTATTTCTCTAATTCTGTTTTCATGGATTTTAAGCTGTTTCTCCCAGGCCTCCTCTTTTTCCTTCTTTTCTATCAATTTGTCTTGTAGATCACTAATTCGTTCTTCTGCTTTGTTTACCATAGCTGTTAAAATATCTAGATTAGATTGGCTCTCATTGATAGCGTTTTTAAGTTCTGCCAGTTCAACTTTCATTTCTTCCCTTAGAGACTCTATGTTGCCATTAATCAATTTCTCCATTATAGCTATCGTCTTCATAACTGTTACCCTGAAGTCCATTTCCGACATCTTGGTTATATCTGTATCCATTTGTAAATCTGTGGCAGAAGTCGCAGTCTCCGAGTCTTTCCTATTTTGGGGGTTCCTCCTCCTAGTCATTCTGTTGAGGGGTGGTTGAGGGAATGTACAGGGTCCAAATTATTGACCACAACCCAAGCAAGATGCACCTGTTTTATAGGGACCTTAGGGCTGTTGGCCTCTTGTTCTCCCAGCCTGTCTTCTGGCAGAGGGGCCCGCCACACTGTTACTCAGGCAACCCTGTTTGGGCAGAGTTGTCTTGCCCCCTCTGGGGGGTATGGGCTCAGCAAAAACTGGTTTTTTGGGGCTTTGGTTCTCTGGCGGCTTTCCCTGGTGGCTTTCCACGTCTCTCCCGAGAGTCAGAGCAGAAGAGACTCTTTCCAACCCTCTGCCTCAGAACAGACAGATTGCAGTCTATTCTTTAGTGACCTCTCCAGGCCACATTATCTCCGTTTCTATCTGTGTTGCTAAAAACTGCAGTGTCCTGGGTTTTGCGCCCCTCAGCTTCTAGGTCCAGGCACGTCTCTGCCCTTTGTGCTTCTAAAACCGCCAGCTGCCCCCAGTTCACACACGCAGCCCCGCCACTCCAGGTTTCAGTCCAGGGGGCTGCCCTAAAGTCCTTTCCCCACCATTACCGGTCTGCGAGTCTATGCCCCGTCCCCAGTGCGGGAGGCTTTCATGTACTGATGTTGCAGGCTCCCGAAGGCTCCTAAGGCTCCCTCTCCCTTCCGTTTATCTTCTGATATCTTCCTGTGGAATCATGGCTCCTCACTTCATACCTCAAAACCAACCGCCTAAGATATTCTGTTTGTAGAGATCCAGATATATCTTCTTACATCTCAGGCTGATTTTGTGGGTGTTCAGAGTGGTCTGGTAGATATCCAGCTCAATTCAGGGGACCGGTTGGAATAGGGTCCCCTACTCCTCCACCATCTTTTCCTCTCCAAAACCTGATTTCTAATGATTTGTTTCTTGGTCACCTCCCCCAATTCCCATTTATCCTTTAAGTGGCAGTCAATGTATTATTCTTAAAGTATAGCTGATTCTATTACAACCTTACTAAAAGACCTGTGATGGCTCACTCCATAGGGCATAAAGTCCAAATTCTTTTTCATGGAATTCAAGGCCATACAAATATCCTTTCCAACCAACTTTTGAGCCTTTGCTAGCCACCTTCCTTCTACCCCAATTTATTTCTTTAGCCTGGTAATGTCCTAAACTTACCCCACCCCATTCCTTTATTCACTCTCTTCCCCTCCTCCAGAGTTCTCCTAATGCTTGATAACTTCTTCCTTTTTCTTTAAGACAAATCACAAACATTATAGTTCCATGAAGCTGCCTTCTTTCTTCCTACTGAGAAACAATCCTTTTCTCCATTATGCTGCAATGGCATTTTGCTTGTTTGTTTTCCATATAACATTTAATACATTCTGGCTTATGATTAATTGTGAATATGTTTGCTCATGTCTCTTGGTATACTATGAACTATATGATACTCACTTTGGGGCTCTGGGTCTGATTAGAAAGGATCCTCATTCACATGGATAGAATTGGAATGGATTAGGATATGCCAGGAGTGACCAGAGGTAGGTGGAATTCATGGGTGAATCCAGGTCATGTCTGAGTACATATATAGAGAGAAGGGCTAGAGGTACAATTGAGTCTGAGAAGTGAATGAAGATCTGAATACAGGGGGAAAAAAAGCCAAGAGGGAATCAGATGTTTGAACAGTTCTGAAAGCAGTGGGTGTTAGGGTGGGAATAATGTAAATGTAAATGATTACAATTCCATGACTATGAACAGAGCTATGATGGCAAGAACTATATTTGGGGTTCTGGTCATCTGGAACATCATCTCTCTGGCTGGCTATAATGAAGAGTTGGGTAAGTCCATGAATATTAGTATTTTGAAGGCAGGGGCCATGTTTTATCCATTTTTGTTATTATCTTTCTCTCCCCCGCCACCATGCCCCTTTAACATAGTGTCTGGATCTTAGCAGGTGCACTAAATATGTTTGTTGAATCCACTGGAAGTCAGCAGATTTTATTTATATAAAAATATTATATGGAATGTGAAAAGATGTGTGTACATAATGATGATATTTTAAGAACAGTTAAAAGATAGCCTGCTGTAAATATTTTTCAAAAGTGCATCCTTTGTATTTTCAGTGTAAGCTGTTGTACCCACCTCAGGTAAACTTGCCTTCAATAATGTCTGCATAATTGGGCTACATTGGGTACCTGATACTTGTGCCCATCAAGTGCTTCTGTGGAGTCTGAGTATTTGAGGATGAGGCGGAGATAAGGAAGTGAATTTGACCACTGTGGTCCTGAACATGTTGATGATGTAGGAAACTTTGCCCATTTCTCAGATGTCTTCACTGATGGCACATTGGAGTTGTATGGGAGAATAAGAATTGCACAGTTCAGTGCTGCCTGAATCAGAATTGCCTGGGGTGGGTCCTGATGAAAATGTCAGTTTCTGAGCCCCCAGCTGTGCTCCTGAATCAGAATTTAAGATGATTTCTGTGAACACTAAAGCTAAGCATCTTTGCCCTGGATCACTGAAGGCACATTAAAATCACTTGAAGAGATTTAAAAGATATTGATACCCTTGTCTTTCCTCTCTCCTTTCTAGGGAGTCTAATTTTAAGGGTCTGGAGTAGAATTTCTAGTGTCAGCAAACCTCAAGCTGTCTTCAGTAACAGCACATCTTGTATGGGCCTTGGAAGCCTACCACATTGATTGATAGGTTAGAAACAGATCATCCTAACTTCATGGGGACATAAAGGACAGACTAGCTAATGTGCTAAGGAGAGCAAACAAGGTGTTAGGAAACTATCAAAGCCTAGTCACTAAGGGTGAAGGCTCTTGAGTCTGAAGGCTGGGTCCCCATAATGGCTCTGGCACTTGTGCTGGCAGGCATCTCTGTGTGCCTTCTGAGGATCATAATAATGCATACCTCAGAGTGTTGTTCTAAGAATTCAAATAAGTTAATATAAGTAACTTAATATAAATAAAGTATTCAAACAAAGTCTGTCTGTGACATTGTAATTTATAAAGAATATATATTTGGTCATTCAGATGACCAAAATATATTTTTCATATATATTTGGTCTTTGTTCACAGTTCCTAGCTCACAGCAACCAAAATCCTTAGAATTTTCTAAGTATTGAGAGTGGTAAATGTATCTTTTGTTATGTGAATGAGGTGACTTTTGGAAGCATCTGAGTCTGGGGGCTGGTTGCCAAGAGAACAAGCCAGATGATTAGAGGGTTGGAACTTCCAGTCCTACCCTTCCACCTTTGGGGAGGGGAAAGAGGCTGGAGGTTGAATCACTTGCCAATGGCCAATGATTTAATCAATCATGCCTATGTAATGAAGCCTCCATAAAACCCCAAAAGGTCTGGGTTCTGAGAGATTCTGGGTTGGTGAACATGTGGAGATTTGGAGAGAATGGCTCATTCTGAGAGAGAGCATGAAAGCTCTGGGCCCTTCCCACTTACATTGTCCTATACATCTCTATCATTAGGCTGTTCCTGAATTATATATATTCTTTTTTAACGAACCAGTGACCTAGTAAGTAAAATGTTTCTCTGAGTTCTTGAGCCACTCTAGCAAATTAATTGAACTCGAGGAGGAGGTCCTGGGAACCTCTGATTTATGGCCAGTTGGTCAGAAGTACAAATGATAACCTGGACTTGCAACTGGCATCTAGAGTGTATGTGTGGGGGGCAGTCTTAAAGGATTGAACCCTTAATCTGTGGAATCTGATGCTATCTCTGGATAGATCAGAATTGAGCTGAGTTCTGACACCTTGAGTATTGCTTGTTGGTACAGTGGGGAGCTCTTTCCCATCATGTTGGAAACTGGGTGCTCAGAATATCAATTTATTGTCATACCATAAGGACTCAATAAATGTTAGCTATTGTTATTATCATCAGTAATTACAAGAAAGAATAATGGCTTCCAAATATGGTTTCCAAAATAGTGACAGGAGGATCTCTTATGATAAAAAGGTGTTAAAGGACTAGAGGTTGTGCATATTTTGTGAGATTCAGTGACAAAGGAGTGAAGGTCGCTGGGATTTTGACTAGGATCATTATGTGGAGCATTTTAACAACTAGATTCTCTAAGCTAAGGAATGAATGACTCTGTAAGGTAATGAATTCTCAGTCTCTGAAAATATTCCAAACAAGTTGGTTGACCATTTATTTGGAACTTTGTAGAAATTAATTCATGTAAAGAGTAGCAATTTGGACTATAAATAAAATTGATAAACCCTGAAAGTGCTTTATAAACTCTAAAAGCACTGAAGTCCAATTAGTTATTATTAGTGCCGTAATTACTTCTAACAGCTAGCTCTTAGAGTCCAGAGTCCTGTGGTTTTATCTTAGTTTTTGGAAATCATTTTGGTCATTCTTCTCCAAATCTTGTTGGAGGAAGCAGTTAAGAGTAATCACTAATAGATGAAGATGCGTAGATGGCTTTAAGGCTTTTGTTTATCATGAAATGTAATTATGACCAGGTTTGAACAGATGTAAAAGTGATCTGCATAAGACATATGCCAAAGGATGCTCAGAAAGTTTATTCTGTTAGGATTAACATTTTTAAAAGTAATGATGTATTTTAAACATGAAATTTTAAGAGCAGAACTCATTTATATGGCAATAAATCACTTTATCAGAGCACTGGAGATTTTAATTAAATAATGTGTTAGATGCAGCACCCCTTGAGTCCCAGCTATTAGACATAGTTATGGCTTTCACCACAGTTTCTTTATCTCAAGTCCCAAATACAAGCAGAATTGTATTAGACCTCTAGTTTTTGTTTGAAATAATATATAAAGGGAAAAATTAAATGGGAATTGAGTTGAATGTGTGTGTGCATATGCTTGTGTGTAATTTTGTGAATATATTATTGCTGTGGATAGAACTGTATCCTCTCCAAATAGGCATGTTGAAGCCCTAACTCCCAATGTGATAGTATTTGGAGATGAGCCCTTTGGGAGGTAATTATGGTTAGATGGGTGTCATAAGGTGGGGGGGGTCCTCGTGTGGGATTAGGGCCTGTTGGCTTGTAAATCAACCCCTCCACACAGAGGGCAAGGAGAGACTGAAGAAAGAGGCAGACTATCCAGACTGGAAGGTAGCAGTTTTAATAAGCAAGGGAACTTATTTATGAGGCTTATCTTAACAGTTTATGTAGGAGATTTAACTAGGTTCAATTATGTAATCAGTCAAGATGGTCTCAGCAACATATAATTTTCTCAAGGTTGCATCTTTGAAGCTGGTTCCTACTGTGGGAATGATAGGCAGAACATATATTCTAAGGACAGGGGAGAGGGTGGGGGCCTTCAGTTGCTCAGGTTCAGCTCATGGGTCAACTGGTGGTCATATCCTCTCAGTGATCTCCTCCAACAATGCCCTTTAAGAAGAGGAAGAGAGAAATCTCATGTTCTCTTTTACACATTGCTTACAAAGAACAAGTTATGTGAGAACACAGGGATGTGATGGTCACTTATAAGCCCAGAGAAGAGACCTCAGAATGAAACCTACCTTGCCAACATCTTGATCTTGGACTTCTAGCTTCCAGACTATGAGAAATAAACTTCTGTTTATTTGTTTAAGCCATCCCATCTGTGGTATTTTATTATGGCAGCCCAGGCTGACTAAAACAATTATCAAATGGTTTATAGATTACAAAGTAATATGTGTTCATTTATTCATTCAGTAATCTTTAGTTGAGTACCTAGCATGCATGAGGTCCTGAAGGATAGAAAGATGGATAAATCACACCTTCTGTCCTTCTGAAATTTATAATGATAGTTGAATAATGTAAATCAGAATAGAGTAGGGGCACCTGGGTGGCTCAGTTGGTTGAGCATCCAGCTCTTGGTTTTGGCTCAGGTCGTCATGGGATCACACCCTCCGTGGGGCTCTGCACTCAGTGTGGAGTCTGCTTCAGATTCTCTCTTCTTCTCTCTCAAATAAATAAATAAAATCTTTAATAAAAAGGCAGAATAGAGTAAATGAGGAGTTGAGGAAGCTATACCTGATTTAATCCTGACTAAGGGATAGTTTTCCTGGAGACTGCAGTATTAGACCAAAGGAAGAATTAGATTTTAGGGAAAATGAGGAGAGAGGCTATTGCAGAGTGAGAGTAAAGGCATAGAGGACTGAAAATGTGTAAGCCTGTTAGAAAACTAGTATAAAGAGGAATGTATATCTGTGATCTAAACTGAGAAGCCTCATTTATTTCTGCAACCTGGCTAGCAAGCTCACACAGTCTAGTGAGAAGTTGAGTGGTAAAGAAATAAAATGATAATTTTCTTGAGTGAAACTGATCTTTTGGGAAACTGATTAAAATATTATTAATGTAGAATTAAATTTTCTTTTAATTTAAAGAGTTACTACGTCTTAAAAAAATCTAACTTCCTAATGGCAGGAAGACTTAAGCTTGCCGCAAACTCACATTTGTGTCTTTATAAGTAGAAGTGAAATATAAAGGGTGAGCTGCAAATCCTAACAATAAGGTAGCTATAATATATTAGGTGGCTCTTCTGGGTGGAATATTTGTAGAGGATGAGTGAAGCAAATTATCTAGGAACTTCAGCTGGGAAGATTGAAATGTTAGTATTGCAACTGGTGGCAGAGTGGAGGTAAGGGTAAGGGAGAGTTAGAGAAGTTCTGTAAGAACAGAGGGAAGTTTAATCAAATGTTTCTCATGCTATTAACACCGATTTCTGCCGAGTCAGTTGTCCCTCTCCCTGTACTCTCAAAGCAGTTTGTCATTCTGATGATGCACTTTCCATATTATTGTCTGTTTGTTTGCCTTGTCTGATTCTCCAGCTAGTACATGAACACCTCGAGGTTGGGACAGTGGTGGTTTTTTTGTAGTTCTAGGACCTAACGTGGAGCCTGGCAGATATTATTTACTTATTTACATATTTGCTGAATGGTGGATAAATTGATGATATGACATAGCTGAAATTTTGCAAAACAAAAATCAATAATACAGGATTATTAAATAGAATTTGAGAGTGGGAGTAGCTAATTTTGGGACTTAAGCAATTGAAGAACATAGATAAAAGCTGCAGATAAACATTAGATTGATTTAGTATTTTTCAAGGGAGGGAGCACCTGCTGAGGGAAGGAGGAAGAATCATTAGTAAAGGACTGTTCTCATGGTCTAAATAATGGAGTGAGCAGGATGAAAAAGACAGGCACACAATGAGCATCAAAACTGGCGTTTGATTAAATACAATAGAAAATCATATTTAAGGTGTAACTTTACAGCATCAAGACTAATTTCCATAAACTACACTAGAAAGCATTATTATTAACTCATGGAAACTTGAGACACAATTTTCTAATAAACTTGCCATTTTCTTGTTGATTCACATCTGAGGATCAGGAGGTGCTCTGAATGTAAGGACCAGCAAGGAAGAAGCCAGGAAGTGCTTACTTACCTACCACCGACTTGTTTTATGAGGGGCCACTGGGGAACCATTCCCATCTGTATGTATATTGCAGTCCTTCAAGGGTATTGATAGACTGAAGTTTTATTCCAATGAAAGGGGCTTGTTCTGCAAAGTGACTGGCTTTATTCCATCAGCTCCTGCAGCATCATATCCCATGCTGAAATCAATCTGCTATGTCAGTTGCCATTCTCCAATTATTTCCTAGCACCTTTTTTCCTCTGTATCTGTTGAGACAAAATCAAAATTTAAAAAAAACATGTAGAATTCATAGCTCATAGTAAAACAGACTGTAAAATGCTGAAAACTGGAAGCTTTTATCTGGCCTGTCAGGAAAAACTCTCCAATTCTAATTTGAATTAGGCCAGAGATGCACAGAATAATTTGAGTAGCTGTTGGTTAATGAGCTGTGGTTTACAGGTTGGGCCTCTGCATGCTTCCCCTGGAGTGCATTGCATGCTAAGTAATCCACTCTCATTATAACCTCAGCCCAAGGAGCAGCCCATTTGGAGGCCATGTAATGATGTGATGTTATATATCACAAAAATTAGAGAGAGGGAACAAGAACTGGTAGGTCATCTTGACTCTCCCCTGCTGGGGCAGGCTTGTTTCCCACACTGTTTCCTTGAGTGCTTTTGTCCAGTCCGGTTTTAAATGACCCAGACAATGGAGCTCAAACCTCTTCCCTTGAGAGGCCATTTGGCAGTCTAATAGGCTTTGCTGTTAGCACACTCTTCCTTGATGTTCAGCCTAAGTTTTCCTTTGCTCAATTTCATCTCATTACTGCTGTTATTCCGCTTTTGTGCACCCCAAACAATTCCTCTTTCTCTTTCATGTTTAGCCTTTCCTTGTGCTTGTAAATGTTTTCCCCATACCTCTTAGTCATTGCCTGGCCACAGAATGTTTGCTACAGTCTTTTAAAACTTTCTACTCTTCCTCCATTCACGTTTGTTAACTCCCCTCTGAGTTCTTCCCTCTTTGATCAAAACTTTCCTGATTTATCAGGGCTGGGAACAGTATACTGTATTTCATGCTAGATGATGCTTCTAAGGGCAACACTGGGGCATTCTTCCCCTGCTCTCTGACAGATGTGTTTGTGTACACAGCCTAAAATTGCATTGCTTCTCTTTGCTGCCAAGCCACACTAAGGAAGTTGAGGCCTGATGTACTATCAGGGCTCACGCTCTGTTGAACAAGAGAAGAGTTACTCACCTGGCAGTGGTGATTTGGCATGTGCATTTGGCCATTTTTCTTTTTGAAAGTCTGATTTAGGCTCTTGGCTTGATTAAAGTTTGATTAAGGACTGAAGAGAAAAACAAATTGCCCAAATAACAACATTAAAAATAATAATACCTTGTACTTCGAAGCAGAACATTCATTTTTTTCTTTTTTTTCCTTTTTACCCTATAATTGTAATGTGATGATGGTAAAGTGAATAAGCTCTAACTTTACCTGTTCTCCTTCATGAAAGGAATTAAACACAGGGTGTTACAAAAGATATTTTTTTCCTTAAGAACATTACAGTTTCCCAGTTAGAAGGGATTAGTAAATGAGAGAAACAGAAATGAGAATTTATTAAACCTCACCTTCCTCTTGCTCCTCAGAGATGAATTCACATATATGTGAAGGCCAGACTCTAACTGAAAAGAGTCTCTGAAATATTTTGCTTCAATTATATTTCATGAAATGCAAATATATGTTCAATAAAATAATACTACAACATAATTTGACAGATATTGTGTGGATGTGTTAGCTGTCTGTATTATTTACTCCAGTAATCCTAGTATAATGAAGCAAGAGCTATTTTTTTATTTATTGCTATTCGTGATTCTACTTGTTTGCCTCGAAATATAGTCGACCTCATTTGTTTAGAATGAGTCAACTGATTTTGGGGGTTGCATTTAGGTTGGTTCCTATACAGTCTGCAATGATGTGGCATCACTTGAAACACTGGTCAGCAGAAATCTTATAGTTTTTTTCCTCCTGATTTAACTTAGCTTACCATGCAGACAGGTGAATGTTGGGATGGCGCTACAATCCTCTGCAGAGGTATGCTATAGTAAGAATTGCTACAAGCCAGGAAGTTTGACTAATAGTGAAAGCTACCATCCATGTGCCAGGCTACATTTTTTGATTTGTAGGAAAAATGTTTATTTGTAATATGATTAACATGTGACCCTGGGTTATCTACTATGTAGTATTTGACCAGTCATATGATATTGAGGTTCACGGGTACTGTGCTGGTCACTCTTGGCTTTGTGGGAAAAGGGTAAGCTTTAAGCTTGGCCCATAGGGAGATTAAAATTTCTTGTTAGAGACAGGACTATACATGGAAAATTAGGAAACTATCAATGGTAGTAAATCTAATGTTCTACAAATTCATGCTTTTATATGTTAAGTAATATAGGAGAGCCTGAAAGTGTAATGGTGAGGACAGTGAGAGTTCTTGGGATACAGGCTTAATAGCTATAATGAGCATTTACTGAATGCTTGCTACCTTTCAGGAATAGTGCTAAGTTCTACTGATGGATTATCTCTTTTAATCTTTGCTAAAAAAAAAATCTCGCCTTTTTACTGATGAGTCTCAGAGAGGTTGAGGAACTTGACTATCACACAGGTATTAAGTAGTGGACTTAATATTCTGAGCTTTTTGAATGCAGAGCTTATGGTATTAATTGCTATAAAAGAAGAATTTGAACTTAGCCTGGAGGTGTGGATATTAGTCACAGTTCGAGTGAGGATTTTATGATATTGGCATCTGACCAAGAAATCTCATAATACTTGACTTCTTCCTCAAACCCACAGCTACTTCTTTGCTGATGAGATTCCCAAGGAGAGATGAACACAAGAAATAATGGCACATAGTAAATGAAGTACCACTCTGCCAGCAGTTTAGGGTTCTGCAAATGACCCAGGAGAAATGTAGATCTTTCTCTGTTTCCAAATCTTAACCCCACCTGGACACAAAGAATGTCAGATTCCCTGACAACATTTATGGCAAGAAGAGGGACAGAGATGGCTAGGTTTATCCGAGGACACAGGTTCTGGCTCCGCGTAACTCTGTGGAGTACAGGGCATTGGAGAGTACCAGAGAGAGAAGCTACACCAACATATATGACCCACTAATGCCCTGTCACCCCAAACACTGTGGTTCAATTATATCTATGGAAAATGATTCCACTCAGATTAATATTCAAGAGAGAGAAGAG
Source organism: Halichoerus grypus (assembly GCF_964656455.1). NCBI lineage: Eukaryota > Metazoa > Chordata > Mammalia > Carnivora > Phocidae > Halichoerus > Halichoerus grypus. Next base: position 110,416,215 of record NC_135714.1, read on the forward strand.
GTGTAAAGACCTTTTCCTTTTTCTTTTTCTTTTTTTCTTTTTTTAAAAGATTTTATTTATTTATTTGATAGAGAGAGAGACAGCGAGAGAGGGAACACAAGCAGGGGGAGTGGGAGAGGGAGAAGCAGGCCTCCCGCTGAGCAGGGAGCCTGATGCGGGGCTCGATCCCAGGACTCTGGGATCATGACTCGAGCCGAAGGCAGACGCTTAACGACTGAGCCAGCCAGGCGCCCCGACCTTTTCCTTTTTCATTACACTCATGACAATAAAGAGGAAGAGAAGGAACCAGGCATCCCATGATAGGGGAGAAGTGTGACCATCACCTACATTAGAGATGGGAGAGTCTTTCATTTTCTGAATATACAGATTTTGATGGGCCACTGAGTCATCTGAATGAGGTATATGGATGAGTGGACCTACATAGGTGAGGAGCCAGGGCTTGAGATGCAGGTTTGGTAGTCATTTGCATTGAAATGTCAGGAAAGAACAGAGGGCAAATAGACTGAATCTTCAAGAGAACTCACTGGAAAGGGGTCATTAGTAGGAAGACAGTCCAGTAAAAGGAATAGAGTAAAAATGGCAGTAGAAGGTGACGGGGCAGATGGGGAACAGAGCGGTAACTCTGAAAAGAGGAGAATTTCAAGTAGATTCTAATTATCTGTACCAACAGTTTAGAGAGACCTAAAGGGATATAATTTCTAAAAGGACTTTTAATCAAAAGGGAGTTAATAATGACCTTTGAGAAAATAGTTTCAGTAGAATGGAGGGAATGGAAATTTAAATTATGGGTGTCTAGGAGGGAATTGTTAATAAAAAATAGAAGTTATAGAATACATATATCTCAATTGTGGAGGAAGAGTAAGATAGCTACAAGAGGGAAGCAAGACTCAAGATTATTATTATTTGTATGAAAGAGAGGTAGGGGAGAGCAAAATGGTGAACTGATTATGAGTTACAGTGATGCTTATCACTACCTGATATTCTTGTTTGTTTGCTTATCTATTAGACAATTTATTGCCTGTCACCTCCAGCTAGAATGTAAGATTCAGTAGGCTGGGGATCTTGTTCACCATGATCAAAGGGTAATATTTCCACTGGAATGTAAGCTCTATGACGCTTTGTCTCTTTTGTTCTTTGATAGATTCCCAATACCCCAAACAGTGCCTATCTCACTGTAAGTGTTCAATAAATATTTGTTTAATAAATGAATAATTTAATGAATTACTTCCTATTGTCTACAGTAGTGCTTAGCACACAATGGGTGCTCAAATACCCACATTCATTATTTAATAAATTAATGGTGAATTAGAGATGAATAAGGCAGTGATAAGACTCAGCAGAAGCTAAATGGCATATATTTGTAGTGGGTAAAGGTAGCATGTTCTGTTTTTTCCTTTAGAAGTGCTTGGTGGCCAAAAGTAATGGAATAATATTATTAATAAGAAAAAAAAATAATGTCTTTTGTGACTCCACTGTATTTTAAGGTCGCTTCTAAGTGATTTCTGTATTGTAACTTGTTTAATTCTCACAGCAGCCATATGGTGAGCACCATTATCATCCTCATTGTTGTACCAGGAAGAAACTGGAGCACAGAGAGGGTTAGCAGAAAAGATGGTCGAGATAAATCAGGATTTGGAATTATAACTTGTATAAATTGTAACAGATTGGGGTGACAAATTTTAGTATAATGGTGAAGACAACATTAAAATGGCTTCCTCTGAGGTTCAATATGATGTGGAGCCCAGTGTAATCAGGAGATGAGCATTCAGAACTAGGTGAGAAAGAGGGATGATGAATGGCTTGGTGAAAATAATGGAATAATAATATCAGACTCAAAAGGTATCTTAGAGATCATTCAGCAGAATTCCCTTATCTTACAAAAATACTTTGACTAACCTTTAACTGAAATTTTGCATTTCCTCAGTTTAAGAAGGTAGGTCACAAATCATAGTTTTATAATAGTACCTATAATTTTGTTACCTACAGAAATCACAGGTATTTTCAGATAGTTATTATCATAGCAGATATTTTGAAGTATCATTTATAATCATCTCTACCTCAAAATTAGTCCTTTTAAGACCTACCAGTAAATCATTTTATTCATTGAATTGATATAGATATTATTATATCATAATTCTGTTTTTCAAATATTTGATGACTGTATTTCAGTGTAATTGGCTTTCTTTGTATTCCTATTATTTTATTTTATACATTTAAATGCATTCTTCTGAGAAGGATTTTACAGGCTTCATCAGACTGTCAAAGGGTCTATGGTCTAAAATGATTACCTCCGAGAAAACAAAACAAAACAAAACAAAAACTGAGGCGTGGAGGTCTTATGGTACCAAACATCTTATGGCTAATTGGTGTTACATCTGAAGCCAGAACCCAGATCTCCTCTAACTTCTAATCCAGCAAGGCTCTCACCACTACCATACTGGTACATTTTGGTATGGAGGAGAATGAGAATACTTTCAGAAATAGAGGAGATCTGGAGGTGTTATGGACTGGATGTGTGCCCCCCAAATTCACATATTGAAGTCCTAACTCCTAATGTGATAGTAATAGGGGGTGGGGCCTTTGGTTGGTAATTAGGTCATGATGGTGGAGCCCTCATAAATGAGATTAGTGGACTTATAAAAGAGACACCAGAGACCTCCTTTGCTCTTTCTGTCTAGGAAGACACAGGAAGAAGATGGCTGTCTATGAACCAGGAAGAGTGTCCTCACCAGACTCTGAATCTACCAGTGCCTTGATCTTGGACTTTACAGCCTCCAGAACCGTGAGAAATAAATGTTTGTTCTTTAAGCCACTCACTCTATGGCATTTTTGTATAGCAGCCCAAGCAGACTAAGACAGAGTGCATATGGAATGGTTAGAGATGGGCAATTTCTTATTTCATCTCCTTCAACTCTCTTTTACATGTATGTTGAGTAAAGAGAAAGTAAACCCTTCAATTTAATGTAGTGGAGAGAATTTTGTGAGCAAACTCTGTTTGGGATAGTACATAAACTCTGTTTATGTATAGTATTTGATGAATTATATTTCTTTTATTTCATTATTAATTCCCAACTTATCTGCTCAACCTCACCAAAGCTTGAATCCGAACCCAGTCTGTCTTGGATTCTGGCATTTCCTCCTGCTGTGTTATGCTTTTGTAAATCTATCAAATTTTTCCAGAGATGTTTTACTATTATAACTTTCCCACTTTGGACACTGTTTCTACGGAAAGCTTTCCAATCTTCTTTGTCTTCCTGGAGAGGAAGTACTTGGATATTTCAAGGGAAAATGAATTGGGCGATAGGAACAAAGGAAGTGCTAGAAGAAGAGAAGGAAAAGGAGAGGGTTATTGGGGACATTGGTCTGGAATGCAAAAGGAATTCAATAGGGTACAACCAAAGGATCTAGCTGATGGCTTAGGTGGGTATTGGGTTAAGGATATAGTGGCATAGTTAAAAGATTTGCTCAGGAAAGTTTTTGTGAAGAATGGTGAAGGGAGAAGCTTTGAGGAGTACTTTAGTGAATAGGTGAGCATGATGGATAGGTCAGGTGTCCTGAAGGAAGATAGGAGGATGGAACTAACCTTGACTGGGGTTTCTATCATGTGGCAGACATGTATACACTCAACATATTATCTCATGTAATCTTTAGGTGTAGGATAGTTGTGATCTCCATTTTACATATGAGGAAGATTAGATGCATAAAATCAAATGACTGACTTATCTAGTGTTACAGGGTTGGGAATTGAGATTTCAACTCAAATTTAATTTATACCAAATCCCTTGTGTTTTTCTGTGTGCCTTGATGCTTTCCAAAGAATAAGGAAACATTGAGATGTCTAGGAAGTAGGACACAGTGAGATCTGTATGGGAATGCATGCATAGATTGGTAATACAGTCTGGGAAGTCTGCCCGAGAAAAAGGCAGAGAGAGGATTAGAGGTATTGTTTCTTTTCCTTTCAGGTGTCTGTTATTGACTATTCCTCCATGTAAGATATGGGTTTCTTTTGGAATGAAAATGACTACATTCCTATATTACAGTAACATAATATAACAGCCCTCTAAATAGTTTGCTAATAAAACAACAATGCATTGCCGATGTCTTTGCTTCTGGAGATTTTTATTGTAGTATCCTGCTAAGAGTGAACTTTGTTTGAACTGCAATGAACAAACTATTTGGGAAACAGATTTTTTTTATATAGTGCATAAGAATAAACTGTCCTAACTACCAAGTTACAATATCACATAAGCCTGAAGAAAGATTGTCTCATTGCTAAGGATGATATGCAGCCTTTGAACAGACCGGGACTGAAAGAGAAAAGTGTCAGTCCATTGAAACAGAAGATACTGGCTAGAAATACTTGCAAAATATTAGATGTTGAGGGACACCTTGGTGGCTCAGTTGGTTAAGCATCCGACTCTTGATTTTAGCTCAGATCATGATCTCAGGGTCATGAGATCAAGCCCCATGAGGGCTCATGCTGGGCATGGAGCTTGCTACAAGATTCTCTCCATCTCTCTCTACCACCGCCCCCCACCTGGATCATACACACTCTCTGTCTCTAAAAAAATAAAAATTAGATGTTGAATACTTCTAGAAGATATATATCCATTTGCCATTCCTCAAAAAGCAGACATTTAAAAAGCAGCTCTGAAATTTTTCTCTCTGATTGATCTTACAGAAAAATAGCATACTTCCCAAGTTAGATTCTAATATATCTGTCATATTACATCAAGAAATCAAATTTCCTTAATAAAAACAAAAAGCCAGAAATAGTGTAGTTTTTTTTTTTTAGATTTCACTTTTATTTTGTAGTCAACAGTTAAAAAGTTAAGGAAATAGAAATTAAAATTTTGAGAATGAAAAATTTGTATAAGTAATAAGTTCAGTTTGTCAAAAATGCTTATCATTTTTCATTTATTCAATAAGCACAGTAAATATAATCAGTAAAAACTTTAGTCATACAAAGGATTTTTGTACATGTCTATGTGGAATGAGAACCAACAATTTAATTCCGTTAAGTGATCTTCTTAAGTTTACCTCTGTGTGTGTGTGTGTGTGTGTGTGTGTGCGCACGCGTGTGTGTGAGACCTCTCTTTCCCTCAAATATCTCAAAGCAAGGTATTTTTCTCCCCATTCGGTGCTCTGGGCAATCTACATATCACGTGTGCTTTAGTAAAACAGGTTTTCTGTTTTTATTTCTTCTTGGATGAACATTTGGCTCTCCTGTTCATTCATCTTTCTTATTTGTTTGTTTATATGTGTCAGATAACTAAAGGTATAGAAAAACGATATTTTCTGCTCTTTGCAATTTTTCTGGGATGCCAGGTTCTGTGAGAGTCCTGGCTTATTAATGTACCTGACTTTTTCAGCATTTATCACAAATGTAAATGAACAGTCTATGGTGTAGCCTGTTTTCAGGATTGCTCTGATGATTACGTTGCTATGGTGATAACAGAGCATACAGGTTCATGAGATAGTATTAGTAATGCAGCAGCTTGAAACTTAATCAGTGCACTGCGACTTTTCCCCCATATTTCAATATCAGTTCGGCAAATTGAATTCCAGGCAGTTGTCAGTCCAATGTATTCCCTGTGGTTTCTCCTCTGCAAAATTGCCTCTTTATTCTATACACTGATGATCATGGAGTAATTGAAATCTGCAGCTGTTTGTCATGCTATTTATACAACTCTGTCTTGTAGCCAGCAACCTTTGTATGGTGTGCACTGCAGGTAACAATTAGATCTGGAAACCTTTTCTTCGCTGAACAAGTGAATGATTGTTTTCCCCCAATACTCCTGATTTCGGATACTTTATGTGATACCTTGTTTTGTGAGGGAAAGTTCAACCAAGGTTTAATCACAGTCTATTAGGGCAGCATGCCGGGCGGGGCTTTGCATTCTTTGCTTCCAATGACTGTGAGACAACTGGAGTGTTGAGAACAAGGGCTCACTTCTCAGGGAAGGTGCCCCCCCCCCCCCCGCCCTCCGCCCGATCCCTGACAATCTGCTCTTCAGCCGTGTCAGAAACAGGACCCTCCAGCTTCTAGTGGCCTCGAAACATTTGCAACAATAGATGTGAAAACACAATTCAGTGTGGAAAAGAAAGCAACAATTGGGACATGTGGCATGGCTGGGGCATGAAATAATGCTTTCTCTTTAGGTTGCTTTGTAACTCGGGAACTTAAGCCTTTTGCTCTTTCCCAGTGAACTATTCCATTATCAAGTCTCCCTATAGCCCTTTTGGGGTTGTTTAGAGGGTCACTATATGATTTTTTTTTTTTCTGAATGTGAACTCCAAGGGAACATAAACAGAGCTTTATTTGGAGCCCAGCAGGCAGAAAGTGTCCCTTCTCTCCTCCTTGTAATATGTGCTGACAGAAGAGGGATGCTGTGGTCTTCCCCACCCAGCTGAAGGTGGATGATTTCATGTTATGTGTTCCCCTCGCCAAGAAGGTGGGCATGATAGTATGGGATGGGAATGGGGGATTTTCTGTTTTTACAAAATGAATTAAAGAAATGACTGGAGTAAAATCAGATCTTTAGAGATCGGAAGGGATTTGGTGTTTCCTGTCTCCCCACGACCCATCAATAGTCTTCTCCAGTACATTCTGTCCTTTTCCTAGCATTGACTGAGGACCACAATTACCTGCTTTCCTGCTAAGCCTCTTCCCTGCTGTGTGCATTCTTCTCTCCTCCTCCCTCCAGCTCTGGACACTCCTCCCCAGGGCTATTATGGTATTCAGACACTGACATTGTCTAGGGGTTCTTTGTACAGTTTAGAAGTTACTGAAGGTCAGTCTGTGAACAATCGTTTTATAGTTGTTGTGGAATACCAACTGGGTATAGAAAAGAAAGTTGCTGGAGAACTCTTAATAGAATAATCAGAACAAACATGGATTGCATCTCTACCTTCTATAGCCAATGCAAATATGAGAGCTAAGTTTTGCACTATTTTGAAATATCAGGGTTTTTTCCCCCCTTATATTTATCAAGAAAGTTGACAGTGCTCTGACTTAGCTAGCTATCACCTTCCAGCCAGCATGTATACCATACGATACTGACCTCTTCACAACACATGACTTTATGTGTTGCCAGTGACAAGGCTGAAGATTACTGGCTATTGGGGGATTGATGGTAGCCAGTGATCTCGGGCATCTGTCTTAAGCATCACTTAGATTTATCCTTTCTTTATTTTCCTCATCATAAATATCCCCCACCCCCAATCCCTTTCAATGACACTTTAGTTCAAATGCCAGTGAAACAAATTTCAAGGGCAGAGTTGTAACTAAGGCAGAGGGCACAACAATTTAGAGGATACCCAAATTTAAAATAATGTTTAAAAAGATTGTTACATTTACATGTTTACAGCATGTGCACTCCTTCAGCATTACAGGAACAACTGATCTTAATACCTACTTAGCAAGAATGATCGGCTGAAACAGGAGGCTACCAGATGGTTCAGCATTGTTAATAATGCCCCTCTGGGAGCTGCATCATGAATCACAAAGTTGAGGGCAAACTTTAAGGCTCCAGGTGGCAAAATTAAAACAAGAGATTGTTTCAATTTTTAATTTTTTTTTAAAAGAAAGGAATGAATACTAAAATGCAAAGTGGTAGCACTCTTGCTCTATGCTCATTGTTACTCAGTTATACAGAATTTGCTGTAACTTGACTTGCTGTAAAAAACCCCAAGTTGTTTAAATATGTCAGGCCATGGGTTTTTTCTTTCTTTTGAATTTTTTCATTTTGAATTATTTTCTTTTCTTGCTTTCTTGTGTTAAGATTATCTTGTTACAACAAAATTACATGCTGATGATACTAGGAAATCTGTATGGTTATCACCCTGGGTTTATGTTCTTTTTTTTTTTCCCTTTAGGAACTGACTAGACCAGGAATAAATAAATTAATTCCTAGCCCACCTTGGGTCCCAGAGTCATTGAATTGATTTAAATGTATGCATACTCTTAAAATTATTCTCAGTGGCCTCATGGGCGAGTATGAAAACATTGCCTGGCCAAAACAGCTTGTGGATTTTCATTACTTGTGGGCCCAGATCACATTTCTCTGAGCCCCTGTCCATTCCACCCACATGGAACTCATCCCCCTCCAAGTTCCCCAGGCTATTTTTGGGAGCCCCTGAGTAGGTGCCTCATGCATATACACAATCCAATATACTCTTCTGTTCTCAGGTCATGGGGCCTCTGAAAGCCTCACCTTGGTACTGCTAACAGTATTCACTTTTTGTGTCTTTGGATGGTCCCAAAGCTCCAGTACTCAGAAAGGCAGGGATGAGGAGAATTTTCTTTTCAGCTCTATGCTATATTTGGTCATTTAGGCTCCCAGGTAGCTCTATTTGTACCAAAATTTAATTATTAACTACAACTTTTGAGTGCTTGTTATGTATTATTGCTTTGTTTGTTTTTTTTTTTTTTTGGTCTTACAAAAGCTTTAATAAATAGTTTCATCAGTGCCAGGCCATCCATCTTTCACCAACTTCTCAACTTCTCATGAAATTCATCTGTCAGTCATCTATCTCACCCCATAGATATTCAGATCTTCTACAGGATGATGGAGGGGAACTTTCAACACTCCATTTCCTAAAACAACCCAATCTTCCTGATGTGATTATCTTCTCTCCAAAACAGTCTATTTTGTTTTTCTTTTTTTGAACTCTCTTCTGTGCTCACTAGGCCAGGTAGTATTTTCTTCTTGAGATTAAAGTAACCTGAATACCTCAAGTCCAGAATAGGTGCTTTGCTTTGTGTTTTGCACAATTGAAAATGAGTAGTTATTCTTAAGAAATGCCTGTTCAAAAGGTAAATTCAAACTTCTTGCAGAAAAGAGAACTGCTTGAACCTTTGATTTTTAGTTTTTCTGGGTTCTTCCTTCCCTATCGAGACACAAAGACTTCTGGGCCAAGCCTAAGTCACGGCTTGAGCTCTCAGAAATCTGTGCTGTCCCATCCTTCAGCGGGATCTGGAAGAAAGTTGCATCTCTCAAGCATATATCCCAAGAATGGGATCTTAGTCTTGAGATGTAGAAAGATCAAGGTATCTCTACTTTTCTTACTCCTGTGTGTGTGTGTGTGTGTGTGTGTGTGTGTGCATGCGTGTGTGCATGCTCATGCACACGTTTCCCAGGTAAATCAGAGACAATGTCATCACTGGGCAAATGAAGTTGATTCTGTTTTCACAGCCACACAAAAGACAACAGACTCTGCATACTGGTCATGAGGTTATATAAAATAGATTGGCAATCCCAGTAAAAGTCTTGGGACATTTGGTTTTACCACTGGAACTCAGACACAGTATGTGGGCTTGTGTGACCCTGGCCTTCACTCATTCACTCACCCATTCACTCACTGAATACCTGTCTTATACTACATACCAGGCACTAGCGAGGACAGCCAAGAGCAAAATAGTAAAAAATTCCTGTTCTCGTGGGGCTTTATAGTCTAGTCAGACAATAAACAGAATACGTAAGCAAATTATGTAGTGCTAAGGAGATGATAAGTGCTAAGGAGAACAATAAAGCAGGGATGGGAATATGTAGCGTTGTAGTGGAGATGGGTTGTAATTTTAAATGGGTGATCATCAGGGCCATGTCTGAGCAAAGATCTAAAGAAGGTGAGCCATGATGCTATCTGAGGGAAGAAAGCATGTGGAGGGACAGCAACGGTGGAGGCTGTGGGGTGGGAGTGAGCCTGGCATGGAGAAGAGGCCAGTGTGACTGGTACCGGCTAAGTGTGGAAAGTCAGTGGGAGAGAAAACAAGAAAGGTCCCTATGGGGCGAGGTTGTGGAGGGCTTCCAGAGGACTTCCAGGGACTTCCAGGACTCTGAGGGAGGTGGAAAGCAACTGGAAGAATGGAGTTGCATTTCCTGAGGTGGGGAGGCTGTAGGAGAGGCAGATTTGGGGTGGGGAGTGGTGAACAGGAGCTTGGCTTTGGCCATATTAAGTTTGAGGTGTCTGTTAGACCTCCAGGTAAAGATGCTGAACAGGCGGTTATAGACACAAATCTGGAGCCCAGGGGAGATAGCAGGGTTGAAGAAATAAAATGGCGTCACCAGCACAAGGATGTTTAGAGCCATGAGGTCAGATGAGATTCATAAGGGCAGCACTAAGGCCCACCTGGAGTCAGTGTTGACTACTTTGAAGTGAGACCAGCAGCATGGCTGAATGTCTACCCCCAGCTGTGTTCACCTGCCGGCATGTAGGCCCAGAGTTCACAGAGTTAGATTTAATCAAGGCTGGAGTTTTACCAGGACAGTAAGACAAAGCAAGAGGGAACAAAGGAGGAGAGACTCTGCAGAGAAGTGATTATAATAATGAATGATGGAATTTATTTGGTGTGGAGGGTAATGAGGATATAAAGGGATGAATTCAAGGAAAAGTGGTAGAATCAATGGGTTATATGTCCTGGTGGTGTAGAAGAATTGTAGGAGCTGGGGTTCTCTGAGGAATAAGCTGGAAAGAAAAGAGGGAGAGAATTGGGGATCCGGGTATTTTAACAGGGGCTATGGAAGTGTTGGAGTTATTTGTGATGAGAGAATTTATGTCTATCATTTCAGGGTGGGTCATGACCCGTGTCAACTACTGTGAAAAAGGTTTAGTGGGTCAAGATCAGCATTATTAAAATAAAACAAGGTAGAATGGAAAATTAGAGTGTGTTAGAAGTAACAAGGACAAGTATTGCTTTGTGGCATGTTTTTTCAGTTATATATATATATGTATATGTATATATATGTATATAATATATATTACATATGTTCATATAAATTATGTATATAAACAGGTCTTTTTATAATGGATCATAGTACACAATGCATTTCATAATTTAGAGCAAGGTCAGGAAGCTTAGAAAACACTGTAGGGTTTGTTCATGGGAATGAGTAGCTGAAGATAAGGTTATTGGAGGTGTTTTTGTGTCTTGAACAGTCTAGAAAAAGCCAGCTAATTCCTCAGCCTCTGGTATGTAGTGAAAGTTCATATGCAACCATGCCCAAACCAATGACTCACTTATGAGAGACTCAAGTCAAATTTGAAAGTCTTCTTCACAATTTAATACTATTAAAGCTATTCTTTTCTTTTTCTGTCTCTTACAAGTACGGATTCCTTTAAAAACTAGGTAAAAAGCTAGCCCTGTTATGATCCTATATCCAAATAAGGTCACATTCTGAGGTACTGGTGTTAGGTCATTAGGTCTTTAACATATCTTTTGAGGGGACATAGTTCACCTCTAACAGTGAGCATTTGGGAAGCCATGAGGAGTTCTAGCTGACAGAAACCTAGTATGGAGGATTGGGGGCTTCCATGGCTGGTGTGTTATTGGCAGGACCTAGAGAGCACTAGTTGGTTGTGTAGATGACCCATAAATCAACTTGGTCATGGATGCTTCTGTTTTAAAGTTCACAGTTATACTGGGTGGAAATAAACAAATAGGAGAATTTAATATGTAAAGGAATTATATTCACATCTATAAAACTTTCATTTGAACCATGTCTGAAACAGTATCATTCCTTCTCTAAGGATCTAACCATATCATCATCAGAGTGAACTGCAATTTCAGGGAAAGACGGCTTCATGTGAATTAGGGCAAAGGGTGGTGTGTTACATAACACCTGGTGAATTACTGAATGAGGTGCACAAAGACTGCTGGTTGTCAGCTGGAGTCTACTCTCTGTACGCAGCTCCTTGGCACTGGGCAGGAGAGTGAGCAGCTAGGAGCAGGGGTGAGCTTTGAAGCAAATTGCTTTTTCTACAAATGTTCTTTTCTTTCCAAGCTCACTTCAGTGCAGATGTGTCTCCTGAATAAATAAATTTCAAGGACCAATTTATAATCTTGGATTCATTCTGTGGATGCTGTGCTAGTCATTGTCAGCAGCAAATGTGGGGACTGGAAGGCACCAGGGATTATGGTTCAGACTGGGGAACAGGAGGATTCACATTAAGGCAGCTTTTCTTCTTCATCGGGTTCTTAGAGAAATGTTCTCTCATATCAAAGGACCTCTGATGTCCCAGTTTATTTCTTTCTCATCCTTTGATAGGTAAACTTTAAGCTGAATTAGAATTAGGGGTAATAGGTGAAAGATATCACATGTTTACATCATATAGTTATTTTAGCAAGCTTCGTAAAAAGTTGAACGTGTTCAGGGGAAAAAAAATTAAAACAGCGAAAAAGGCATGTACTGAAAAGTAAGTTTCCTCCCCTCAACAGCATATTCTTGTTTTATCTTCATAAGAAATACGACAAGATATTCCTTTTAGTGTTGTCTTCATTTGTAAAGTTGCCACTCCTGCCTCCTTGTCAGTAGAATTGGTGTGAGGAGCTGCTCTTCCAGGACAAGAAAATGGTTTCCTGATAATCAGACTCTCCTTTTGGTGGCCAGTGTCAAGAATTTAAAAGGTGGTCAGGAAGGGGAGCAGTGTCCGTGATCCGATCACCCCTGGCATCTGCATGTTGTAGCTAGACACTCTGGGAGAACCAAGTGCAGAAAAGCTCTCCCAAATTGAAATCAGAATGAAAGAATTATCCGGGGGTATGATTTTATTTTTTTCTCATTAGAAAAAAGGAAGAATGGGCTTGAGAGGTTTTCCTTATTTGGATGGAACTTAAAGCCAATGATATAGGCAGTCCTCATTCGGATGCCACCTGGGTCCATCCATCCTCCTGGGAAAATTTGGTCCAAGTTTTCCCAAGGAAGGGTCAGGCCTGTTCAGGAAATTCTAAATCACATCAATTATTCCTATGCAACCCCAGAATCCAGTTTCTGGTTTAAAACCTTGAAACTTGCTAAGAGTCTTTTGCTCTTGCTCTGTGGACCCCAACGAAAAGGTATTATAAACGGTTATTGCAGCCATAAAAGCCCTGTGGATTGAGAGGGAAGAAAATGCAAGTAGGCATTATAAAAGATTACTTTTTGTGCCACTAATGATCACTTTTGGTTTTGGTTTTCCTGAACGCTCAGGAAAGAAAGAGAGCTCACAGGAAAGGAATTTGTTGTGAAAGAATAATTGTCCAGTATATTACACAGCACAGTGGGGTTATAATGAGTATGAGAAAGTGCAATATCTAACCAACCCTTAGAGTTACAGTAATAGTTTGATTCAACTTCTCAGACAGAATGCTGAGCAACCAGATAGTTTTGCCCAAAGGATCAGACTACAATTGTTTTGAAAGTTTCTTGGGGGAAATGCAATTAGTGACAAGATTTAATAAAGCCAAAACAACTGAATGTGATGAAATGAGCCCCTATTCTTTTGTTCTTTCTATGCAATGTAAAAAAATAGCAAGACAACGATTACATTATAACTAAATGAATTAAACAAAGCTCCAAAACATAAATTAGAATTTAACTATGCCATTAAAAACTAATTTAATTTGCAAGCCATCATTACTAGATAATAAAGACCCATTGCAAAATATACAACCATATCTTGTGAACATGTGAAAAAAAAAACAAGTAATAAATCTCATTGAGCAGATGAGTTTCTGTTACATTAGCAGAAAAAAATGCTGAATGGATGTTTCAGTATATAATGAAAACTAGCAAGTAATGGAACAATTGGTTTCCTTTTTGGGTGGGGGAAGCCATAAATGGTTTTATAGTTAAAGGAAGGCCTGAGGGAAAGTTAGAGAAGCACACACAGTGTATGGATTTGGTGTAATGAAACCTGTTCTCAAACGAAGACAAAGAAAGGGCACTTAAATATTTGTCAATATATGAAATATAGTGCAGTCTACTTCATTCAAGTGCCAACAGTATCTTGTTTTAGCTAATTGAAAATCTGATGGCAAATGCATCCTTTTCCCTATAGTGTATCTTATTAAATTGTGCTGGAAAAAAACAAGGTATACATAAAAAATTCAAGAGATGCGAATAAAAAATGTGTTTCTTCTGGGGTTATTATTTTAAAACTTAGAAAATATCATTAACATTTCCTTATCTGATTATAATACAATGAAAATGAGTTTCAGGAAACTCATTTTATTGGAAATGAGTTTTAAATGTATATTCTCTAATAAAATAGCTAATGAGCTGCATTCCCCACCCCATACCTGTACTGGATTGCTGGCAGAGCCCAGTCAGAGCCTGCAGGTAGAATCCAGCGCCATTTACTGACAGTCATCATGGAGTAGTGCCAGCAGATGGCAGTATAACCTTGTTTTTTTTCTCAGTTGGCCCGTGCCAGCATTTGAAATTATAACAATTTTTATGGCATCGCAGCATTAATATAGGGTGGAAAAGAAAATTCTGTATTTCCCCTGCTTGTGTCATTTCCTTGGAGGTTCAGTGACTGTGCAGTGATCCTTTGAAGGACCTGGCTGATTCAAAGGACTGATCCTTTGAAGGACCTGACTGATCCTTCCACATCATGATGCTCTCACATAGGTTTTTACAAACGGTCACATGCCAAATTATTGTGGTAATAATTTTATTAAATTTCTTAGTGATTTGATACAGTTGGACATGATCATTATTAGAGACTGAATGTTTGTCTTCTCCCCCACTCAGATGTTTAAGCCCTAACCCTCAGTGTGAAGGGATTAGGAGGCAAGGCCTTTGGGAGGTAATTAGGTTCACATAAGGTCATGAGGGTACAGCCCCATGATGGAAATTAATGCCCTTATGAGAAGAGGAAGAGACACCAGAGTTTGTCTCTCTACCACGTGAGGATGTAGCAAGAGGATGGCTATCTGCACCTTGATCTTGGACTTCCAGCCTCTATAACTGAAAAATAAATGTCTGTTGTTTAAGCCACACAGTCTATGGTATTTTGTTACAGCAGTCCAGACTGATGAGACGACTCATTTACATTTTATATTCTGTTGTGAGATCTTAATGCTGAAAAGGGTTAAGGTCTAGCTTAAATATTACCCTACCTGTGCAGCAGTCCCTAAATTACTACTCACTAGATTGTAAGCTTCTCAAGGACAAGTATGATAGGTTTGTTCTTGAATCCCTGACACTTCACCCAGTGTTGGGCATTTTGTTCTTTCTCAAAAGAATTTGTTGAACTGACTCAAGTCTAGTCTGAAGGCTCACAAGCAGTAAGTTTTTACCTGTTCCTCCATTTTACAGAGCTACTAAAAGAAGTATTTAAGGAGAAGCCAGGAATTTTTGCCTTCCAAAATGTAGGAAAAGACCTCTAAATTTATTTTGCTGAGCATAAAGAAACTTTACTGATCATAGTAATTAATAGAAAATGGTATTTTGAGTTTCATTGCCCAACTCTGAAATGGGGCTACTTTCTAACATAGGAACTTTCTTACAGTTCATTACCAAGAATGAAAAAAACTTAAATCTAATGAAATGGCAGGGGAGACAGAATGTCAATACTAAGGTGAAATGAACCTTTAAATGCAGAATTATCAATAAATGTATTATTGATTCGGGGAAAGTAGTCATAGATACAGTCATTTATTTATGAAACCACTTACTTTTTGTAAATGATTTATTGCAGAAGGAGTGAGGAAAGGCTATGTTTCATTTCAAAATGCTGGATGCAAAGGGATGAAATAATTGTCCAAATGACCCTTTCACTGTCTACATTTCTTTTATTTATATTACTTTTAATGCCATATTGTTCTTTATTATATTATGTACTAAGTGACATCTTCAAATTTCTAAGTTGAAAGGTGCCATCTATAAACTACTATGAATACAGAAACATTTACTGAACCCCTGGGACTTTTAGCTGGAGAACATTCCCCCCACAATTCAAATGTACTTGTCCTCGTGACGAGATTTACTGGTTTCATATGGCAAAGAGGAATGTCAGTGCTGTGCGTCTGCCATTCCTCACTGCAATGGTATCTTGCTAGCACCAATTCTAGGACTTTCTTGTCTTTAGAGGAGAAGGATTCTTCCTGGCAGAGGATTTTCCTGTCAACACTTGGGCAGACCGTGTGGATTCTAGGGCCCAGGGTGCATGTGTTCTGCGCGGGTTGTGATTACTTAGTACTCAGGCGGCGTACTCATTCACGTGCTCCTAGGTTTTAGCCTTGGCAGGTCTTCTTTCGACATAATTCATTTAAATGTAATTCATAAAAGGAAAAGAAGAGGCTGCTGAATTTGAAACAGACTTTGCCTAGTCCTTCTGCATCTGAAAAGTGTTCTTGCAATTTATTTTTAGTGATTTAGATTAATATAGGCCCAGTGAACAGTTAAAGCTTCGTAAAGCCTTGTTATATAGGGAGGAAAACTGAGGTACCTAAGGAGTTTTGTATATCAGTGATCCGTTTGTTGTAGAAATGAGGAAGATAATCAGCTACTTATCTCTGCTTTTTTTTCTTCCTAAGGATCAAATAAAAAATGGAAGTCAAAATATGCTTTGAATAGGACAGTTCCCATTATAATTGTTATTATTATTATTATCGGGGGTGAGTACAGGCCTTGGGAGGAGGTAAATCACATTTGATGTCATTGGGCTAATGATTTGAGGAGCAGTGATTCTAGTCAGTTGCAACTCCTGTCATTATGACACTATTGGAACAACATTCCCTGATTCCTTTGCCTTTTACTGAGAAACAAAGTAGATCATACTTTAATAAAAACCAGACTGATAGGACCATCTTCAGAGATCCTCTCCCATGACTGCTGATCTGTGTTCAGGAAGAGGTGGGTGGGAGGGGAGGTATACTGTGTTGCACATAATTTTCTCTTGTCTGACCTTCTTAGTGGCAAAGGTCCTCAGCAGGGAGTGGCTGTTAATCTAGAGGCTCCTGCTTATTTTATTCACCATGCTAATTTACACTAAAGAAGACAACTTGGCATTCATTTGTTCCTAATAGGGGAATTCTGCATTCAGGTGGTGGTATTTAGCAGCGGGTTCTGCTGTTTCTTCTTTATCCATGGTACATTGGTATTGCTTCTCACAGAGTTAAATTGTGGTAGGGAAATACGAAAAGAAAGCTCAAAGATGTCTTGTATGCAACATAATGCACAGTTATAACAAACAGAGCTTGATAAAATACCAGCAGCAGGGAGCACAGTTATTTATTGCTTCAAGGGAAAATCAAGCAAAATAGCTACAAATTGCTTAAAATATGTTCTTCCGCCCCGCCCCATTTTTCTTGAGTTTCAGTCTCTTTGGCTCTGAAACAGAAAAGACCTTTGTTATTTTCTAAGCCAAGATCTGCCTTCCTTGGTGTGCAGTGCCTGTCTTGGCTTCATGTGAAGGAATGAGCTTAAAGCAAACTCTGAGAACAATGATCTCAGAACCATTACAAAACATGTGCAGAAAGCCAAGTGTGTGCCTCCTGGTGGATATACCTCTGGGGGTCTTGGCGTGGGAACCATGGCTTGGGAGCTAGCTCATTATAAAGTCATTATCACATTTCTGCTTTCCACTGAGAGGATCCTGGGGATGCCCTCTCTTATTTCATGGACAATATTAAAGAGTTAGATGAGTTGAGTACTGAGTCAAGGGTAAAAACCTTTGGGAAAAGTGCCAGGCTATGTGGAAAACCTCTAATTTCTGTCTTTCCCCAAATCCTGTAGTGGATTTCCATCATTTCTGATTCATACTGCATCGTTACATCATTATATGAGACAGTAACAAGCTTACATGTAGGCACGATCCCCTGGCAGAGAGCTATGCATCTTATGGATCATCTAAAAAATATTCCATGCTTCACTGACACGGCTGACTTCAAAGATCTATAGTAATTAAGAGGAAGGTTGGCTCTACGAGGCTGAAGGTGTGCTCATAAATGTTGTGAGAGTATGTAGAAATGCCCATGTACAAGGCAGCAGATGACCACACTTTATCACTGAAATATGTATTATTTTGGTAATGTGTTCTACAATCTTCACTTTGTTCTTCTTATAAGAGTATAAGGTCAATTGGAGTATAATTATTGAAAATAAAGAATAAAGTGGAATCTAGTTAATGATAGGGACTGGCAATGTATGGGGGACTAGTAAAATAATTGAACATAAAATGTATATGCCTACAGGCTTCTGGGGATTATTTTAGTAAATAGAGCATGCTGCTGAGATTAATATTTGCAATTTGTCCTCAAATAAGTGTTAAGAAGTAAAAAAGCAAAGATCTAGAAGTACTACTCCAAGTTCAATTTAGAGACCAGCTGCTCTAAAATATTCTGGGTTAGAACCATCAACCCGAGCTAAGAAGTGTGGACAAACCTTTGAGGTACAGATGCTGCTATTTAGCAAAATCAGTCATGCAAAACATTGGTTTGTTTAGCTTTCTTAAGTAGAAACAGGATAAAATATTTTGCAGAAATGAATGAGTAAGAACGTGGTGATAACCCTTATCAAAACATCAAGAATGATTGCCTAAATGAGCACAGCTAGTGAATGGCAGAGGAGTGAAGGCAAGTGCAGAAATTATTACTCAGCTAAAGCCAGTTACGATATTTCTGAACAACATTTTTTTCCACATGAGTTCACTGGTTGGCTGTTTTACCAATCTGGACAACCACTATGCTTTGGTATCAGCTAGGAATATAATGTCTTTTTCTGGTGTTTATATTTATCAATTCTAGATTATTGATGTGTATTGGATTAGTGGGGTCCATTCTGTTATTATATGATTGTCCACAGATTATTATTTCATTAACTCCACAAGAATTGATTAAATATTTCCTTGGGATTTCTGGGGTTACAAAAATGGTTAAGACTTGCTTCTTGTTCTCAGGGAGTTTACAGCTTAGTAGAGATACAAGGAAAGGGGCTTATAAATAATGAATAATTTGACGAAGTGCCTAGTGGGTGCCAAAAGTTAGATCCACTCTGCTTTGGGCAGCTCCATTTAAAACTGGAAGCTGGGGACTGGATGCTCAGGCATATGCCAGTGGTTTGAACTTAGCAGGTTGCATGACTTTTCTCAGCTAAATATTAGAATGGATATTATAATATTTTTGTGAGTATCAAATATACAAAACTCATGAAAAAGTGCTCTAGGGATATACCTTGCTACCTTCTGGACTGCAGGTAGGATTCAGATGAGGGTGATATTGCATCTGGTTGAGGGATTTTACTAAGAGGAGTATTTAGTCAGCAATCTTGAATGCAAGGCTACGTTTCAAAAGCTGGAGGTAGGGTGGGGACATTTCAGTTTAAAGGGACAAAGTTACAAAAAGCAAAATAAGAATGAGATTAAAAAAAACACTGTGGTAAACTAATGCCACATAAATTTACTGTTTAACCATTTAAATGTACAGTTCAGTGGCATTAAGTGCATTCTCATTATTGTATAACCATCACCGTCGTCTAACTCTTTTTTTAGCTATCTTTTTCATCCTGCAAAATTGAAATTCTGTACTCATCAAATAATAACTCTGATGCCGAGTGATGTTGAGCACTTTTTCATGTGTCTGTTAGCCATTTGGATGTCTTCTTTGCAGAAATGTCTGTCTGCCCATTTCTTGATTGGATTATTTTTTGGGGTGTTGAGTTTGATAAGTTCTTTATAGATTTTGGATACTAGCCCTTTATCTGATATGTCATTTGCAAATATCTTCTCCCATTCTGTCAGTTGTCTTTTGGTTTTGTTGACTGTTTCCTTTGCTGTGCAAAAGCTTTTTATCTTGATGAAGTCCCAAGAGTTCATTTTTGCCCTTGCTTCCCTTGCCTTTGGCGACGTTTAGTTGCTGCAGCTGAGGTCGAAGAGGTTGCTGCCTGTGTTCTCCTTTAGGATTTTGATGGATTCCTGTCTCACATTTAGGTCTTTCATCCATTTTGAGTCTATTTTTGTGTGTAGTGTGAGAAAATGGTCCAGTTTCATTCTTCTGCATGTGGCTGTCCAAATTTCCCAACACCATTTGTTGAAGAGACTGTCTTTTTTCCATTGGACATTCTTTCCTGCTTTGTTGAAGATTAGTTGACCATAGAGTTGAGGGTCCATTTCTGGGCTCTCTATTCTGTTCCATTGATCTATGTGTCTGTTTTTGTACCAGTACCATACTGTCTTGATGATGACAGCTTTGTAATAGAGCTTGAAGTCCGGAATTGTGATGCCACCAGCTTTGCTTTTCTTTTTCAACATTAGTTTGGCTATTTGGGGTCTTTTCTGGTTCCATACAAATTTTAGGATTATTTGTTCCATTTCTTTGAAAAAAGTTGATGTTATTTTGATAGGGATTGCATTAAATGTGTGGATTCCTCTGGGTAGCATAGACATTTTCACAATATTTGTTCTTCCAATCCATGAGCATGGAACGTTTTTCCATTTCTTTGTGTCTTCCTCAATTTCTTTCATGAGTATTCTATAGTTTTCTGAGTCCAGATTCTTTGCTCTTTGGTTAGATTTGTTCCTAGGTTTCTTATGGCTTTGGGTGCAATTGTAAATGGGATCGAATTCTTAATTTCTTCTGTCTTGTTGCTGGTGTATAAAAATGCAACTGATTTATGTGCATTGATTTTATATCCTGTCACATTACTGAATTCCTGTATGAGTTCTAGCAGTTTTGGGGTGGAGTCTTTTGGGTTTTCCACATAGAATATCATATCATCTGCAAAGAGTGAGAGTTTGACTTCTTCTTTGCTGATTCTGATACCTTTTATTTCTTTTTGTTGTCTGATTGCTGTAGCTAGGACTTCTAGTACTATGTTGAATAGCAGTGGTGATAGTGGACATCCCTGCCGTGTTCCTGACCTTAGGGGAAAAGCTCTCAGTTTTTCCCCATTGAGAATGATATTCGCTGTGGGTTTTTCATAGATGGCTTTTATGATACTGAGGTATGTACCCTCTATCTCTACACTGTGAAGAGTTTTAATCAAGAAAGGATGCTGTACTTTGTTAAATGCTTTTTCTGCATCTATTGAGAGGATCATATGGTTCTTGTTCTTTCTTTTATTAATGTATTGTATCACACTGATTGATTTGCAGATGTTGAACCAACCTTGCAGCCCAGGAATAAATCCCACTTGGTCGTGGTGAATAATCCTTTTAATGTACTGTTTGATCCTATTGGCTAGTGTTTTGGGGAGAATTTTTGCATCCATGTTCATCAGAGATATTGGTCTGTAGTTCTCCTCTTTGATGGGGTTTTTGTCTGGTTTTGGGATCAAGGTAATGGTGGCCTCATAAAACGAGTTTGGAAGTTTTCCTTCCATTTCTATTTTTTGGAACAGTTTCAAAAGAATAGGTATTAATTCTTTAAATGTTTGGTAGAATTCCCCTGGGAAGCCATCTGGCCCTGGGCTCTTGTTTGTTGGGAGAGTTTTGATGACTGCTTCAATTTCCTTAGTGGTTATGGGTTTCTTCAGGTTTTCTATTTCTTCCTGGTTCAGTGTTGGTAGTTTATACGTCTCTAGGAATGCATCCATTTCTTCCAGATTGTCTAATTTGCTGGCATATAGTCGCTCATAATATGTTCTTATAATTGTATTTCTTTAGTGTTGGTTGTGATCGCTCCTCTTTCATTCATGATTTTATTTATGTGGGTCCTTTCTCTTTTCTTTTTGTTAAGTCTGGCCAGGGGTTTATCAATCTTATTAATTCTTTTAAAGAACCAGCTCCTAGTTTTGTTGATCTGTTCTACTGTTCTTTTGTTTCTATTTCATTGATCTGCTCTGATCTTTATTATTTCTCTTCTTCTGCTGGGATTAGGCTTTATTTGCTGTTCTTTCTCCAGCTCCTTTAGGTGTAGGGTTAGGTTGTGTATTTGAGACCTTTCTTGTTTCTTGAGAAAGGCTTGTATTGCTATATACTTTCCTCTTAGGACTGCCTTTGCTGCATCCCAAAGATATTGAACCGTTGTGTTTTCATTTTCATTTGTTTCCATGAATTTTTTTAATTCTTTAATTTCCTGGTTGACCCATTCATTCTTTAGTAGGATACTCTTTAGCCTCTATGTATTTGAGTTCTTTCCAACTTTCCTCTTGTGATTGAGTTCTAGTTTCAAAGCATTGTGGTCCGAAAATAAGCAGGGAATGATCCCAGTCTTTTGGTACTGGTTGAGACCTGATTTGTGACCTAGGATGTGATCTATTCTGGAGAATGTTCCATGGGCACTAGAGAAGAATGTGTATTCTGTTGCTTTGGGATGGAATGTTCTGAATATGTCTGTGAAGTCCATTTGTTCCAGTGTGTCATTTAAAGTCTTTATTTCCTTGTTGATCTTTTGCTTAGATGATCTGTCCATTTCAGTGAGGGGGTTATTAAAGTCCCCTACTATTATTGTACTATTGTCGATGTGTTTCTTTGATTTTGTTATTAATTGGCTTATATAATTGGCTGTTCCCGTGTTAGGGGCAGAGATATTTAAAATTATTAGATTTTCTTGTTGGATAGACCCTTTAAGTATGATGTAGTGTCCTTCCTCATCTCTTACTATAGTCTTTGGTTTAAAATCTAATTTGTCTGATATAAGGATTGCCACCCCAGCTCTCTTTTGGTGTTCATTAGCATAGTAAATGGTTTTCCACCCCCTCACTTTCAATCTGGAGGTGTCTTTGGGTCTAAAATGAGTCTCTTCCAGGCAGCATAACGTTGGGTCTTGTTTTTTTTATCCAATCTGATACGCTGTGTCTTTTGATTGGGGCAGTTAACCCATTTACATTCAGGGTAACTATTGAAAGATACGAATTTAGTGTCATTGTATTGCCTGTAAGGTGACTGTTACTGTATATAGTCTCTATTCCTTTCTGGTCTATGTTACTTTTAGGTTCTTTCTTTGCTTAGAGGACCCCTTTTAATATTTCTTGGAGGGCTGGTTTGGTGTTCGCAAATTCTTTTAGTTTTTGTTTGTCCTGGAAGCTTTTTATTTCTCCTTCTATTTTCAATGACAGCCTAGCTGGTTATAATATTCTTGGCTGCATATTTTTCTCATTTCGTGCTCTGAATATATCATGCCTGTCCTTTCTGGCCTGCCAGGTCTCTGTGGATAGGTGTACTGCCAATCTAATGTTTCTACCGTTGTAGGTTACAGATCTCTTATCCTAAGCTGCTTTCAGGATTTACTCTTTGTCTCTGAGACTTTTAAGTTTTACTATTAGATGTTGGGGTGTTGACCTATTTTTATTGATTTTGAGGGGGGGTTCTCTGTGCCTCCTAGATGTTGATACCTGTTTCCTTCCCCAAATTAGGGAAGTTCTCTTCTATAATTTGCTCCAATATACCTTCTGCCCCTCTCTCTCTTCTTCTTCTGGGATCCCAATTTTTCTAATGTTGTTTTGCTTTATGGTATCACTTATTTCTCAAATTCTCCTCTTGTGATCCAGTAGTTATTTATCTCTCTTTTTCTCAGCTTCTTTATTCTCCATCATTTGGTCTTCTATATCACTAATTCTCTCTTCCGCTTCATTTATCCTAGCAGTTAGAGCCTCCATTTTTGATTGCACCTCATTAATAGCCTTTTTGATTTTGACTTGGTTAGATTTTAGTTCTTTTATTTCTCTAGAAAGAGATTCTCTAGTATCTTCTATGCTTTTTTCAAGCCCAGCTTGAAATTGTCATTCTGAACTCTATTTCCAACATGTTACCAATGTCTGTATTGATTAGGTCCCTGGCAGTAGGTACTGCCTCTTGTTCTTTTCTTTGAGGTGAGTTTTTCCATCTTGTCATTTTGTCCAGAGGAGAATAGATGAATGAGAGAACAAAATGCTAACAGGGTAATAACAACCCCAGAAACATATACACTTCCAGAAAGTGGTTGCTTCTCTGTTCTTAGAATTGCTGCTATTCTTTTCTTCGATCTCTTTTTGAGTTTGTAGGTATTCTGAACAGTTTGATAACTATCTAGCTGAATTCCTAGGACCAGATGAACTGTAGGTCTCCTACTCGTCTGTCATCTTGCTCCTCCCCCGGAACCATATTCAAATGTGAAGTCTTGTGAGAGCAATGTGTTGTTGAGACCGTCTGGTTGTACACATGACCAAACCCTGTTAAGGCCTCCATATAAACTTTTATGATTCTGGCAGGTGGGTGTAGAGATCTATTTATCTCATGGCTGCTCAAGGCAAGTCTCAAAGAGAGGCATAAGTTCTCTCTTTGCCTTTCATATAAGGGGGCCCATTTCAGATTTCACCCTGAAAGTTCCTGAGGTTGCAAACCAACTTTCCTCATTCCCTCTTCCTTTCAATTCCTGGCAACTACGCTTCTGCTTTCTGTCTCTATGAATTTGACTACGTACCTCAAATAAGTAGAATCATACAGTGTTTGTCCTTTTGTGACTGGCTTATCTCAGTTAGCTTAATGTCTTCAAGGTGCATTCATGTTGGAGCATCTGTCAGAATTTCCTTCCTTTTTAAGGCTGATTAATATTCCATTGCATGTATGTACCACATTGTGCTTATCCATTTATCTGTTGATGAACACTTGGGTTGCTTGCTCTGTTTGAGTATTGTGAATAATGCTGTGATGAACAGGGGTGTACAAATCTCTCTTAGAGGTCCTGCTTTAAATTCTTTTGAGTATATATCTAGAAGTGAAATTGTTGGATTATATTGTAATTCTGTTTAAGTGTTTGGGGGACCATGCTGTTTTCCATAGTGGCTGCAACATTTACATTTCCACCAGCAGTGCATAAGAGCCCCAACTTGTTCACATCCTTGAGAACACCCGTTATCTTCTGTTTTTTTATTTCATTTTGATAATGGCCATCCTAATGGATGTGAAGTAGTATCTAATTGTAGTTTTGATTTGCATTTCCCTAATTATTAGTGATGTTGAACATCTTTTCATGTGCTTATTGGCTTTTTGTGTATCTTCTTTGAAGAAATGGGTATTTGAGTCTTTTGTCCAGTTTTTTGACCAGTTTGTTTTTGTGTTGTGGAGTTGGAGGAGTTCTTTATATATTCTGGATATAAGCCCTTACCAGATATATAATTTGCAAATATTTCTCCCAATCTATAGGTTGCTTTTCACTCTGTTGATAGTGTTCTTTAATGCACAAACTTAAAATTTTGATGTAATCCAATTGTCTATTTTTCTTTTGTTGCCTGTGCTTTTAGGGTCATATCCAAAAAATCATCATTCCTAAAAACATCATCGTGAAGTTTTTTCTCTGTTGTGGGTTTTATAGTGTTAGCTCTTAACATTTAAATCTTTGGCCCATTATGATTTAATTTTTGTGTATGATATAAGGTAAAGGTCCAACTTCACTCTTTTGCATGTGAGTATCCAGTTTTCACAACACTATTTATTGTTGAAAAGACCATTCTTTCCCTAATGAATGAAATGTTTTTGAAGGAGGGAACATGCATGCAGTAGCAAAGGATTAGTCAAGCAATAAGCTGAAGAGTTTGTTTGTGATCATATTCTAGACTGAATGTAGGGCTCAGTAGTTTGGACTTAAGAGACTAAGGTATCACTGCTTAAGACTTAAGAGTTTGTTTCTGATCATATTCTAGACTGTGTTCCTGAATGTAGGGCTCAGTAGTTTAGAGTTAAGAGACTAAGGTATCACTACTTAGGGCTGAAGTTTAGGAAAACAAATCTGCTGGCTAGCGCAGGGTGGGTTAGAGTGGAAAGGAGTGTGCAGTAAAAGTGTGTTTGGAGGCAAAAGAGAATATTGTAGAAATGTTTCATTTTCTTTGTTAATACTCATATCTGGTATGGAAACTCTCAGAAATGTTATTGACTGATACTTTCACATTTTTATGATTTATAAAGCACTGTTAATGAATTTTGCATTTTGAATTGTTTTTCTCATCAAAGATTTGATGGCTCATCGTTTAGAACTTGAAACATAAGAGAGCGGCATAAAAAAAAAAATGCAAATCACTGTTAATCCCACAATCCAGATCTTATTGCTGCTAATATTGGCTGCCCACAAGTCTAGTTTTATAAACATATGCATTTTACATAACTAAGAATAATATTGAATGTGAAATTTTCCATTTTTTATTTCACTTGACGTTTTTCTGTGA
Source organism: Halichoerus grypus (assembly GCF_964656455.1). NCBI lineage: Eukaryota > Metazoa > Chordata > Mammalia > Carnivora > Phocidae > Halichoerus > Halichoerus grypus. The sequence goes on from NC_135714.1 coordinate 110,442,059, forward strand.
GCACTTTTCCCTGCCATTTTGATGAGTTTTAAAGTGTGTTTAAGCAATAGGTATTGCAAAGGAAGGCAGAGGAACTGGTTTTAATCTCGGCAACAGCACAGACTTGCTTTGTAACCTTTACCCACATGTTCACCCAATCACAACCTCACTTTCACTGCCTGCAAAATTGGATAATACTGGCTACCTACTCCCCGAGGGCGTGACGAAGAGCAATGAGGTAATGCTTTGGAATTGCTTTTTCTCCCCTATAAGAAAGGTGCTATGCATGTACAGATTATTATATCACACTGGGCCCTTGCTGAGCTACTGGTGGAACAAGGGCAGAACCACTTTCTTCCCTTCTCTACCATCAGCCTCAGCATCCTATCTCTGTGAGCTTATGGTCCTGCTTTCTATATGGAGGGCTTATCGCATAAACACACAGTTGCATTGTGTTTCTGCAGCTACAGAAAATCTTTATGGCTTTGAAAGCAGTCATTCTCGATGATTTGATTAGCGCATTATGAACACACAGACACTGTCAGGAGCATCCACTAGTGTTTCAGTATTCCAACTTCATGTGTTCCTCTAGTTATAGTTCTCATTGTTCTTTAACTCTGAGGTGGCTGCTTCCTCTGCTGACAGTGTTTCTATCTGTGTGAATAAGTGTGACTGTGTGACCCACTGTCCTTGCCACACTCCCTAACTGTGTCATTTGTCTGCTTATTGCAGGGCCGGCGTGTGTTAATGTAGCTTCCTTTTTCTACATAATGCAGTAGGCAAGGTGATTGTTTCATGCCTTTCTTCTGATTATAGGATCCCAGGTTTATCTATCACCTCTGCCCACAGACCCTGCCCATAATGAGTGATATGACTCTCAGGTATTCATGGAGCAAATTTCTTTGGGGACGTTGACTACATTATTCATTTCATGAGACCAAGGTTTTTGTGTTCTTTGCAAACTTCTTTTCACCCTGAATCCACCCACTGCTCAGTTTTCCACAGATGGTAATTGAATGATTTCTCTGTAGTCTTCATGAAATTAAAAGGCAGTAGATAGAGTGACCTTCTTTTTACAGCTTCTTACATTGAGAATTTACAGTTGACAGCATCTTTGGAATTACTTTAAATAGCTCTTTAAGCAGCCATTCTTTAAGCCACCCATGGTGTAGGGATCACATATGTGCATTTTAAAGATGAGTGCACATAGGTGTGAAGTACCTAAGTCTTGCCCTAGGTAAGTGGCCAAATCTGGATGCTAACCCAGGACTCCCCACTCCAGCCCAGCTCTCCACTCACTGCAGGGAGAGAAGAGGAAAATGATTTTCCAAGTGGAGCAATAAGAAATAAGAAATCAAAATAAGAATTTAGGATAGCTGTATTTTAATCCAGCACTTTTGTCTTTACTCTAGTCTGTGTGATGTTAGTCAGCAGAGACTTAGCTTTTCGGCTTCTATATTGTACAGAATCTGAAATAGCACTCTGGACAGTCAGCAAAGGCTCGAGGTCTCATTCTGTTCTCCAGATCAAATGGTGAACTGTTTGTTTTGCCACAGAGGCCTTTAAATAATCACACCCATGTGGACAAAGCCTCCAGCATCTAGAGAAATCTGCCCAAGTATCAGGAATATTTGAAAGAGCACTTCTGAATAGCAGCCTTTATGCTTTATTTTCATTACACTTCATCTGTGCATTTTGAAATTCATTCCCAGCCCGGTTTTATTAATCCTGCTGCCTCTTGTATGAGGAAGGGAGTGCATCTTTTATCTCCATTTTACAGATTTACAGACTGAGTGAAGGGCTGTGTCGAGAGAGGCTTTTCGGCTTTCTGACTTACAGGATCTATTAATGAGAGCAGGGGTCCTCTGGTGCTCTTCTGCTCCACGTTATTTCCAATTTGCTTTCTCGTCTGGAGAGGGCATTTTCATCCTTGATTTTTGGATAATAGTTTCAAGTTTTATTTGCACCACCAGACCTGTAAATTCTCTTGTTCTGTAGAAGGCCTGGTCAGGGTGACATCTCTCTCTCTCTCTTTTTTTCTGGGAGGTGGGGGAGTGGGGGTGGGAGATAATCTAATAGAAGGACCTGCACCAAAATGAATCATTTTCTTTGCTTTTAATTCTGCTTAGTTTATTATACGCTGAAGGCTTAGATTTAGATTTAAAAGAACTGGCAATAATATCTATGATAGTATCATTTACAATTGGTAATACAATACCTAACTTATTTATATCTCCTAGTACTGCTTATAAACACATAAATATAGATGAGCCAATCTTAGAAAATTAATTGGAAGTTAGAAAATATATTCACCAAGGTTTTTTTTTTTTTTAAACTATGCTCAGGGAAACTAAGAATGACTCTCTATTTCCATGTAGGAAATTGGTATTACAAACCAGTTCTTGCTGGCCATTATGCTATAGAATGTGGTTTTTGTCTATGCTTTCTTTAAAAAAAAATAAAGGATAATCATAACAGGAACTATGTGGTGTGCTTAATGACTCAACCAGCAGAGAGGTCCTATCTGCTAGTTCTGTGCCTTGTTCAGTAAATGCATGCTGAAGGGATGAATAAATGAGTGGATGAGTATATAAACTGAGTTGGATAAAGAAAGCTAATAGAGATAAACTGGACATTGGAGGGCAATTCGTGTGATACTTGTTAGGAGATCAATAGGGACAGCCACCAAGACTCTATTAACTGACCTAAGGAAAGTCAGGTGGGAAAAGTTATAAACCAGGAGGTGACATTTAAGAGTTAATTTCCAGTGAGGGAAGATAGTCTAGAGAAATGGCAAGGGCATTGAGCTTAGCAGGCCAGGTACAACTCTCCTAGATTCATTTATTTAATCAACAAATATATATTGACTGTCTATCCTGTGCCAGGCACAGTGCTGGGGCTAAGACTACAAAAGCCAATCCAGTTATGGCTTCTGTCTTAAGCACAATTCAAATGGATGACACAGACTGAAAATCTAATGATATCAATGTAATTTTATTTATTACATTATTATTTATTAATATTATTTAGAAATATCTATAAGATTTGTCAAAATACATAAAAAGAGAGTGGTGACTTTTGCTTGGCAGAATTACAGAAAATTTTATAGAAAAAGGAACAGGAAAAAGTTTAGTTCTGTATAGGAACAACACCTCAAAGTGAGGGAGACATTCAAGAGCATGGAATACCGGGGGTGAAGGGGGAAGTGTCTCCTTGGATTAGAATTAGGAGCTATGTTGTGTGCATGACTGTCAGAGGAGAGCTGTATCAATGAAAGGATTTTAATGTGTCTTCCAGCCTGAGGCTTTATAGTAGTTAAAAAATTATTGCTGGCCGGGGCGCCTGGGTGGCTCAGTCGTTAAGCGTCTGCCTTCGGCTCAGGTCATGATCCCAGGGTCCTGGGATCAAGCCCCACATCGGGCTCCCTGCTCAGCGGGAAGCCTGCTTCTCCCTCTCCCTCTGCCTGCCGCTCTGCCTACTTGTGCTCTCTCTCTGTCAAATAAATAAATAAAATCTTAAAAAAAAAAATTATTGCTGGCCTCAAGGGACTTATTAAATCCTTCATTAATTTGCAAACTACTATTAAGCATTTACTGTTCACCAGGCTCTGCTGTTGGTGCGGTGGTACGGTAGTGAGCAACATGGAGAACGTCCCTGCTCTTACGGAGCTTATATAGAAGGGAAAATAGATCACAAGCAAAGAACAACAAAGAAACAATGTCACATAGTGATAATTACTATGAAGCATAAAAGTGAATGGTGTGGGTTACATATGAAAATCATGGAAGGTCTCTCCAGTAAGTTGATATTTGAGCAATGTTATATGGCAGAGGAGACCAGACATATATACAAGCAACCACAGAGTGAGATAGTATGTGATAAATGCTGAAAAGGACACAATATAATTTAAAGAAACAAATGAACATTTATTATGTTCATATGTCAGACAACACTCATTTTATGCCTAAAAGCCATTATCTATAGCAATTTATAGTTGAAAGAACTGAGAATCAGAGAAGTTAGGTAACTTTTCTAATGGCACATAACCTGGCTTCAAACTCAGATTTGTCTGAATTCATAGCTTGTGCTCTGCCCTGCTCAAAGGACTGTGAGAGCCTTCTTCTGGCGTGAATATAGAAGCTAGAAAGAAGATTTCTTGGTAGAGGAGGGTGGAGGTGCACTTCAAAGGATGGGTGGGAATTTGATATGTGAAAACAGAAAATGAATGGGAATGAAACAAATAAAGCAGAAGGGGAAAATATGGGTTATGTCTAAAAGCAACTTGGTTGAAGCCCAGGCTAAGAGTGGACCCACAGGGAGAGAGAAGGCTAGAAGGAGGATCAGGTTTCAGAACAGAACAGAAATGGGAACAAATGTGCAGGACCTGGAGAGCCCTGCAGAAGAGTTTGTTTTTTATTTAGTAGACCATGGGGAGTCACCAAAGATGTTGCTCATGAAAGAGCTGCTTAGCCATAGGACGGATAAACCCTTTGGGGGGGATCTTATAATTCTCTCTTTCTCTGAATATTGTAATAACTCACCAGACTGAGCAGCTTATTGTCAGTGGGTATTATCCACACTTGCTCACAGTAGGATTAGATCTAGCATTAACCTGATGCAATGTAGTATCAGGTTAAGGTACTTGGACATAGCTTTGCATGAAAAATTTCAAGTGTGCCAATTCTCAATTGATTCCTCGAGAAATAGCATTGTCTCAGATGCCACATTGTTAGATGGATGTAGTGTATTGGATGAACTCCATCTGGCTGATCCAGGCTCCAACAAATTGATGAGATACTGACAGGATAAAGAGGTAGAGGCTAGAAATGCTGCCATTACAGTAAGCAGTCAGGGAGATGTTATTCATGAGAGAAGAAAGAGCACAACTGAATTCACCTTTGCTCCCAGTTGGAAAGCAGATTACATTCTTACAGCAATGTGATGACTCAAACCACCTGCAGTGGGGGGAAAATAGGCCGGGTGAGTTCTTTAAGGAAGAGCTCAATGGTATCATAAGAAACCGATATATGCCAACATGGTGCCATGCAGGGTCAGACTCCTAGAGTATCCTTCAGGCATTTTTGGTGGCCTATTATGTAATCTGCCCTTCTTGTGCTCTCTATCTATATTTTTTCCACTTGTGTATTGTACATCCCAGTCTTTGTATATCAAGCTGCTGAATGCCAAAGGTGACAGCCAAAATTGTGTTTGAAAATCATCTTTCAGTTATATTTTCCATTCAGAGACATGGTTTCACAATAAATCCCAGTGCAGTGGTTTAATCTATGAATGGGCTTGGAGAGAGGTCTGTGTACTCTTGACCTTTTTGCAGATTTTTGTATTTTAAATGCATTTTCAAGGGCACAGTCATGAAACATTCTGTTACCTTGTTAAAGTCAGACTGTTACTTCTCTTGGAATTTCACTCTTCCTCCCTCTTCTCCCTCCCCTCGCTCCCCTCCCTCTTCCTCCCTCCTCCCCTCTCTCCCTCCCTCCCTCCCTCCTTCCCTTCTAATTCTGTTACCTTGTTAAAGTCAGACTGTTACTTCTCTTGGAATTTCCCTCTTCCTCCCTCTTCTCCCTCCCCTCGCTCCCCTCCCTCTTCCTCCCTCCTCCCCTCCCTCCCTCCCTCCATCCCTTCTAATTCTGTTACCTTGTTAAAGTCAGACTGTTACTTCTCTTGGAATTTCCCTCTTCCTCCTTCTTCTCCCTCCCCTCCCTCCCCTCCCTCTTCCTCCCTCCTCCCCTCCCTCCCTCCCTCCCTCCTTCCCTTCTAGCCAACTTCTCAATCTTCTCTCAAGGAAGTTTTCAGCTCTCCTTTTCCCCCACATGGCACAAAGAGGAAAGGTTGGGAACCAATGACAAGGGGAGAATGGGAAGAAATGAGAATAAGTAAGGAAGGGTTACAGGAAGTTAGTCATGGGTTAATTTGGGGCACCAAAATAGTTGTTATTATTTCTTTTCTCCCACACTTCTCATTCTTACCTTTTATTGGTAATAGTAGTTGTAGCATTTACAAAACAAAACCAAAAAGGTAAATGGTAATCAGAAGAGATTGTGAAGGCCTAAGTACTGCTCCATACAAAATTAACAGAAGATGGAGGGACACCACATACTAGATTTATTATTTAGGGTTTGAAATGGAAAGTTTTCTTATTGACATAAAGGTTAGGATTTCAAGTGGGTCAAAGAAATGATGTTAGATCTGAAGCAACTAATGAATAGAAGACAGAACCTGAGTATAATGAAGAAAAATCTGGGAAAAAAGGGACTCTAGTTATACGGGTGTAAACAATATCACAATATGTGTTACTATTTTTTAAAAAGATTTTATTTATTTATTTATTTATTTGAGACAGACAGAGAGAGAGAGAACAAGCGGGGGGAAGGGGAAGGGATAAGCACACTCCACAGTCAGTGTGGGACTTGATCTCATGACCCCGAGATCATGACCTGAGCTGAAACCAGGAATTGGATTTTCAAGTGACTGAGCCACCTAGGAACCCCACAATATGTGTTACTCTTACAAAATATCCATAGGGGTGTCTGGATGACTCAGTCAGTTAAGCGTCAAACTCTTGGTTTCGGCTTAGGTCATGATCTCCCCGTCATGAGATGGAGCCCTGATTGGGCTCCATGCTCAGTATGGAGTCTGCTTAAGATTCTCTCTTCCTCTCCTTCTGCCCCACTTCTCTCAAAAAAACTTTTTTTTTCTCAAAATGTACATGAAGTCAAAATTCCTCTAGAATTGTGCTCTATCAGGAATTTCAGGGTCTTTCTCTATTTGCAAGGTAAATTAATACTGTTGTAAACTTGAAAATTGATATTATTTGTATGTTAAATTAGAATTGATACAAATGAAAAAAAAGGGGAACTAGTTAGGACTAAACAGACCTGGTTTTGAATCCTGGCTTTGACAGTTACTATTGCTGTGCTATGAACTACTTACTTAAGCTCTATGGGTCTTAATTTCTTTTATGTGAAATAGGACTAATAACATCTAATCCATAAAGTTAGTGTGAAATTGAAATTGAATGATTTGTACCTGGCATATGATAGATGTTCAATAAATGTTTGCTTGTACTATAAAGACAGACCAAAGCAAACAGACACAAACATTTTAAAATTAGTAAAGTAAGCCGTCTTTTGTATAATTTGGTATTTTTCTCTCTAATCCAGAATTTTGACCTTATCCATGGGTTTTGACACTGATTATTTATCATGGTATGATGTTTACTTTCCAACTCAGCAAGTAAGTGGTTTCAGACTGTCTCAGTGCTGCTTTTGCTATTACTATTTTTTTTTTCAATTTCCTCCTCGTTCAACTACCAAAAAGGAAATAGTCAAAGGGAAGTGAATCACAACCCCAAAGTGTTTTACTCTCTGGTCCTCTGGTCCCCCTTTTCTAGCTTCACTCACCCTCCTGCCTGCCACATGGTGCAAGTTCAAAAAATATTTGTTGTTATTATTACTGTCATTACTCCACTCTTCTCTGCAGCAAAGTCAGGAAGATGAGAAGCATCTAAGTAATGGTATGGAGTTCTTGAAAGGGTTGAAGGCCCTATGTCTGCTTTTCCTCTAATTAGAATGAAGTGTTTCTCCTGACATTCAAATGGGGGGAGTGAAGCTACCCCTCCCTTTTCTTCCTCTGATGTGGGTTATTTTTTTATGCAGTAGATTGTTCACTCATTAAATACTTCACACTTGGTTCCCCTTAGCTGGACCCCTACACATACTTTAAAAGAAAGCATTAGATAATAGCTTCTATTAAAACTGCTTCAATCATACTTTTCTTAAAGGACCATTATCCACTAAACAGAGCCAAATATTTTGAGCAGAAATTTAAATATGATTTTTAATAGAGATTTTAACTTTCTTATTAGTAGCTGAAGCATATGTGCAGCTTTAGATATCCAAACACCTCAAGAATTACTATAAGACAATTCTGATAATGAGACAATTCTGAAGAAACAGCTCTTCAAATAAGAGGGATTCCAAGAGACATGGACAGGGCCTGTGTGCCTGTCGATCACACCATCACTATCAGAGGCTGGCTAACACAAGTTCATCCACCCTTTCCCTCCTAACTCCTGTTTATTTCATTTTTGTTTTGACACCTTTGACTCTTCTTTAATTATCTGAATCTTGCTCTGTGGAAATAAAAACATTCAAGGTTGCCATCTACTTCTTAGTTGAGACTTTTTTTTCTTTAAGTTTTTGTTTGTTATTGTAAATTTGAGAAAGGTAGAAATCTTCTCCTCCATTATACTTTCTGTCAGTGGAAATATTTTCCATGATGTTGCATATCAATTGTATCCAGAGTAATAACTTTTTCATTTTGTGGCGTTAATCTAGCTTACCTGACTCAATACTCAAACTTTTTTATGGTTTGTCTTATTTTTCTCAAGGGTGGAGATGTAGTATCCCCCAATACTATTAACGTTTTCTGTCATTTGGCCCTTTGCATGGAATTATATCCAATGCTATGAGTGTTCTGTTTCCAAGTATTTGGATAAATAAAACCTCTACAATGAACTCTTGGGGAAAACAATTTGATAACTATGGCCATCAAAGGTTCAGTTTATTTTTCTTGTGTACTTACCTTCAGATTAACTTTATTTAGACTTGCCTATAATTGAATAGCAGAAAGTACTTGTCAGCTCATAATTCTAGTTTACCTAAGTCATTGTTAGTTTTGTTTTCCTACCTTGTATTGGCGAAATTTCTCTACTTTGTATCATCAGCACATTTCATCACCTTACTATATTTTCTTTCCTTTAGATCAGCAAAGTAACTGAAACCAATACTAATGCTGATCTTTATGACATGCCACAAGTCACTTCCCTCCATTTGGCACAGCTGCCACTTATAAGCACCTTTGGCTTCAATATCCTATCCAGGTCATTATCCACTTCAGCAACTTGTTTCTCCTGTTCACTGTGTGTCTTCCCATAGTCCACATTGCTCAAAGGAGAGCAGGCTTCCTTTTAAAGAGACTCTCCTGTCTGGAATCACAGATTCTTTTTAAATTGAATAGAAGTACTTTTGAGAAAGCAGTGATCATACAATAGCATGTTACTTCTCAAGGTAAAAAAAAAAAAGCTCAGTTATATTTCAATAGGAAGGTGGATAACAGCTGGACAAAATTCAGGAATGGGAGACAAATGACATAAATATTAAACTAGTCCCTGATTTACTCTTTGCCATTGGTGACACCAGTGGCATTTATTTAAACATTTATTAAATGTTTATTTGTTTGATTGTATCTTTATACTGGAATCCTCATTAAGATTGTGTTAGGTTGCTGTACAATATCAATATAATAATAATGCATTGAGAACAGGGGTGCTGGATGGCTCAGTTGGTTAAGTGTCAGACTATTGACTTCAGCTCAGGTCATGATCTCAGGGTTGTGAGAGCGAACCTTATGTTGGGCTCACACTCTGGGCATAGAGCCTGCTTAAGATTTCCTCTCTCCCTCTCCCTCTGACCCTCTCCCCCCTCTAAAAACATAAATTAAAAAAAGTAATGCATTGAGAACATTATCTACAAAGAGAGAGATTTAATGCTTACCATTAGAAAGTGAGAGAGAAGAACTGCATTCCTCCCTTAGAAATGGGATTTCACAGACCTTATCATAAAATATGTCTAAGATTCTGGAAAAAAATGACTATTTAATTTAGATCCAGAAATTTTATAATTATAATTCTGAAGCTGATTCACGAATTCAATTAATTCTCTTACACGTCATAATTAATGAACAGAAAAAGAAATTGCTTATATTATTATTTTTTTTCTACTTCTGTAAATATTTCTAAAGAGTTAAAGAATAAAAAACCCAAAATTTCTAGGGACTTTCCCCTGCCCCATGTTACTGATAATATTGTGGGTTTTCAATACTCTGTGCTCTAGATTTCATGATTTTTAAATTCACTCTATTGTGATATTTTCAGTGTGGCTTATGATATATAGAACCTGGCATACTTCATTTGCTATAAAGAATGATGTCCATTGTGCAAAATTATTATCATGTCTATAAATTGCCACTTTGCTCTGATTTCATCAAAATCAAAGGGTTAGATGACTAATTACTTCTGTATTTAAAAAAAAATCACAGTAGTTGATGCAATTTCAGCCTGAAATTATTTAGCTGGCAGATAATTTTGTAGCATCTGTATAATATTGGCTAATTCAAATTCTTAAGTTAATTCTGAAGGAAAAAAAGATATCACATAATTCCTGAAGGCAGTGAATTAGAAACACAAAAACAAAACGAGGGACTGAGGGATCAGAGAGGGTGAAGAAGAAAGAAAGGTAATATTTATGTGACTTGTAGGTATATCACGCTGTACTTTCCCTTTGGTTACACACAGGCTAGATTAGGGTCTGTCTACCTCTAATCATTTTAGCTGTTGTTTTAATGAATGTCAAATTACCACAATCTCCTAAGATTTCAGTTAGGAAGATCTTCTGATGAGTCTTTTACCTTGTTTTCTTTCAGTGCAGTTGGAATTATAATGGAGAAATTAAATCATTCTTTATAGACAATAGGAATACAGTCCCAAAAGCTTTTTACGATTTGATGTCCTCTCGGCAATAGCATTAACTGAGTTTCAAATTTGTATTTAAGATTTTGGAAGATTGCCTTTTCAGGATAAAAAAATAAGGCTCTGAAATAACTATGTCCTTAAAGTGAATACAGATCCCCATATCTTTGTATTACTCAATAATTTATGACTCAATCAAATAGAAATACCCATGCACAATGATACCTTTGTTTACAATTAAGAAAAAGCTAAAAGATACTTTATTTTTACATAAAAAATACTCATTGAGTGCCTGTTCTGTTCTGTTGCAGGGATTGTGGTAAGTGCCAAGTATGTATTTGAACAGGACAAGTATACCTGCTTTTATAAAGCCTGTGTTATAGGGTTATAATTATAGCTGTAGTAAATATAGTTATATATTCAGAAATACAAACAAACCATTGGATAATGGTGTGGTAAATCTGTGATAGGGAATTAGGTATAAGGCTCCATGGGAGTACCAAGGAAGGGTATGACTCAACCTGGGTTTAGGATTCAGGGAAGGCC